>NC_138238.1:6312407-6780407 GCF_964197995.2 Scardinius erythrophthalmus
ATTTTAATCTGACAAGAACATCCTTTGAGTAGAACCGAAGATAAGGGAATATGTGACTCGCTGCATGTGTGTGTGTCTGTGTACACATATAAGCATGTGTATGCGCATTATTGTGCCGCCGAGTGTTTATTTGAGGAATTGTAAATAGGGATGTTTCGCACGATTGTAGCGGGGATCGGCAGGGCCTATTGTTTGCTTTAATCGCTACTTTAGCCGAGAGGTTGTCTAAACATTTTCATGATCTCCTGTGCTGCCCATGTTCAAGCTGACAGTAGAGCAGGTAATCACTCACAATCCTTAAGCCTTGATGATCCTCTCAACACACAGACACACACACACACACACACACACACAAATACATCTCATTCAGTCGGCCAGCACAAAGCACCATTCAGCCAAAGCCCCGCTATAGTAGTCTTCAGCTTTTTACAAGTAAAATCGCACCTTTATCTAAGTAGTTGCTGAATTTGGAACCACATACAGGCTTACTATACAGTCATAGAACGATATAGTAAAAATAATAGGAGTAGTATGGATCCAGCCTGTCTGTTTCAGTGAGTTGATTAAATACCGATTCAATGATTAATTAGCACCATCAAAACTGATCACGAAAGTCTCTACTGCATTTTTCATATATTATTATTGCTGCCATTATCAAGTGGTATAAGCTCCAAAAGTATCTAAGTATCCAGCTCCCCCTCTCTGGATGTCATGGGTGGAGTTTGACCAAGTCCAGCTCCATCTCTGTGGGTGGTGATTGACCTAATTAGGTATAGGGATAGGGTTATGGGTAGGGTTAGGGTGTGGCTAGACCTTCAAACTCCACCCAGAGGGGGAGCTGGATGTCAAGCTCCACCCATTGGCTCTGCAGTTAGCAGCGTTTCTAAATTATTGGGAAAACATGCCTTGGTTATTTAAGATGGCATTTGTATTTCTTGAATTGATTAAACAAAATGCAATCTACTTGGTAACAGTGGCAGTTTGGTTGAAAATATGGAACAGAATGAAACTTTTTTTCCAAGCAAATGATATAGATTGTGCAATATTGAGTAAAATACTTTTTAGTGTAACTATAATGGTGTATTCATGTATAGTTAGACTGTAATTTGCATGCTGGTGTGTTATTCGAATTCAAACTGGCTATACCGGCAATACCACTGGTTGGACACTGAATAGTGATATGCAATAATTGCCCTTATAATATTGACATAAGAACTGTTTCCCATCCTAAAACAGCTGGAAGCCTACTTCCGCCACATAAGAAAAAAAGAAAATCATCATCATGTTATAAAAGGTCATTGTTGACGTAAGTCAATAATATTTTTTGTCATAATTGTGGTTTTTTATTTAATAAATTTGACTTTAAATGTTATAATTAGGATTTACCAAAGCATTATTGTTTTTTTATGTGGTGGGAATGGGCTTCCATACTTTCCACCTTTTACCAAATATAAATTTTCACACCAGTATCGCTGGTATCTATTGTACAAATTATAATCAGCATCACCATAAACCATGGCAAGCCTAAATAAAATGATTTACTGAAAAGATTTACTGAATAGTGCCTATTAAAATATCATCTTAAACTATATGCGATTAGCAATGACAAACATTTTAAACTGCATGCTACATAATTTACCTTCACTGGTGTTGCATGTTTAATTCTGCATTGTATTAAATGGTGGAATACAGTCTCTAGTCTACTGCATATTTTAGTAAATGTAGGATGAAATTTGCTTATTTCAAAATAAATGTGCACACCGTGCACAGCATCTCGAACACAGTACACATACCGCTTGTTTCTTTCAAAACAGTAGGTAGAATAGCATCCGGAACATTCCCATTGTGTGTTTGTGTTAGTCTGTTCCTGTTGTTAAACTGCAGTAAACGATTATTCCTGTTCTGCCCACTGTTCCAAATCACAGAGGGGTCACCATGCCTCATTGCTATCAAGTGCATAAACAGCACACATGTGCACAAAAACACTTCTCAGACACAGAGGAAAAAAAACAAAAACAAACCAAAAACAGGAAACCTCTTCACCTCATGTAATGTTTTGCTTGTAGGGCACATGCTTCAATTATTTCGGCGTGGAGAAAGAGACAGCATCTCCACACTGGCAGGATTGCTGCCTGGACCTCCTATTGAGGAGAATGCATCATTCTGTCTCAGTGTTGGCACGACACACAGTCATACTGAGACAATACATGCCCACAATAACTCTCCAAATCTCTCTCAGCTGTACAGAGAGAGAATAACTGCACTAATTTCTGTTGTCCACACCTGTAACTGGTGTCTTGAACCCCCAAGAATACAGACAAAGCACTGCAAACTCTTAGTGGACTGTCAGAGAAGTGTAGAGAACAAAATCATAATGCTATGTCTTTATGCCTCAAAGGAGGGGGGAAAGGTTGTGCACTGGAAAAGAAAAGGAGAAGAACAAAAAGCATGCTGATATAGTATGGATTCAGCCTTTAGTGCTGTGAGACCGCTGCTCAATAATCAATATTTCTATGGTAACTGAGATGCTGATGATTTGATGTGGAAACGGTTGCTGTGGAAAGTGCACAAAAAAGACCTAAAGTAATTTACCATTTAATTTGTGTTTCTCAAAGTATGTTATGGTCATATTTTTTTAGTCTGGGCCAGCAAATGTGCACATTTTAGAGTAAACAAACAAGTGATGGGCTTTTTAAATTGTAATGCAGGACCTTCATTTCTACAGCTCCCATTGAGCATGGTATGATTAAAAGGTTAGTGTAGCTAAATCTCTTTCTCTTGACAATTTTACCATTGCACAGTATATAAACAGTCATATTACCTGTAATGTAATGACATATTTTATTTCAGCCTTCATTCTGATTCATCAAGTGTGCAAAGTGCCATTTGTCTTTGAATCAGTGACTATGACTTATCTTGTGTGCAACTTAGGGAGATGTTAACAGGCACAAAAAAAAAAAAAAGAAAAAAGAAAAAGCCATGCTGTTTTGATGTCATCACTTGATGCTTGCCTGTTGTTTTATGACACACTTTATTAGCTCGGCCTCCATATCCCATGTGATTCTTTATGCAATGTGTTGACAAAGAAAATTTCAAATCACAACGAAACCATTTATAGCTTCAACGGTTTTATAAGAGAAGTGTTTGCAACTCTGAGTGTGAATGTGTCAGATTTTATGAGTACCCTTGGGAATGGTGCAATGCTCTATTCCTGGAGGTAACTTAGTCATCTCTGTTTTCTGGAAAAGATGGCAGGCATGCAGGTAAAATGAAATCATGATGCTGTTTTATATATCTGTGGTCTTTTATTATGTACATACAATTATTAGGTTCCTTGATGCAATATTGCACCAAAACCGATGGGTCAATGAGAGATTTTAAAGCAACGATCTATCTATCATCTTAAAACTACTAAACTAAAACTTAAACTATTTCAATCTGAAAACCTTCAAACTTCAAGCTTTTAAAACTACTTATGTTGGCTATGTCGTTTTCAAGCCAACTTAAAGTTTGTCTACAAACCTTTTTTTTTATCTTATTGTTAATATTTTGTTATTCAGTTTTTTATACTTAGTGTATACTGTTCAAAATGTTGGGGTCAGGAATTTTTTAATAAATATTCAAAAGGACCCATTAATTTGATTGATTGAAAGTAACAGTAAAAAAAAAAAAAAAAAAAACATTTATAATGTTACAAAATATACGTATTTCAAATGAATTAATAAATATTTGAGCATTTATTAAATGAATCAAAGAATCCTAAATAGAAGTAACATGGTTTCCACAAGAATATTAATCAGCACAATCATTTTCAACATTGATATTAATAATAAATGTTTCTTGAGCAGCAAATCAGCATATTAGAAGGATTTCTGAAGGATCATGTGACTGAAGACTTGGAGTAATGATGCTGAAAATTCAGCTTGCATCACAGGAATGAATTACATTTTGAAACTTTAAAATAGAAAACAGTTATTTAAAAATGTCCCTATATAGACTAATGGTTCTTGTTCACAGCTTCAAAACCAGGTAAAACATTGCACTTAGACAACCTCGGTGTTTCATTCCGGCACATAAACACTCCTGTCACTTCTAAAGCAGTGTGTATGTGATAGATGATGTCTAGAAAGTATTGTGTAGAGTATGTGGGGATTCCTGGCTGTGCTATTTTCATGCATGCTGTGTGCATTTAGAGGGAAGCATATGGACACAGTTAGTGCTCTCCACCCTCATATATCTCCACTAACACTAAAGAGATCAACGCAGTGCAGTTTCAGTAATAGCATATTATACCAGCTGTTTTTATTGACGAGGCTGTTCTCATTCCACTAGGCGGAGACAATAGAGATAGTATAAAGAGATGTGTGCCGCAATAATAAGTCCTGTCACGCTGCCAGTATTTAAGTACTGAGCTCAATTCAAATCAAAGAAAGTCACCTTGCGCACTCTCCAGTCGAGCTGAATGTTCGAGTTTACCTTTGGGGGAGTCCTTAATGTCAGACACAATTATCCCAAAGTGCTCTTAACAGTGATGTTTGAGTGATGTTTTGATAATGCGGTTGCGGTTGTATGAATGATGGGCTCTCTGTCATTTTCAGCGTATGGCTGAGTCACGACACAGCGTTGAAGGACTATGGCAACTCTGATAGACTGGCCTGGAGGGAGGACATTTTACATGTACTGTATATTAATGTTTCTGTATTTAAAAGTCAAGCTTTTGTGCGTTTCTGTTCTATAGTGTGACTTTGTGGCAGTATGTAGAACCTTAGGGTTGAAAACTGGCTTTATAAATGTTTTCCACATTTTTTGCACAATTTGACAAAATTGCAGCTTAATTGGAAATTTTACAAGAGATTATTACCTTGATTTGTCTGTTTTCTTCACACAAAATACGCCTCATATTTCATCTCATCTCTCCTTAGTAACCAAGTCCATTAAATTTTGATAAAACTTCATTTACTGAGGGACAATTCTAATTAGTGTATGGCAAGTGTAAAGCATGACAAAATGTTGCATTTTTAATGTTTTAATGTGACCTCCATTTAATAATACAAATCAACCGCTGAGCTTTTAACCTGTGTATGTATTTGTTGTTCGAATAGATTGTCCAGTAAATAAGGCTTTACCTTTTTGAGCATGATGATTCCCTCCTGATTGTGCTCGTTAGTGGTGATGTCAAACATGGCTCCTCCATCTCCAGGGACGATGTTGTATTCCACCTCCGCGTTTTTCCCTATGTCCAGATCATGAGCTTTGATTCGGCCAACCGCTGACCCGACTGCTGATGACTCCGGTACACGCAGATGGAAGATGCCTGTAGAATCAAAAATCAGTTGTTTTGAAGCACATGTTGGGGAAGCTGCTTTGAAAATTAGTTTTGAGCAGTTTTATTCATGTTTGGAATAACGTACCAATGACTAAAAACGTGACATGAGACATGGGGTGTTTGTGCGTTGGCGCGTTCCTCAAAAGACAATGACTTACAAAGATACATAACAGCTACAAGTGTATGCACTACTTGCTTTATGCAAGCACTATACAGGATAAATCACTATACAGGATACCTATTATACTTTATCGACACAAATTGATAGGTCAAACAGCAAACAGCCACCCACAAATAGTCTATAAATAGGCTGTCTTTCAGTTCACATGAACAACGGTTCAATTACTCGTCAGGCTAAAGAAGAATACCACAATTCCTCCGTTAAATTAAGACATCAAGAGTCACGCAGACCTTTCATGTTATGTGCTCACAACAAACAGGACTAGAACACAAAACGAGACATGAACACGCAGCTAGTGAGAACTCATAAGCCACGTGTTCACACAAAACATAACATGAAAGCACACAGCCAGTGAAAAACTAGCTGTGTGTTACACAGCACAAGACAAGAAAAAACACGCAGACAGAAGAGCGCGCGGCTCGAGCGAACTCGAAACCGCGCGCGCTCATGTGACAAGACAGAGCGCACGAGAACGAGCGAAAGCTCATTCCGTGCGCTCACAAAAGAAAACAAACACGCGGAGCATTGATGTCCGAATCCCGACACAGAACCGAAACCTAACTAGACAGACATGTCGGGATCCAAACACCATGCCCCGCACATATAACAAGGCACATAGACAAGTGAGTGCACGGCACGAGCGCGCTCGGAACCGCACACTCACACAGAGACGAGACAAAACAGGGAGTGTCAGAGCTCTGTCACAAAACCAAGAAATTAACTAGACCGAAGTGACAGAACCCTGACAACACTGCTTAGAAAAAATGTTAGAAAAATGTTTGTTTTTGGCTAAGCTGCACTGTGGAAACAGCTGAACTAATGTCATGCTTCTAAAACTGTAGTTAAGTTAGTAGATCGGCTACTTTGAGTTAGTTACCCAAATGCTAGTGAAGACACATGCATGGTAGGCACAAACAGATCATGCTGATTAGTAAAAACTAATGTGTTGAGTGGCCATGCCACAGCTAAAAAAAACACCTCAGCTAATTAAGAAGTCATTAGATGCGTTAGTACAATGCACCAAAAAACAAACAGAGAGAGAGAGAGAGAGAGAGAGAGAGAGAGAGAGAGAGAGAGAGAGAGAGAGAGAGAGAGAGAGAGAGAGAGAGAGAGAGAGAGAGAGAGAGAGAGAGAGAGAGAGAGAGAGAGAGAGAGAGAGAGGCAGAGACACGGCCCAGAATGCAGCAGTCATCATAGTGCCATCCTCTGAGACATGCAGATGGAAATCTACTTCTCTCCCAGGGTATTATCAATATTTACACAGCGAGAAAACCAGTGCTCATCACTGAAACTCAACATGATTTCTATTTCACGATTTCTGAGCGCAAATGGAGCCTGTTCACATTCACCTGTTTAAAGGCTTGGGCTTATTTCAGTGGAAAAATAAACAATTGAAGTTCTACAAGTATAAAAATGCATGAAATATGAGGCTGTTAGGTAGAAGCTATGAAGACTGCTTTCTCATGTTTATGATTGCTTGCACTTAGGAAACTTTGGTTTCTCTAAAAATCTCATTAATTTACATATTCAAATCTAGCATGTTGATACACTCAAGAACCAATGCTATTTGTGTGCAGGTTTTTTTTTTTTTTTACTACTTCTCTGGGGATGCTGTTAAATATGCTGCATTTACTGGTTTATCCAAACAATATTTATAGATTCAAGATTATTTATTTATTTTTCAAGAAATGCTGGCATACATTTTCTCTATGAATGAATTCAGTTTTTAAGCTTTCCTATGTGCATTTAAAAAGAAAATGCTGCAAATTTACATTACCAGTGAAAGGTTTAGACACACTTGCCTGAGTTTATGGTTCTCGTTATCTTAAAAACCGTACTTGGTTACTTACGTAACCTCGGTTCCCTTAGAGATAAGGGAACGAGTACTGCGTTGAAAACGCTGTGGGAAAACTCCTTTTCTCGAGAATATTGAAGCCTTTATTTTAAAACGCATTGCTGCAGCACATGCGAGAGCTAGAAGCTCGCGTGAGCGTGCTGATTGGCTTGTGCAAAGCAACTGCACGAACCAATGGCGGAACAGCAGAGGAGCGCGAGCCAATCGGGGCGCTTGGCACTCTGCCAGAGTCAAGCGCGCGAAACTGCACGTGACAGAAGAGTATAAATACACAGAGAATCCGCCATTTGACAGGTTTAAATCGACTGAAGCGAAAAGACACCTGCCATAAGAGACAATAGCACGGCAAGGCAACGCAGTACTCGTTCCCTTATCTCTAAGGGAACCGAGGTTACGTAAGTAACCAAGTACGTTCCCTTACGAGAACGTTCTCTCGTACTGCGTTGAAAACGCTGTGGGAACACTATTTAAAACGCCGTGCTTGTTGTCTTTGGCCAATCTGACTCACCGAGAGCTCCAGGAAGTACAGAATAGCCTAGGATAAAGAGACCGAATCTTCGGGCCCTTAGATATCCAAACAGATAAAGCTGGGCCAAGGGCCAGTCTTAAGAATCCCACAACACGAGATGACAACCAGTGTCTGAGTCAAAAAACTAGTCTGGGTCCACAGAGCCAGCGTTAGATAGAGACTACTCATGCCTATAAGGCAGGTACCATAGAGGTCTAAGATGTGGACGGAACGGACCAGCCGGCCGCCGCATAACGCCCTGCATAGACATTTTCATAACTAGTCTGGATCCATAGAGCCAGGGCCTAGCTAGAGAGAATTCGTACCTGCGGAGCAGGGACTTTTGGGTTGTAAAGTTTCACAAGTGTGGACGAAACAGACTAGCCGGTCGTCGCACAAGTGTGACAGAAAGAATGTCAAAACCAGCCTGGATCCGCAGAGCCAGAGCTTAGATAGAGAGAACTCGTGCCTGCAGAGCAGGAACTTCCAGGTTGTAAAATCTCACAAATGTGGACGGGACGGACCATCCGGCCGCCGCACAGATGTCTTCGATAGGAACACCACTTGACCAGGCCCACGACGAGGCGACGCCTCTCGTGGAGTGAGCTCTAACACCTATGGGACATGTAAGGCCCAGTGAGGTGTAGGCCAGAGCGATGGCATCCACTATCCACCTGGACAGCGTGAGCTTCGTGACAGGAAGACCTTTGGTTCGGCCCCCGAAGCAAACAAAAAGCTGTTCAGACTGTCTGAAAGAGGCTGAACGCTCTAAATAAATTCTCAAAGCTCTGACAGGGCAGAGTGTGAGAACATCACTGAACTCTTCTGAGGTGGGAAGAGCTGACAGAGAAATAACCTGGGCTCTGAACGGAGTTGAGAGCACCTTAGGAATATATCCATGTCTTGGCCTAAGGATGACCTTAGAGTCATTGGGGCCAAATTCCAGGCAGGACGCGCTAGTAGAGAGCGCCTGTAAGTCACTTACTCTCTTGACTGACGCCAGTGCCAACAGCAGGGCGGTTTTCAGGGAGAGAGGTTTTAGGTCGGCTGACCGAAGTGGTTCAAAGGGAGGTCCCTTAAGAGCCCGCAGAACCAAAGAAAGGTCCCATGCTGGGACAGATGGCGGCCGAGGCGGGTTAAGCCTTCTGGCGCCCTTAAGGAAGCGAACTATAAGGTCGCATTTTCCTAAGGAGGCTCCTGCTTCCAAAACATGCTGTGTAGCAATGGCTGCTACGTATACCTTGAGAGTGGAGGGGGATCGACCCGCATCCAGCATCTCTTGGAGAAAAGATAGCACTCTTGAAATTTCACAAGTGTGTGGGTCGAGGTTTCGAGCTAAACACCAGCTGGAAAACACTGACCATTTATGGTGGTAGAGGCGTCTGGTAGACGGAGCTCTAGCTTCCCTGATCGTGTTCAGGACGCCCTCTGGGAGGTCCTGGCGTACCCGTTGAGTGGCCAAGCGTGTAGGGCCCACAAATCGGGACGGGGATGCCATATAGTTCTGCTGGCCTGAGTCAGAAGGTCGCGCCTCACTGGGATTGGCCAAGGGTCTGTCACAGACAGCCGTATCAGCTCCGGAAACCAAGACTGGGTTCGCCATAGAGGAGCTATCAGGAGCACTGGGCATTTCGTGACTCTGATCCGTTCGATGACCTGAGGGAGCATCGAGACCGGAGGAAAAGCATAGAGGGGAAGGCTGGGCCAGTCGTGGGCCAACGCATCCCTGCTCTTTGAAAAGAAGATTGGGCAGTGACGATTGTCTTCTGAGGCGAAGAGATCTACTTCTGCCTTCCCGAAGACCTACCAAAGCAGGAGAATCGTCTGAGGGTGGAGAGACCATTCCTCTGGGGGAACCCTGCCCCGAGAGAGCATGTCTGCTCCCGTGTTCAACGTGCCCGGCACGTGAGCTGCCCTGAGCGAGCGCAGATTGGTGTGAGCCCATAACAGTAGCTGGGTGGCTATGGCAAGCAGGTTGCGGGACCTGAGGCCGCCCTGGCGATTTATGTAAGATACCACTGACATGTTGTCCGTCCGGACCAATACGTGGTGTCCAGCCAGGTATGGGAGGAAGGTTTTCAGGGCCAGAAAAACTGCCCTCATTTCGAGGCAGTTGATGTGTAGGCGTTTCTCCGAGCTCGACCAGAGGCCGGAGGCAGGCCTGCCCTCGTACAGGGCTCCCCAACCTAAGTTGGAAGCGTCTGTTGAGATCATCCTCCTCTTGGAGACCACCCCCATACTCACGCCCTGCTGAAACCAGCTGGCGTTCGTCCAAGGGGCCAGGGCTTGAACACAGCGCTGATCCACCTTGATAGTCAATCGGCCTGAGTGCCAGGCGTGGGGTGGCACCCGAGGTGCTAGCCACAGCTGAAGAGGACGCATGCGCAGTAGGCCTAGTTGGAGTACTGATGATGCTGAGGCCATAAGACCAAGGATCCTCTGAAACGTTCTGAGGGGTGCATGAGAGCCCTTCGTGAACGATGCGGCGAGCCGCTGAATCGATAGAGCACGGGCCGGGGAGGGCCATGCTTCTCATAAGAACGGAGTCGAATACTGTCCCCAGGAACATGATACGTTGGCTGGGTGACAGAATACTCTTTGAAAAATTCACCCTGAGCCCTAGACATTCTAGATGGCTGAGGAGCCAGGCTTTGTGAGTATGTGACTACGCCGCTGAGTGAGTCAGAATGAGCCAGTCGTCGAGGTAGTTTAGAATGCGCATTCCCCGCTGTCTCAGGGGGGAGAGAGCTGCATCCATGCACTTCGTGAATGTACGAGGTGCCAGAGCCAGTCCAAACGGTAGAACCGTGTACTGGTATGTCTGCCCCTCGAAGGCGAATTTCAAGAATGGCCTGTGGTGGGGATTCACTTGAATGTGAAAGTAAGCGTCTTTCAGATCTACTGAGAAAAACCAGTCGCCTGGGCGAATCTGCGCCAGTATATGTCTGGTCGTGAGCATCCTGAACGGCCGTGACTTGAGAGCCTTGTTCAGACGCCTGAGATCTAAAATGGGCCTCAGGCCGCCGTCTTTCTTTGGAACGAGAAAGTAACGGCTGTAAAAGCCTGACTCGCTTAGAGAGGGGGGAACCCTCTCGATAGCCCCTTTTGCTAGCAGACTTAATACTTCGGTGCGGAGGACATGACGTAATGTGCTGCTGACCAAGGTTTGAACCATAGCGCGAAAGCGCGGGGGTCTGCGTGCAAACTGAAGCGAGTAGCCGCGCTTTATGATGTTTATCACCCATTCTGAAACTCCTGGGATAGCCTGCCAAGCTAGAGCCCGAAGAGCCAGAGGCATCATTATATCTGGAACGCCCGGAGACGGGGGCTCGAACTGATATGAGGCCAGGGGAGAAATTTTGCTCGTTTTGTGCTCTGTGTGGGTCGCTGTTAAAACAGCGTTTGGGTGCAGGGGTGCGTAACACGTGACGGGCCCATTGTCTGCATACACTACTGCTCCAGCCGCCTGAACTGAAGAGGGGGCTGTGAGAAGCACTCGAGCGATCTTCGGGGCTGGTCCGGCCGCGGCGGGACATAGACCCCTTTTCCTGCCGGTTAGGACGGCTTCTTGGGCTCGTGGTCGAGCGTCAGCTTCGGTCGAGGGCCCTGGCGCCTGGGAAACGGGAATCGTTTTGCAGGCTTCAGGCGTCGAGTGGTGTCAGCCGCGGGGAGGGGCTGGGGAACCTGAGACGCGGGCTTTTCTGGTCGCGGCGTGCTCTTGGGGCGCCGTTGGACCGAGCTAGAGCGTTTGGGCAGGAAGTGTCTCATAGCACTTGAAGCTTTCTGAGCCTCCGTGAAGCGATCAGCGAAGCCATTAACAGAAGGGCCGAAGAGACCGGATGGAGAGACTGGAGAGTCGAGGAAGGCGGTTTTGTCAGCGTCCCTGATCTCCGTTAACGTGAGCCACAAGTGGCGCTCTAAGACAACCAGGCTAGACATGTTGCGGCCCACTGCTTGCGCGGTGGTCTTTGTGGCCCTCAGCGCCAAATCTGTAGCACTCCTGAGGTCTTTGAAGGTGTCTGGGTCCGGGCCAGACTCGTCCATAGTGCGGAGGAGCTTAGCTTGAAACACCTGCAGGGTCGCCATAGCGTGGAGTGCAGAGGCGGCTTGGCCGGCGGCAGCATAAGCGCGGCTGGCGAGAGCCGAAGTGGTCCTGCACGGCTTAGAGGGGTGCACTGTTTTAGCCCTCCAACTCCCAGCAGTGGGAGGGCATAAGTGTGCAGCGACCGCTTCCTCTAAAGGAGGTAGAGAAACATACCCTTTCTCTTCAGCGCCGTCGACAGAGGAGAGCGTTGAAGAAGCTGAAGAGCGCGTTCGCGCTGAAAAGGGCGCGCGCCAGCTTTTAGTGAGCTCATCATGAACTTCGGGCATGAAGGGGGCGGCACGTTGACGAGGGGCCTGTTGGCGCCCCGGCAGGTACCATTCGTCGAGGCGGCTTTTGGTAGGCTCAGCTGGGGAAAGCCAGTCTAGTCCCAGTTCTTCGACAGCGCGAGACATGACACGGAAGAGTTCGGCGTCGATGCTCGCTCGAGTGTCAACAGGATCCAGCTGAGAGAGGGGGGCGGGGTCCGCGGAGCCTGACCATTCCTCACTTTCAGATGCCGCCATAGAAACAGCGTCGTCCAGTTCTTCGGACAAACCGAAAGAGACGAGACCTGCCGCTTCAGAAGAGGGGCGTTGGTCGCTCTGTGAGAACAGGACTGGAGATGAAGGCGCGGGCGAAGCGTGCGGGGAGAGACCCGGCGTGCATTCATCCAGATGAGCGCGTTCAGGAGGCCTCTGATCGCGCCGCTTCTTCCTACGGGGCTCACGGGGCGCCGAGGATGGAAGGTGGGCGGGAACACTCAGCGAGGCGGCGGAAGATCTGGCACGGAGCGTGGCAACAGGCATTCCGTCACAGTGAAGGCAGCCGCCTTTAGTGAGCGCTGCCTCGGCTACTCAGGGCCGAGGCAGGCAACACACAGAGAGTGTGTGTCAGAGGCGTGCAGGGAGACCCCGCATGAGTCACACACGGTGAGCGGCATTTGCAACAACGCCGCGCGCTGTGAAAACAGCGATTTGCTCTCTTAGAATGCTCTTTTTGAGTTAGAAAAAGGATACTCGTCGGATGCCACAGGGAAACGCTCAGCTTGGCAGACGCCGGGATGCGAAGCAGTTCCGCTGGAAGGCTGTTCGACGACGAGCGGCTTCACTCGGAGAGAATCAGCGACGAGGTGAGTCGAAAGCTGAAGGAGATAAAATCTGTCAAATGGCGGATTCTCTGTGTATTTATACTCTTCTGTCACGTGCAGTTTCGCGCGCTTGACTCTGGCAGAGTGCCAAGCGCCCCGATTGGCTCGCGCTCCTCTTCTGTTCCGCCATTGGTTCGTGCAGTTGCTTTGCACAAGCCAATCAGCACGCTCACGATAGCTTCTAGCTCTCGCATGTGCTGCAGCAATGCGTTTTAAAATAAAGGCTTCAATATTCTCGAGAAAAGGAGTTTTCCCACAGCGTTTTCAACGCAGTACGAGAGAACGTTCTCGTAAGGGAACTTATGATCTAAAGGTTTATGCATAAATGCTTTAAATTTGTTTTGTGGACAGAATAAATTGTGCCTATTAAAATTTTATATTTTAAAAAGAGCAGATGGCAAACTTCTGAACTCTTTTCATAATGTTAAAAAAGTTAGCAAGATTAAATAATACAGATTTTTACTGGTTTAACATTTTTAGTCACTAAATAATTTCCATACTTACATTTGTAATGGGAAAACTCTGAATAATAATCAAACAATGATAATAAAATACTGGAGCAAATGGAAGTATGGGAATTATAAAGTGACTATTAAACAAATGACTGTTGAACCAATACAATTTCTGGTTACACTTTATTTTGATGGTTCACTTTAGACATTCTGTTGACTATAAGTAACGTTGCACCTACTTGTCACCTAACTCTCATTAGAGTATTAGTAGACTGTAGGGGTAGGGTTAGCAGAATAAGCTCAATTGAACTTGTTGTTGGTGGAAAATTAAAAGATAAGCCAGCTGAAGTTGCTGATGCTCTCAATAATTATTTCATTGATTCAGTAGAACATATCATCAAGTGTTTCTCTTCTGAATATAAGAACACTCCTTGTCAAGCCGAACAAACAGAGCCAGCTTTCAACATAGAATATATCACTGAGGCAGATGTTTTGAGAGTGATTAGATCTCTGAGGCCATCTCGAGCGAAAGATGTCATTGGAATGAACACTGTTATGTTGAAAGAGCTCTCTGAATCATTAGTATACCCAATTACGAAAATTGTTAATCTTTCAATTGCTCAGGGATTGTTCCCAAATGTGTGGAAGTTGGCTGCAGTCTTTCCTGTATTTAAAGGAGGTGATCGTTTGTCCATCTGCAACTACAGACCTATTAGTATCCTGCCGGTGGTTTGCAAGGTGGCCGAAAAACTTGTCTTAGAACAAATGATAAATCATTTAAATACCAGTTCCTATTCTTTACATCCACATCAATTCGGCTTCCGTATTAATCATTCAACAGAAACAGCCAATTGCTATTTCGTTGACAAAGTCAAGTCACAGTTGGATCGAGGAGGGGTTGTTGGTGCTGTTTTTCTAGATTTAAAAAAAGCGTTTGACACCATTAATCATGGAGTTCTTCTATCTAAATTACAAACTTTTAATTTCGATACAGGCACTATCAATTGGGTAGAATCTTATTTAACACATCGGACTCAGTTCGTAAGGGTTAGGAATCATCGATCAGGTGTTATTTCCTTATCTGCAGGTGTCCCACAGGGCTCTATTTTGGGTCCACTTTTATTTTCTTTGTATGTAAATGATTTGCCAAATGTTTGTCCTAATGCCAACATCCAAATGTATGCAGATGACACAGTAATCTTTGTACATGCTAACAGTGCTGCTCAAGCTGCTGATCTGCTATCAAACTCAATGCAAAAGATTACAGAATGGTTAAATCACAACTGCCTTCAACTAAATTTATCCAAAACTGTATGTATGTTTTTTAGTAAATCTAAAAGCCGCTGTGTAGAACCTGATGTAGTCGTAGCAGGAGAGAGATTACAAGTCGTCTCAGATTTTAAATACCTTGGAGTATATATAGATAGCAATCTTACTTTCAAATTACACATTAAGAAGGTTTGTAATCGCATTAAGTACAACCTGGCAAATTTTAGATATGTCCGTAGCTGCATGTCAAAAAGGGCCGCTATGATGTTCATGCATTCAATGATTTTATCTCATATAACCTATTGTTTGACAACCTGGTCACAAGCTAGCAACACTTCTCTCAAACCACTACTCTCCCTATATAAGAAAACCATTAAAGTACTTGATAGGAAATCTATATATTATCATCACTGTCATGTTTTAAAAAAATATAGTCTATTGAATTTCGAAAACTTGATTATATATGCAGATCTCTGTCTTGTGTACAAAATTTTGCATGGACTGGCTCCTCCTGTATTGTGCCAGTTTGTGAGAACAGCGCCAAATGCTTGCAGATCTACAAGGAGTGCAGCAAGAGGTGACTGCATTGTCCCGTTTAGGAAGAGTGCACTTGGTCAAACAGCTTTTTCAGTCAGGGCTGCTCGTGAATGGAACCTGATTCCAATTCACATTAGGAATTTTAAAACGTACGCTTCTTTTAAAATTAACTTAAAGAAGTGGCTAACAGGTAGTCAGGACTGTCAACATTACATTTGACATGAAATCTTGTTGCTCCCCTGTCTTCTCTGTTCTGTCTGTTTTGTTTGTTTGTGCTTCTTGTGCTATGCCGATGAGGTTGGCTGGCTCTAACATGTACTGTATGTGATATTTTAATCTTTTTGTTTACTTTTTTTTTTAGGTGTGACATCTTAAGATCTGTCCAGGGACAGCAGATGTAAAATAGCCTTTGGGCTAATTCTGGCACTCTGTACATTTAATTATGTATTATTAGTGTGCATTGTCCCTGTTAAATAAACCTGAAATAAATAAATAAATAAATAAAATAAGCGGAATAATCAGCTTTAAAGTCCGCCTGTGGTGAAAATAAAGCTTTTAATGTTGTTTATATGTCATAAGTCAGAACCGTTGCTGAGTATTTTCTCCTTAAAACTGCAGCGAACCAAAGACTTGGATTGAAATCGCTGGTGTTTCTGACATCACAAACTACCTAGTAACCAATCACATCATCGTGTGATCGTCAACAAGTGGATCTCTGAGCTGGTGTGAGTGAGTGGAGGCGGGGCTAATTTGAATATTCATAGAACCACGTATACTAAATGAGGCAAGGGTGTAGAGTTACATTAAAGCTATTTTAGGGCATGACATTTTTTTTTTTTTTATGTGTCATTTTGGTGAGTTTTAAGGGATAAAATGATTGACTACAGGGGGACTTTAAAATGTTTTTTTCACACATTATTGGTCAAGAAATTAGCTAAATGTAAGCAAATGCACTACTTAAAAAGCCATTGCTGTCTCAGAAAAAAGACAGAATGAAGTTTTTGGCAGAATGGGAATTTATGTGTGGAGTGATGAATCACAATGAAACAGGAGTTGCATGGTGATGCTCCTGAGAGATGTCTTTGAAACTCTGCTGAGAAATATAATAATAAATGCATCTCTACCACAGTGAAGCGTGGATGAAGAGTGTCATTGTGTGCAGAGCCTTTTTAGCTGCTGCTATTGGTGAAATACTTCACCGTGAAAAGTCATGTAATGCTTTGGAGTTCAGCAGAATATTGCTGAATGGCTTGCTTCCCACAAATGAAAAGTTGTTATCTAAAGAGGAATGATCAGATGCTATTGGTAAAGACAACGCTCCTGCACAAATCCCAAAGACAACCAAGAAGTGACTTGAGAACAAATCCATCATGTTTAGGCCTGGTCAGTGTCCAGATCTGAACCCTATAGTGAATATTTAGTCTCACATTAAGCTCAAACAAACTGGGAGACATTTTCAACTACTCATGAACTGTTTGAAGACATTAACATTGAGTGGAACAACACTGACTTGCAAGTTGAAGGCTATTCCGTGCTAAGTTACTTTATCTACAGTATTGGTGCATTTCTTGCTAATTTACTGATCAGTAATTTGTGATTAAAATGGTTAAGACCATTAAAAGGCAAAGCTTTATTATTAATCTAAAACAGGGGTGTTCAAAGTATGTCCTGAAGGGCCACTATCCAGCAGCATTTAGCTCCAACTTGCCTTAACACACCTGCTCAGAAGTTCTTTAATGTTCCTAGTGGGACCTTGATCAGCTGGTTCAGGTGTGTTAGACTGGGGTTGGAGCTAAACTTTGCAGTGGGCTAACAGGAGCAGGATTGGACACCTCTGATCTAAAATGTTGAAAATAAAAGAATGAGCAAGTGTGTCCAAATTTTTAACTGATTTGAGTTTACATGAGTTGGTAGTTTATCAATTATCCATTGTCTTACTTTTGGAGAACCTAGGTGGGTTGTCGTTGACGTCACTTAGGGTGATGTTGATGGTGGTGGTCCCTGCCAGACCCCCTAACTGCCCACCCATGTCTTTGGCCTGGATGAGAACCTGATACAGCTCCTTCACCTCCCGGTCCATGTTGGGGAGAGCTGTCCTGATCACACCTGCACACAGATCGAAAGAGTGTGTTAATGGAAAGAAGAGACCAGAGAGAAGGATGATAAAGGGTAAGGTGAGGAGAAGAATAGGGTTTAGACCTGAGAATGAGGCCTGCTGAGAAAGGGATGTGAGTGGTAATCTCAAATAACAGACACAATTGAGATTGAGGGCGGGATGGAAGTCTGGAGCATTGCGGAAAAGGAAACCAAAGCAAATTGAACTTAAAGGTGCAGTGTGCCATTTCTATGCTATTGGTGTTCTGAAAATCGATTAACCTCTCAGCATGAATTACCCACATTACATTTGTTTTGTTATAGGGTTCGATTTAGTGTTTGGGGATTATACATTAGTCCTGCTTAGGTACACATCCTGATAGATATGTCCTGGATGATGTTTTCTACATTTCTGACACATTTATCATGGCTGTAAAATGTACCAACATGTTTTAATCCATAGGACGTGGTGTCTACTCAGTGGAATGGAATCCAAACAATGGGTCGAGGTTTTGCTAATTAGCACGACCCTGTTAGCTTCTGATGCCATAACTAAACATTCAATATTAAAAATAACTCTTTCTGTATTAAAGGCTGATTTTGCTGTACTTGACCATTCTCAACCTTTTCGCTGACTTTTAGAACTAAAGGAATATTCAGGGCTCAACACATGTGAAGTGATATAATGTTAATAAACACAAAAATAATAATTTTGAAGTGAAAAAGTTTATGTTGAGGCACTTAATATGAAATAAAATATGGCCAGTAAATCTGAAGCTATTAAACAGATTGTTTTATGTAGCTTTAAGACTTCTGTATGACTTTTGTTTTGATTGACTTCTTTGCATGGAAAGTTCATATAAGTTCATATTGTCATTCATTTTGCAGTAGGTGTTTGTGTAAATGTGTGCATCCATATGTGTAATGTATTTATGGTTTTAACAAATGATGACTTCTGAAATAAAAAAAATTGCAGTTTAGTGTCCATAAATGCTTTCGGTGGAAGCATTAGAGTATGTCTACATAGTACATCAAACACTGGAAAAAAATATATGACTATGTGGCTCTTTGAAATATATATTTTTTGATATTATATTATACCCCCTTCAGGTTTTTTAAAGTTCCAGCACATAGATGGTTTCTAAAGTACCATAGAAATTAAAAAATGCTCTCCTTGGGCATCAAACTGTTAAAACCTTCCCGAAACCAGTGATATACACCTTTTCCTTCAAGTGTTTTTCTCTGGCTAAAAGATTGAGGTCAGGCCTAAAGCTTCTGATACTTAACAGTCTTAACAAGCCGACAAAGCCAATGTAGCAACACCTTTCCTCGCTTTTCTTCCATAAAGCACAACTAATGCATTTCCCAACGTCACAGGAAGCTTTCCTAGATCAAGAGAGCACTTCATAGGATGAATTAGATATGGCAGTGAGCAGTTAAAAAGGGCACAGACCTTCATAAAACCAGTTTCAAATGAAATGTAAAAGGTGTATCACATGGGATTATCTAGGCCTGTTACATGAGGATCTGTTTTTTGACTTTAGTTTCGCATGGACAGATCTCTTTTTGAAGTTTGTGTCGGTAATTAAAGGAGTAGTTCACCTAAAAATAATTTACTGCATCATCATGCATTTTTCTCGCACTGAAAGCAGAAACTCTGCCTGAGATCTTTCCTATTTCAAAATAAAATAACACAGGATTGGAACTACAAGGGGGTGATTAAATGGTAGCAAACCTTCATTTTTGGTTGAACTATTCCTTTAAGGTGTGTGTTTCCTGAGTCTGTTTTCTCTCATGTTGATTCCGTTATGAATTTTACCCCCTGACTTTTACCCCCGCCCTCGTCTCACAGCTTTTGTTTACTGTCGGTTTTATTATGGGCTGCGTGGGACAAAACCAGATTTTTCTCCCTTTACTAATCATTTGATTTTTTCACCCTTTGAGCCCAGCGGGTTTGCTGATATCAGGATATTATATTTTTATTCATATATTCCTGTTTGCTATGCTTCACACTTGTACAACAGGGCCGTTAAACATACTGACATACATACAAGTGTGAAATTCTCGCACACGCTCTGTGCATCAAGTTTTCCTTGCAGGTTTGGGCTTCGTGCTTTTACATGTTGGATATTACAGCTCACTGAATGCAGAGGACGCCCATTAGTAGATTTACATTCATTGTAGTAAACGCTCCTGAATATTGCATTACAAAATATTCACTGGCAGAAAATAAAAGGCAGTTTATTTGTTGCATCATTTGATGATGCTACAGTTCTTCTAATCTAAGCATATAAACAACAGAAAAATCCATTTGCTCTCACCAAGCTGACTTTATTGTCTACTTGGAGGGTATTAGGGTCTGAAAAGTAGCACCTTATTGTATAACCATATATCTTTTCAGGCCTGCTTAGCTGACAGTACGTCCCTTTCTGTTCCGCTATTCAAAATGAATTGCAGTTTATTTTGAGTTACAAATCCATTTTCTTGGCTGGCCACATTATCAAATCAAACTGTCGAGCTTATTTGTCTAATAGGGTCAATGAATGTAATTATGTTGAAACCTGTGAACTGTGAAATTAATGAGCCTAGCCTGTTGTTATTACTCAAACAAAGCAGCGGAACTTGTTTCTTCTAATAATAATTTCATTTTTAATGTATAGCAAACATTTTTCTGTATGTTTTCTCTCAAACATTCAGGGGTGCTTTACCAGTTTTGGGGTCGACGGAGAAGTACGGCTGGCCGTGCAGTATGCTGTACACCACCCGGGCACTGTTGCCGTATGTGGGGTCGTCTGCATCTGTTGCCGTCACCTTCATCACGTACGTACCTGCAAACAGACAGAGGATATTATTTGTGTTAAACTGCATGAATAGATTTGAAAGATGTGCTTTGTTCGAGGTTATAACTGTATGGATCGGCCCTTGGTAGATTGGATTGGGTTTGACGTGTCTCGAAAACAGGCCTATATAGGCACGTCATTATGCGTTTGTTCTGATGGGCTGACATAAAACCAAACGGATTCCTGTGTAATGATTTTCCACTGTATTTTGATATCTCTGCAATAGCAGTTTTTACATTACAAAGGGCAGCACTTTTAAATTGCCCAATAAATGACAAACCATCTGTATTGTGAAATGAACTGATGGTCACGGTCCGGCGAATCACCGTGTTTTACTGAAATGCAGCAGAATTCTGCACTCTGACCATCTCTCAATTTAGCAGCAATTGTGTGTTCTTCTAGAATAGTTTCCTGATTATATCCATATCATACTCCTGCTTGTGATATATTGCTTATAAAGTACATTTTTATATTTTTGAAAGAAGTCTCTAATGCTTATCAAGGCTGCGTTTATTTGATCAAAAATACAGAAAAAAACAGTAATATTGTGAAATATTATTACAACTTAAAATAATAATTTTCTATTTGAATATATATTTAAAAAAAAATATTCCTGTGATGCAAAGCTGAATTTTCAGCATCATTACTCTAGTCTTCAGTGTCACATGTGACATCCAGTCTATCACATGATCCTTTAGAAATCATTCTAATATTCTGATTTATTATGAGTGTTGGAAACAGTTCTGCTGCCTAATATATTTGATGAATAAAAGGTTAAAAAGAACTGCATTTATTCAAAATAAAATAAAAATAAAAATATTTTCTAATAATATAAATCTTCTTTAATATCACTTTTTATCAATTTAACACACCCTTGTTGAATAAAAGTATTGATTTATTTTTTTCAAAAAATAAAGAAAAAAAAACACTGACCCCAAATTACTGACCAGTAGTGTATATTGTTGTTACAAAAGATTTATATTTTTAAAACATTTGCTTCTTTTTTTTATTTTTATTTTACTTTTTATTCATCAAAGTATCCTAAAAAAGTATCACAGGTTATGAAAAAATATTAAGCAGCAGAACTGTTTCCAACTTTGATAATGAATCATCATATTAGAATGATTTCTAAAGGATCATGTGATAGACTGGAGTAATGATCCTGAAAATTCAGCTTTGCATCACAGAAATAAATGATAATTTAAAGTATTTTCTGTATTTTTGATCAGATAAATGCTGGCTTGATTAGCAGAAGAAACTTCTTTCAAAAACATTAAAAATAGTAATGTTTCCAAACTTTTGACCTGTACTGTATATAGGAAATATATACAGTATAGGGATATTGCATAAGAAGTATAAGGTCAGTTGTGATTTTATAGCATCTTTTATGAAACGTCAATCGTTTCATCTTTTATGAAACGATTGACGATCCGACGGTAGCTGATCGTATCTCAGCCTGCCTGACAGACATTTCTGGCTGGATGAAGGACCACCACCTTCAACTAAACCTTGCGAAGACAGAGCTACTCGTGGTCCCGGCCAACCCAACACTTCACCACAACTTCAACATTCAGCTAGACTCGTCATCCATAACTCCATCTAGGTCAGCCAGAAACCTTGGTGTGGTAATTGATGATCAATTGAACTTCACAGACCACATTGCTATAACTGCCCGGTCATGTAGATTTGCCTTGTACAACATTAGGAGGATCAGGCCCTTCCTATCAGAACATGCTACTCAACTCCTTGTCCAAGCACTTGTTTTATCCAGACTTGACCATTGTAACGCTCTCATGGCTGGTCTTCCAGCTTGCACAGTCAAACCTCTGCAACTGATCCAGAACGGCGCAGCTAGAGTGGTCTTTAACGAGGCGAAAAGGGCACACGTCACTTCTCTCCTCACAAAATTGCACTGGTTGCCAGTTGCCGCTCGCGTCAAATTCAAGTCACTGACGTTTGCCTACAGAACAACCACTGGTTCTGCTCCTTTTTACTTTAACTCTTTACTTCAGACTTACGTGCCATCCAGGAACTTGCGCTCTGCAAGTGAACGACGTCTTGTGGTGCCATCTCAAAGAGGCACAAAATCTCTTTCTCGGACCTTTACCATGACTGTTCCCTGCTGGTGGAATGATCTGCCTAACTCAACCAGAGCTGCTGAGTCCATAGCCACTTTCAAGAAACGGCTGAAGACACTTCTTTTTCGACAGCACTTGATCCAGTAATACTAACACTTTCTCTACTACTCTATTCTATTCTGTTCTATAAAAAAACAAAAAAAAAACATTAAAAAAAAATCTGCGTTAGATTAAACTGAGAAGGGTCATAGCACTTGCATATTGTTGTCCTACTGTTAGTTTAACTGCTTCTATTGTTCACATTTGTTGGTCGCTTTGGATAAAAGTGTCTGCTAAATGAATAAATGTAAATGTAAAACACTCAAACCACAACGTTGAATGAATTATCACACTGTACTGTTTGAGATGAGGAATGAAACTTGAAGGCCTTGGAAGAGAGAGAAAATAAAGAAACAAAAGAAACCAAGAAGTAATTGTACAGATTTGAAATCAATGCCATTTCCCAATGGAAGTCCTTTTCAACCAGCTGATGCAATTACCTTTGATGTGTGTGTTGTTGTTTTTTGATTTTTAAGTTCTCTCAGCACACATCGACATGCTTTCAGATTGTTCTGGCCTCCACATAAAGAGGTGAAAGGCATTACAAACCTACAGTTCCCCTTCTTCAAGAGACTTCCAAATTAGAGTAACATTCTGTCAGAGCAAAATCCTGTAACCTGATTAAATACATCTAAAGTTAAGAAATATGGACACAGTGACAAGGCAGAATTGCAGGAATCCTCCTCTCTTGTTTGTGCGTAACAGCAAGACTCAGTTTTGCTTTTGTGATGGCAGCAGCCACAATATAAATCACACAGACATCTGCAAAATAGGCCTATAGCTTCAGTGTTGGACTATGGTGCACTTATAAACCGGTCTATTCACATTTTGCTATCTGAGATCATGAGTAGCTTTGATTCAGCTGGGAAGGGGA
Organism: Scardinius erythrophthalmus; assembly: GCF_964197995.2. Taxonomy (NCBI): domain Eukaryota; kingdom Metazoa; phylum Chordata; class Actinopteri; order Cypriniformes; family Leuciscidae; genus Scardinius; species Scardinius erythrophthalmus. The sequence goes on from NC_138238.1 coordinate 6,335,752, forward strand.
GGGTTTCATTTCATTCTGTTGCCATTCAGATCAAGGAAAAGGCAATCTCAAAGTGAATTACCCTGATCTGTCATCCTCAGGGGAAGCAACATGAAAAGGGCTTTGGTGTTGGATAGGGCATGTAGTTTATTAAGCTCGACACCAAACTCTTGGTGTTTTTTTTCCCCCTGTTGCCACGCAAAGCTTTGCTTATTTCTTTTGTTTATCTGAATATATATTTGGCTTTTCCATGATGAAAATCTCTTTAAACTCACAAGCTCAAAACAAATTCGAAACAAAACTGTTTGCTTTGTGCTTGACAGATGAAAGGCGATTTAAATCAGGGTTATTATGTCCGGTATGTTGTAACAAGTGATTTCTCTCCTGTAATTTTCAGTTTTACACTATCAGCTTTCATAAGATGCAATTAAACTGTCTATGCACTCTGTATTTCCAGTTGTTTTATCCTTACATTCATCAAGAATGACATGATATCACATGATTTCTTCATGTGTAAATTATACAAAAATATAGGGTATCAAGACAAAAGCATAATTGTGATATTTTAAGATAATCTCATGATGTTTTTATAGGACTTGTTACAGATTTATGAACAGTTCCACCAAATCTTGCTTTTCCTAAAATAGTCAGTGAATGCTTTCATTCAGGGCCGTTTTTTAAGACTGATCTCTCTCAGGGCCAATGACTACAAATGATTATGAGTCCCAGAGAACTACTGCTTCTGTTTACTGTGCTGCACTATTGCAGGCAATTCCTGAAGTATGTAAAGCAAGTATGGAATTCATTTGGAATAAAGTGAAATAAATGAAAATAAGATTTTCAGACTCTTTCTTTGGAAGTCGTTGGAGCTGAATTGTGAATTGTTAGAGGTATAAAATATTAGTAATTGTAACGATTTGAGGTAGCCTATAATTAAACTAAAGGCTTAGCATTTGTCATAAACACATTTTATTTTTGTAAATATAAGACTGCTTGAAACTGCAACTTTGAATTTATCGGCTTCATGTTTTACCTGTCAAAATAGCTGTGAGATTGTTGGCTGTTGACAGCCTCTGTTTTGCCTATTTTCTTAAATTATTATAATTATTATTTCTTTTTTTTTCTGTGTTTGTGTCCCAAATTGGTAACACTTTATTTCCACAGTCCACTTTAGACCTTCTACTAAATATAAGTAACTTTGCACACTCTTGTCAACTCTCATTATGGTATTAGTAGACTGTTGGTTTATAATAAGTTGACATGTCAGTAAAATGTCTGTTGGAGGAACATCAAAAATAAAGTGTTAGCAGATATTAAGCAGAGAGTCTAATAATATTCTAATGACTGCTATTGACTTAAAGTAACCTACAATTAGTAGAATGTCTAAAGCCGACTATCGAAATAAAGCATTAATAACCTGTTTGACATTTAGTATAAATTAGACATGATCATTCTAAACAAGCGAGAATCCATCAATATTACTTTATATGTGCACATGTTTTTAAACTAAAAGTTATAATGGATGCTGTTCAGTAAATCCTTGTCAAGACAAATAATCCAGAGCATAGGTGAATGCAGACATGTGCTGCGTTATTATATTATACATAACGATTTTTATTTTGCGTGTTTGTTTACTCTGTATCATTTCTGCAATAAATCTGTGATCAAATATCGTTGAAGTCTAATTACAAATAGTTTTGAGAAATTTTTCAATAGCATGCAATGAGTGCAAACATCAATGGTGGGCCCTTGATGTTTCCATCTAAACTGGTTAACAAACAAGTTTCGTCTCTTCTTTAGACTATAAATCAGTGAAGTACCCAGTTAAATGTTATATAACTCAAAGGAACCAGCATTTCATCGACCATCATGTTTGCAGGGAACGCAGCGTCATATTACATAGCTCCCCAGCGTGGCCTCAGGGATTGATGCATTGTCTGCAATCATATTTGACATCATGATTAAGAATATTTGTCCAAATAATGAAGGCCATTATGACTTTAACAAGCTCTGCAATGTGTTCCATGAATGCAAGAGGATAGCGCTACATTGATCTGCTAGTAGTTACGGCGATTGGATTAGGCTGTGTGGAAATCAATACAACTTCTGGCCGGCTTAAGAGACGAGCCTTTTTAGAGAAGCAGAGACAGTAACAAAATAAGGTCCTGCTGCCATCATCACCCAGAGCAGATGCCTTGGTGAAATAATCAGTAATACAATCAAGGTCTCTGTGAGATGAGAAATCCTACTAGGGCTGTGTAATCCAGTTTGGTGGGGATTTGGAGCCCATGCACTTCTCATTATCTGACGGCACACAGTAATGTCTGGATTAGATCCCCTCTGCCACACCAATGAATATTTGGCAAACTCATAACAAGAGTAATATATGACCTCTAGCATCCCTCGCTGTAAGACTGGGACAATCATCCGTGTAGCCTTTAGGCTTCATTGTTTGGATATGTTACATTGCATTACATTACATAACATTACATTCATTCCTTATAACCTTTAGGCATCATTTATTTGACATCCACTGATTAAAACTGCATTTTAAAAAAATCATATTTTTCAATTTATTTCATTTCAATTTAGTTGGTTTACTCCAGCATTTTTCTATTTTTCTATGTTTCTATTTCTGCGAACGGAACAACATACAAATTATGACAATGATAATCTCAGTTACTGATTGTGGGCTGTATTTAATTTTAAAATAATTTAATGTGAGTTTAAATATCATTTTGCTTTACTGAAAATGAACATTTGTAATTCACCTCAGATCTTGAAAATAAATTAAAAGAAACAAGTATGTTCAAACTGTGAACTTAGTGTGAACAAACAAGTGCAATATATGACAAAGATTGTTTCAGTTACTCAGTATGTATTTTTAATAATGTTAAAATGGTGTAATATTTATTCATTTATGTACTTATCCATTTCGTTGTGAGTGCTGTGTGCTTGCAGATAGACTCCGCCCGTACACTGTTTTGATTGATTTTGACAATTACCATGTGGACTATGGTGTAGTAGACAAACATATTGCTTGTCACTGGAATATTATCGCATCACTTTTGGTTAAGACATGGTGTAAGCTTCAATATGCCAATTTCCCAACACTGTGACTATCATAATTTTAAGCTGATGCCTCATTGATTGATTTCATTTATTTATTTATTTTTATTTTATTATTTTTTTGCTCCAACATTTGTTTGCATTGTTCCCTATGCAGAAGATTAAATTTAAAGCTACACTGTATAATTTTTTAAGTTGATTCTTAGCAAAAAAAAAAACACTTTCAAAATGATATGTGCTCATTAATGTGTAATTACTTCTACCAACTAATCAAGTATTCTCGTAAGCGTAGAATCTGCCATTTATAATACATACGAGCGAGCCGCTCGAATGGCGGCAGCCATGTTGTGCCTCCATTTTGAAAATACATTAGCCAAAGAGGGACATACCTGGAAATTAAAGCTTCGCCTTTTGTGTTTTTACACTCAGTGGCACCGTGTCGAATGCGAGGGGGAGATTACTCGCGACTGCCGGCAGATTTGAAATATTTGAGTTAAAAGGCCCTCAGAACGGGAGGGGCTAGAAAATAATATTCAGTTGGTAGTCATAAACAATTTCATTGCTAGATGGGAGAAAATCCTACACAGTGTAGCTTTAAATGTGCCAATTTTGTAAAAATCATATGGAAACCATTACCATTTACATTAGTTCACATTAATGTAGCATGAACAAACATTAATTATATTAATATTTATGAAAATAAATCATCTTAATTAATGTATTGATTTATTTAAAAATGATAAAATGTGATAATATTTTTTCTTTATGAATTAACATTATCCTAGAATAATAAATGCTGTAAAAATATTGCTCATTGTTAGTTCACTCATTGATGAATTGAACCTTGTGTAGTTTAAACATAAATAAAGGAAAAATCAGGGCTTTACTAACTCCAAGCACCCAACACCAGCCATGTTTCAGCAGAAGAAACCATTTTAACATGCTTCTTACCTACAGGTGACATCTCAGGTACACTAGCCGTGTAGGGGCCTTCCAGGAACTTTGGCTCATTGTCGTTGATGTCCTGCACCTTGATGACAAACTCGGACTCTGGTTCCAGTGGACGGTTGGTGTCGATGTCCACCGCTTGCGCTCGTAGCGTGTAGTAAGGCTTCTCCTCCCGATCCAGACTGCGTAAAGCGTGTATGTCCCCGGTGGTCTGGTCGATGGTGAAGATGGTGCCAGCCCCATCGCCTGAGAGAGTGTATTTCACTCCGCTATCCCCTTTATCCAAGTCAGTGTGTAACTAAGGGAGACAGAAATAATGGCAAAAATGTGTCAAACAGTGGCAGAGATGCAGAGTATAATATTGCTCTCTGGAATACAAAGAGTGTTTTAATGACCATAGTGGTATATTTGACTATATGTGACCCTGGACCACAAAACCAGTCTTATGCAGGCCCGGCGTCAAGGGGGGGCATAAGACTCTTATGGGTCATTTTTTAATAAATAAATAAATAAATAAATACATACATTTCCATTGATGTATGGTTTGTTAGGATTGGACAATATTTGGCCGAGATACAACTATTGAAAATCTGGAATCTGAGGGTGCAAAAAATCTGAATATTGAGAAAATCGCCTTTAAAGTTGTCCATTTCTGTTGGCGATTTTGCTGCATCCACTCACAAAAATAAATTTTTGATATATTTAAGGTAGGAAATTTACTAAATATCTTCACGGATCATGATCTTTACTTAATATCCTAATGATTTTTGGCATGAAAGAAAAATCTATCATTTTGACCCATACAATATTTTGTTGGCTATTGCCACAAATATACCCGTGCGACTTATGACAGGGTCACATATTGATTATGTTGCATAATATGGTTAATTAAGAAGTTAAGGGGAGGAGCATTGCCTTATGTTTTCCAATATAGAACAGTTTATGTTTTTCAGTTAGTGGAAGAAAGCACAGACAGCTGACTGAAGCTTCCTAAATTTACTAAATGTTATCTGCAACAGAAGATTAAGTGGAAAAAAGAGAGAGATTACACATACAAGGATAGCCTGTGTGCTATATATAAACTTTGCATACGGGTTTGGAAGTTTATAATGTAATTGTTCCTGACAGAAAACTTTGCTGTTTCATCATTGACTTCACATTTCAGCATGATTAAAATATTTCCTTTGATTTGAACTCTGAGGATGTGATTTGCTCTGTTAGCCTGCAGGTAGATGAACCTGACCTAATTCTATCTGCACAGTAGTCTCTCTGTCAGTTTTTCCCTTTGCTTAAATCCTCTTTTTTTATGTATTTTTTATTATTATTATTATTTATTTATTTTTCCTACCCTCAAGCTTTATGTTAGAACACACTACTCACATTGTCTGGCTTGCTGTGCCAGTCTTGGAGGAAATGTGTCTCTAAAGTTGAATGATGGAGGAAAAAGTCAGATTTTATGGTAACATTTTTCAGTTCCAATCTATGTCCACAATGTTTGGGCTAAATGCAAGTTTTATGAATGGTCTCCTTTTTTTCCACATAACACAGACATTTTTGATTTTGAATTTGAATGTCATTTAGAATGACAAGATTATGACTTTTTATAATTGCAACTAATATTTATTCATTATTTGATGATTATATAATTATACAATTTATATAATTTATTATAATAATTTTATATAGGGGGAATTGCCCTAATGTGGGACATTTTTTTTGCACTTCAGACTTCTGTGACATATTGCGATGTGTAACCAAAACATTAAATCCACACCCAATACCATTTTAAAAACCCAGGATGTGTCCTAATCAAATCAATAGAGAAAATTCAGATAACCCATTCATAAGAGAAATTATAGACATATTAGTGCTTTTATTGCAAGTCATCTGAGACAATCTGCAGCTAATGTGGGACAGTTGTGTCCCCAATGTCATTTATTTATTTAGAAACATAATATATATATATATATATATATATATATATATATATATATATATATATATATATATATATATATATATATATATATATATATATATATATATATATATATATATATATATATATATATATATATATATATATATATATATATTTTAATGTAGTTATATTAATTTAATTCAGTTTTGTATTATTTGTAATCTCATAAATTCTGATTTGAATTATGGTACTTTTAATTCAGCTCTGTACAGTGCTCAACCCTGGTCGTATCTAAAGTGAACTGCATTTGAATGCAGTCAAAGCTAAATTGTTCAAAAATGATATTATATCAATGCTCTACAGTGCCATTAATCATATGCAAGTCTCTCATCTGAGGGAGCATCAATCAAAGATTGTGCAGAAGTTGTTGAAACTTTAAAAAGCTTTTGTTTTTCCCAATCTGCATAACATCTAGAGCGCACCGTAAATCAGACAGAGAGCTTAATTATCAGAACGCCTCATTGTCACATGTCAGCACATTCAGAAGTGAATGAGAGGAAAGAGAATAGAGGAAGAAAAAAGAAAAGGGAGATTTTCAAAAGAGCTAAAATTCAACAATCACTCCAGTGATAACTTGAAGTGGGAAAGTTAGGTGATACTAATTAAAAATAGAATTAGCATAACAACAGCAATCAATTACACAAAAATGATTCATGTGCAGACTGGGTCCTCGGGACATCTTGGAAGAAACCTCACGAATATTCACACAAAATCTCCCTCTCTCTCTCTCTCTCTCTCTCTCTGTGTCTCTCTCTGATAATAAGTTCAGAAAAAATAAAACACAAATCAGGCTAACCGGTCTTCCCAGACACTCATTAGGCTCTCAGAAGAAACACTTGCTATTATTTTTCACTGTCATGAGAAGTTGGGAAGTCGTTCAGCACAAACTGACAAGTACAAAAAAGTGATAAAAGTGGGAAATATGAATTTACATGCAAATTCTTTCCAAATCAGAAAACACAGCAGGGGAGAAATAGAAAGCAGAGGTTCAGTGCATACTAAGATGTCTGTTACCTGTTAGATGTGTGTTCACGCACGCACACACACACACACACACATTTTTGAGAATGATTTTTAAGATTTTTTCCCTTTTGAATACTTTTACAGTTATTTTAAGAATCTTTTTGGTATGCTTAGGCATAACGTGGAGATTTATTTTCTTAGAATTTGTTCTTTTTTTCTTTTCTTTTTTAAACTAATTTATGATAATAATAGCTTACTAAAAGGTTTTCACTTGATTTTACTCACTACATAGCATGGCCAAATAAAAGTGTAATAAAATTACTTTTTGGTTTTGGATAGTAAGTATTCTCTTTACTGTGATATGAATACCTTATTGCTTAAATAAATAACTCCTTGCATATTATGTGCACTTATATTATGTTTTATAAAAAATAAAAAATAAAGTTCTAGTCTGAGATAATGCTGAATATTGATGGCAAGTTACATTGCAAATTTGTGGCTTGCAGTCACACATCTGCATAACATCTTTGGGATTTCTTTGTCATACAGTAAGGCTTAGACCTCCATTATGCTGTTTTCTGAATGTCTACAGTAAAGATAAGCACTGGATTTCATACTGTGACAGTTAACAGGTGCTGAGAGAGCAACAGTCGAATACATGCCTTCTCTCAAACCAGGGACAATTAGAGGACTGTTCTACCGCCTGCGGATTCAATAGGGTTCTAATATAGAGGAAAAAATAAAGGGTCTATTATCATTCAGAGCCCCTAAGCGAAGGATCAGATCTTCAGCAGCTTTTTTTAGCAGTTACAAAACTAGTAATTATTAAAGCTGTAATTTTGCAGAGAGGATAAAGATGAGCTGTGTTTGCAGGATATTTATAATGTTTTCAAAGCCCTGACCAGATCTCATTGATCTGTTAGTGTGCTTTTCATAATAATATGTGTGGTTGATAAGCTCAGCTCCCCACATTATGTGTGTTTTTGTGTTCAAGCGTGGGCATGAACATACGGTTCGTTGCATGGTGTCTGACCAGTAATTAAATGCATGTTTGGTTTGCAAAGGAAGCGTCAGCTCGATACTGGATATTTCTTACACACCGGGATACTGAAACCCCTTGAGGACCAGCGTTCCTGCACACTCACATGCATGCTAATACAGTCAGACCGGGGCCTAAACACTCAGCCAATTCACTTAAATAAATACATTCCCCAGCGTGTTACGACTGCAAGGAGTCTGAGGAGACGTGTGTTTATGGATGTGAAAAAGCAGACATCTGTGCTAGAGGATACATATATTATTATGTGTGTGTGGTTAAAGGTCCATTAAGTGTGACCAAAATCTAACATCATATGTGTTTTTTTCAATCATGTGTTATGCGTGCGTGTGTGTAATTTGTCAATGTTTTTTTAATTAAGTGGCTTTTGCTTACCAAGGTTGCATTTATTTTATAAAAATGCTGTAAGAAAAGTGTAGTATTATTAAAATTGGAAAGAACTTGTTTATTTAATATATTTTAAATTCCTGGGATTTATTCCTGTGATAGCAGCGCTGAATTTCCAGCAGTCATAGTGTTGCTAAATAATTAACAATGTTTTAAATATATATATAATTATGAATGTTAAATGGCAAATGTTTCTTGAGCAGCAAATCAGCATAGATTGATTTCTGAAGGATCATGTGACACTGAAGATTGGAGTAATGATGCTGAAAAAATGATCACAGGAATAAATTACATTTTAAAATATATTAAAACGGAATACATTTAGAATATTTTTTTCTGTATTTTTGGATCAAAGAATGCAGCTTTGGTAAGCAAGAGATATCAGTCACACTTTAATTTAGGGTCCAAGTCTCACTATTAACTATGACTTGTACCTCAATAAACTCAGAATTACTGCTTTATTAATAGTTATTAAGGGATTGTTAAGTTTAGGTATTGGGTATGATTAAAGGATGTAGAATATGGTCATGCAGAATAAGGCATTAATATGTGCTTTATAAGTACTAACAAACAGCCAGTATCTAATATGCATGCTAAGTAACTAGTTAATAGTGAGAATTGAACTCTAAACTATACCGAGATGGTTTTCATTATTTTTTTTATTTTTTTTAATATAATTATATATATATAATTATACGGTACTGTAAATATCATCAGACACTTTGAGAATGGCTGTATTGGCTTAGGAATGTTCATAAATGGGTGTGCTGAGATCAGGATGTGCGTTTTACATAGGCTATGTCGAGTCTGTAGTGTTGATAAAAGTAAGAGAACGGAAGAGTGCCTGTGTTTGTTTTCATTTGTGGTGCTCTGGGGTGCAGACTCACTGTAAACTGTGAAATCTATCTCACACTCCTGTAGTTTGTCATGCAGTTCGCTGTTTGATTGTGTGAGAGAGAAAGGACATTTTTGTGTAAGCTTCTTTTTTTTTTCATAAGTTGGAATACTGACATGCGTGTGTGTGTGTGTGTGTGTGTGTGTGTGTGTGTGTGTGTGTGTGTGTGTGTGTGGGTGGGTGTGTGTGTGTGTGTGTGTGTGTGTGTGTGTGTGTGGGTGTGTATGAAACAAACACACCAGCCTCAGCAGATGGAGAGAGTCTCAGGTGGATAAACAGCTGATCTAATCGCAAGCAATTAAGGAATACTACATTGTACTTCCACATCAAAACTGCAGCAACACACTCACATAACAACTGGAACAAAAGAAAAGTGGAAAAGCTGCGTATAAACAAACAATCAAAGTCCGTCAGGCTCAAAGGACAAATGATATCTGACAGTAGCTTTTCAAACTTCTGGGTGTTCTGTGATAAGAGGACAAACTCTTATATTATTAACTTTTTTTTTTTTTTTTTTTTTGCTCTGTTCTGTTCTGTTTTCAAAATATTATCATACACAGTGTTGGGGAAAGTTAAAAGTAATGTGTTGCAATATTGCGTTACTCCCCAAAAAAGTAACTAAATTAGTTAATTACTTTTTCTGGAAAGTCATGCGTTCATTACTTTTGCATTATTTTCTCATCAGGGTTGGGTTTGCTTTTTTTTTTTTTTTTATAACAAAAAAAGTTCTATGTTTGGCAAAAGTAAAGGCCCCTTCACGCCACAAGTGAAATAAATAAGCCTCAATGCAAATTCCCTCCTTTACAGTAGAGGGCGCAGCTCAAACAAACCTTTCAGCTGTGCTGCCATTCTGGTTTGCAGGAAAAATATGACACAGAAGAAGAAAGGGTGTGTCCGAAATCACCCCCTATACCCTTAAATAGGGCACTATTTGAGGGAACAGCCATTAGTGGTGTCAGAAACCAAAGTAGATGTTATCGAGTGCACTCATATAGTCCCACAATGCACCGCAATAACGAGTGTACGACCAAGCAGACAATGTATGCTCAACGTCTAGAGAATACCCATAATGCACTGTGAGAGTCGCGCACCGAATAAAATCCCGCATCTGACCAGAAGATGGCGCTCACAGCTTAATCATCCATCCGTCCATTTCCCAAACCGTTGGTCCAATGTGGGTACAGCGTAATATCATACAGGTATAAATTATCTTTTAATTGATTAATACATTGTTTAATTACTAATTATACATAGTTTCCATGACAGAGTTCAAGATAAATATTTTCATCTGACTATTGGATCAGCCAGTTTGATAAGTTTCAAATGATTGTTAAACAGCAAGCACAAACTATGCAAAAGCAGCAGCACATTCAAATTCAGCTTTGCCATCACATGAATAAATTACATTTTAAAATATATTCAAATAGAAAACAGTTAATTTAAACTGTAATAATATTGCACATTTATTGTTATACAGTATGTTTATATTTGTATAGTGTTATATATTGTTATATTCATATATAATTGTTAAACTGATGATTGTGATTTTTTGGCATTTTAATCATATGCAATTTATAAAAAGTAATACCATCTTTCAATCAATTAACCGATGCAAGATTGTCTAGCTTTAATGCTTCTTTACATGACAGATGAACATCTTTTTTCCTCGGCTATAGCTGAATTAGGCCTGTAATGGGGATCATAGTTCAAAAAATTAATAAGCTATATGAATAAGTTGAAGGAAAAGTGTTAAAAAGCAATTTCAACTTTCAAGTCAGTAATATCGGCTCACTCTGAATTCATCTGCCTCAATGCAAGGAGCGAGAGATACTGCTAGGAACATTAGAGGTTTTTGAACTACGTGTGCAGTGCAATTCAAGCAGAAATCTCATTATTATAAAAGTTGGATTAGAAGAATGCGTGTGTTATATTGGCAGTGCAGATAAATGACATCATTATTCCACTATTCCTTTAACCTATCTGTGCCAGCGCATTCGTCATCTGTGGCATGCAGGATGGGCTGCTGCATTGGGTTTCACATGCATAATTTGGGGCAGAGTTATCCGTACAAATGACTTCACATCTGCAGAATTAGTTTGGCATCAGGTTTTTGTGAGCTAAACGGCGTGAGCTTTGGGAGGGGTGAGATTACTGCAGCGTGATTGTTTTTGAGGTGTTGGGTTATTGAGCTGCTCAGGTTCCTGCATGCATTTCATGGCCAGTTTGGGTCATGGTTCTTCAAATGTAAGTGCATGGAATAAATAAATCTATAAATGGATAAATAAAATCCTTTGATTTTTAATATTTGGCTAGTTTATGTGCTGCTGCGTCCCTGTGTTTGTCATAAGCAGAGTGTATGCACGTTTTGCACCCACCTATAGGTGCACATTACTAATGCGCCCTTTAAATAACAAAACAATAATAGTGCACCATTGACTTTAGAGACCAGGTTTTTGTTGGTCAATGGCGCAGTCTATTTCAGTTGCCCCAAATTAGCAACGCGCCAACAATGCGCCTGAACACACCTTGTTTTCAAACCAGCACGCCCATGGGTGCACAAATGGGCGCAAATGCATTTGCTTTTTAAACAACGTGGCGCAGGACGTGAAAATGATAACTGCGTCAGGCTGAAACCAGCAAAAAGAACTTGTGTCGCGCCTGGCGCTGCATTGCACCGGGTGTATGATAGGGCCCTATGGGTCTGCAAACAGTCTTATCAGGTGCACATTTCCAATCATGCTTGAGTCTCATTAAATGCACACAGTAAAGATGACCTCTCTCTTAACCAAGCTATGTCGTGAGACGAACACAGGTAAAGATTGGCCTGTTTAAGATAAGCTCTCCAGCACAAAATCCATTATTATCTTCTACTAGTTGCTGTCAGCCTGCAAGGTCAACCCTAGATGGGGAATTCAGAAGAGGCTCAATCTGGCTTGGAACACATTTGGTGCAGAAGAAGCACTTCTGATCCCAGCAAGGTCAAGTATTACTTTAGTGCTCAAGTGTGCTGTTGCATTTTGGGTACCAGAGTAAGCATTCTGGAATTATCTCTCCCAAATCCATGTAATTATATTTATTTGGACTCAGAGGCAAAAAGCAATCGTTTATCAGCAGTGAAAGTGAATACAAAATGAAAACAAACAAATTAATATTATGCAAACCTGAACTTATTAAATGTGTTAAATAATACAAATATGTATTTAATTTCCCTTTATTTACCATGGTTGATCCAATTCAACCATACTAGCAAGCAAAAATTATCACATTTGTTTCATTGTTTTGTTTTTATTACTTATGTACAGTAGGAGTGTTCAACTTTCTTGCAATCCAGGGGTGCTTTTTCCATCCAACGACATAACTCGCTGCTTAACCAACACTACCAGTATGATGCAACGCTGAAGAAATCAACAAGCTAGTCACAAGTGTTTCCCGAAACCCATTTAATGATGTCATGCAGATGTTGGAGTAATAACTTGTTTTAATAAATCTGCTTGAGATCAAATTCATGCCAGATTGTTTTTTTTTTTTTTCATATATCTATATCTATATATATATCTATATATATGACATGCAACACTGTAGTCCACACATCCATAGATAGTGCATCGTGTGCTTAACCATAAATAAGCCCAGTTAAGTGATCCATGGCAATGGCACTCAAAACCTCTGTTAATGCTTTAGACATGCTTGGTGAAGAGAGTGAATGGATAATTGCAGTGTGTCTTGCTGGGTCTATGTACATGGTAACCTTGATTAGTGTACAGGTCACTGGAGAGATTCTGTCTGGTCATTTGACGCTGATTACTGGAGAGAGCAGCCTTTGATTGCATTATGGAGCTCAGTGTTCTCGCTCCAGCTACTGTGTATTTATGTGTGTGTTAGACATTTAAAGGGTCGGTTTAACCATTTAACGTATGAACAATTTTAAATTGAAGGGATGGGGTATCTTGGATATCATTGTAAATTGTGCATATGAAGCTTGTTCTCTTTCATTTCAAAGTCAACATGAAACAACGTTCCTAACCCATTTTACTTCACTAATGTGACATTTCTGAAATAAATATTCAAAGAGGAAAAAAAAAGTAGGGCAGTACTAGATTTTATCCAGTGGGAATTGATTGGATTGTGAAAAGTGTTTCATACTAGATTGAGTCTGAAACAGTACAGACACTCAATTTTGGATGAGGTTTTTAGACCGTGTCATGGAGGCTAAAGGTCAAGTTCACCCAGAACAACATCTTAACCTTTTCCAGTTGTTGAATTCATTGTTATTTTATACTTTCGAGTGGTTTGTATGTTTCATTCAATATTACTTGCCATTTCTTTGTAAATATTTTTTCTAGCAATTTGTGAGTGAAAGTTGTTTCAGAGTAAATTTTATATATATAACAAATAAATAAAAACAAATCAGTAAATAAAAATCAATGTTAACCAGCATTAAGTTACTTATACTTAAGGAAGGCACAGTTTCTGGCCTAGGAAAGTAACATTATTGCATTTTGATAAAGTTAGTCTTCATGACCTTTTTTTATTTTTATTTTTTTATTATGTGCACTGATTAATTTATGCAAAACAAGACATTAAGTGGGTAAGAAAAGGAAAAGTGCATAGACTCAATTTGGGATTTCATATTGATGTTGAAGTTGTATCAAGCTGTGTACATGCATCCATGCGTATCTGTAAAAATGTATTATAATTATATATATATATATATATATATTTTTTTTTTTTTGCATACAAAAATGGTAATAGCCCTCTTGACTCCCATGTTCATATCCATGTCTTCATAAGTTATGTTGAAAAGATATGAAAGCTAATGATAGGTTGTCTCAGACACATAAGATTGCAGTCATTTCTGGGAATTAATCTGAGAAGGTGATGGGGAGAGAAGAGGTGGACGTGGGTGTCAATAACACGATGGAAGTGAGTAAGTGTCAACCTGTTAGCCAGAAAGAGCTCACGTAAACAAGCTGTAAAATTGATGGTCTCTCTACAAAATGCATTATAGTAAATGAGAGACCTTTCTGAGGAAAGAATTTTTTCTAATGGATTTTGGGCAGCAAATTTATATGCTGACAACATCAATTTCAGCCTGCTCATCATATAAGGCTGTAGCATGTCTTTAGAAGACTTGCAACTTACTATTTTTATTGCTATTTTAAGGTTTGTTTTCTCTTGTGATAAAACATATCCGGCCACTAGTAAAGTCCCTGTAAAGTCAAAATTAAGTATGTGTTCTGAGTTTGTCACACCTAAGAAAAATGTGTTATTAGCCAGCCCCCCAGCCAAATTTGAATGATATATATAAAAAAAAAAAAAAACTAGTAAATAAAATAAGCTATCAAAATCTTGAAAAAATTAGCAGTATTCTCTGCTCTCAAACGCTGGGGGCGTGTCCGCTGGCTGCGCTGAATCCACGCCTACTCACGGGAAACTCGTGGGCACGCACTGCCGATCATGGCACCAGTTGTCGGCGCGACGGGAGGATGAAGGCCGAGGCGGGAGATAGTCGGTTCGGCCCCATTCACCAGTAACAGCGGATTATCAGTGAATGTTGTCTCCGAAGAAAGTTTATAAAATGATCCTGTGTAAAATGATCACTACAGAGGTGGTTGTTGGTGGTGATCAGGGCCGGCTCTGTAAATCTGGGGGCCCTAAGCAGGATAATTTTGGGGCCCTGCCTTGCAGTGAATAACGGAGTATTGCCACCGCAAACCAGCAACTGCTCACAATCTAACCCTTACACATTTCATCTGTACCTCTTTTACACGATTGCCCACAATTATTTTACTGCTTATTAAAGTACACTCACTGAAACAGTAAAAGTAAAGTTTCTATTTTTATTCAAATTTCTACATCTACTTTATTACTGTCTGAATGCTTTGTAAATTTTAAAAGAGCACTAACTGTTTTTGTCCACTAGGCAGCTTAAAACCTTTAGTATTAAAAAATCTTCAATAAAGTTGTTGCATATAGGCCTACTACAGGTGTTGCTGGAGTCTCGATCTTTGAACTTCTTTTCCCTTTTCCACACTTTAAAAAGAGGGAGAAGTTGGACCAGTAATTTCTTTGCTTCCTTCTAAAATGATTTAAACATTGATGTATCAAATAGATTTAAAATTCTACAAAAGATTCTAGCTTGAGTTGGTACTTATTTTTTATATATTTCCAACTACAAAAACACTACTTCAGCGACCAATCATTAGCCAAATGTGTATATAAAATGTTTAGTTATAAAATATAAATCTAGGCTAATAAAACCTCTAGGTAACACTTTTTACATTTTACAGTGTCATTACACGTTACATGTAGTTCATATAAAAATAATTCTACAGTAAAAACTGCTTAAAATGTGGATTTCGTTGTAGTGCCTCTACTACAATGGGATAATGTCCACTTTAACGCACCCTCCCGAGGCTGCTGTGAAATAGCACCACGAATTGTGCAGAAAATGCAACAGGCGGCTCTTTGTGCATTGTGTAATGTCAAATTAAAAAATTCATTACAAAATAATTCTACAGTAAAAACTTCTTAAAATTTGGATTTCGTTAGAGTAGTAGTTCTACTATAATGGGATAATGTCCAATTTAACGCACCCTCCCGAGGCTGCTGTGAAATAGCACCACGAATTGTGCAGAAAATGCAATAGGCGGCTCTTTGTGCATTGTGTAATGTGCCAAGTTAAAAAAATGCATGCAAAAATAATTCTACAGTAAAAACTGCTTAAAATCTGGATTTCGTTAGAGTTGTAGCCTAGCTCTACTATAATGGGATTTTTTTTTTTTTTTTTTGTACCCGATGGATGGACCCGTTTCATTTTTGCAGTCAAATTTCCAAGTCCAGGGAAGACAACGATTCTACACGGTTGGTTGACTGTTAAACCGCGGCGACACCGGCGAGTACCATCTGTAGTTAGGGGGCCCCCTAGTGGCGGCGGGGCCCTAAGCAGCCGCTTAGTTCGCTTATAGGGAGAGCCGGCTCTGGTGGTGATCCTCAGCTCTTTTATCAAGGTGGCTCTTCACAAAATTAATCCACCTCTTGTTGATATGATCATTGTTCGGAAATTTAAATAAGGACACCGATCTGTTTTGTAAGTGATCGCATCCAGGTAATACGCATTTCCGTGACGAAGGCATAGCTAGCTAGCAAACTGTAGGTTGTAGTAACTAATAGTACTGACAGTAACTCGCGATTGAGCGGCAAACTGATGTGAATGTGCTCTAGTTATATTGTTAGGGGAGGGGTCAGCGTCAGTGGCTCCAGTGCGTCATCAACAGCAGGGGCGGGGCCAGGAGCTCGGTGGCTCAAGTGCATCATCGAGCCACCGTTTTAACCCCGCCCAAAAAATCCTGAACACAGCAATGGTAACAAATTGTTTAACGGTCTAACTCCACAATTCAGTACTTCACAGTTCACAGTCTTTGTAATGTGTTTTAGCAATACATTTCTAACATTTCTAATGTGTTTAGAAATTATAATTTTATTAGAATTGCCTTTACAGGGACTTTGTTGCAAACTGTTGTTGCATGACAAAGAAAGGGCAACCTTTTGAATTCTATGGTTTTACGTAATAAGACATAGGCTAATTAATGCACAGTGTCATTGTTTATTTAACAAAAACTAGGCAAAAATGAAGTGATTTTGTTCTTTTTAAGTGTTCTTTTCTTTCACAAAAAGAGCACAAGAGTAAGGCAGAGGCAGGAAAGGATAAGCTAAATGGTTTATTGAAAAGGCTGTTTGATAGCAGCTGATGAACTGATTGTGTTGAGAAAGGCTGAAGATGAGTGAAATATGATGTCAGTGCAGGTAAAACTGAGAGAATGGGAAGGTTTCAAAAGATCTGGAGCATCCCGCCCAGCTGCCATTTTTGGATTGGGTCTGTAAATACCTATCTCAAATTTTCCCAGACAACGTGGTGTACGTCTCCTTTAGACAGAAATAATCTTTCTTTTATCAGACTCTTTGTTAAGGGCACGGATCGTCTTCTGTGTTCCATGCACATACAGTTTCCTGCGCCTTTCTCGCCAAAGCTTGCCGCGGGATGGACACACACACACAGAAAAAGCCCATTCGGTTGTGCCTTTGTAAACACAGTATAAACCCTTGATCCGCTTGGGTCTCCTGATGATTCGTTTGCGCTCATCTGGGATTGAAATCCTCAGATATGAGGTGAGCGTGATCCAGCTTAACTTTCTGGGAAGCTCCCTCTGCTCTATAGTCAATCTGAAATGCCTTTTGCAGCCGTTTTGCATCCGCAAACTGAGTGAAACTGAATTTACAGGGGTGTATATGTGTGATTAAATATATATATTCATGTATTGCCCTGTAAATTACCCCCCCCCCCCCAAAAAAAAAATTGCTTGCGTAATTGTACTTTTTATGGTACTTATATATTTGGTGTATGCAGATACTGTAGTGTTATTTGAGGGATTCTGTACTTTTGCTCAAGTAATGAGTACTAAATACATATGGGTGTTATTTCTTAATAAGAAATTAATTATATCTTGACTTATATATTTTTGACACAGAGGAAATTTAAATGACTGTTTTGCAAAGTTTGTTCATCAAAGTTAATTTAATAAGAACATTCTCTACTCTCTCTCTCTCTCGCCGTCAATTTCAAAAGCTAACAAAAGTATAACATTTTTACTTTTAAACATGTAGGTACAATTAAATTCACATATTTGAACCTATCTATTTATGTCTACTCAATAATGTTTTAGGCTACATTCTGATTCAGTTTATGTATATGAGTGTGTTTTATAAAAAAAAAAAAAAAAAAAAAAATATTAAAAATTGGCTACTAAGTAGCCTACCAGAATGGTAGCCTGGGAAAACCCTGACAAACTTTCGGCAAATTTGAGATTTGCTCTGCAAGTCCGTCTGGCCAAGAGCCCATTCAAGCCCATTTCCAATTTTTCCAAATCGAGGCACCAATCACAAACGTTGAGCGGGCTTTACACAATGACGATCGCTCTGATTGGTTTTATGTCTATCCAATTGCGCTCAGAGGCATTTGAGCGACGTCCGTTGGTGACTTTGGAAATGGGCTGTGAATGAACCTTCCCCAGACCCACTTTCAGTTACAACTGAGAAGGGTCTGGTGTCAACCAGGCTACCAGAATGGAGCCAGGAGGTTGTAAAGATAGGGTTGAAAATTTAGAAGGATTCATGATAGCTGAAAATAACAGTTGTTTTGGAGGCAGAAAAAGTTATTACGTTTTGATGCAACATTACAAAAAATATTTTTTTCATTTAGAATGCTGTGTCTCGATGAATCATGCACTATAAGACCAGGAACGTGCATTAAGAAAGTAAATGGGTTCAATTTTGATTTCATGTTGACTTGAAACATCATAAAATGACACACAGATACACATCGTATCAAATTACTTTTGTATATTGGTTAATTTGCCTTTTAAAATTACTGCTATCAGATATGAAAGGTTGGAAAGTGAGGTTGACTGATTGCACTTTGGCTAATGATGTCATAAATAATGTTACATCGTAAAGTTGCTCAAACCTGCCGACCTGTGTTTTTGAGATTATGCATAGTCTTTATTATGTTATTAGCTCAGATGATTGAAGAAAGAGGTGAATTGTGGGTGGTCATAAGTGACAGAGAGAGGAGGATTTAATGGTGATTGAAAGGCTAAAGCAGGACAGGGAGAGGAGGAGAAAGAGAACCTGATTTATAGTGAGCAGAATGATTGTCGTTTTTCCTGCGAACAGACATTGCTCAACACCCGGGACGGTGGTGCATTATTTAATTGCAGAATTGAGGCTTTGTTGTTGTATTCCCAAAGGCTCAATGAGACTTTTATTCATCTGTAATAAACGATAAAATGCTGATGTGTTGTAGAGATCGGGTGGTATCTGGAGGCTGTGATGTTCTCATGCTCACAGCTTTTGCATAAATGCATACCAAAAAAAAAAAAAAAAAAAAAAAAATACATCTGCCTGCTGTACTGTAGCATATTATGTGTCAATCCATCAACTCTTCTGCTTGGAATGAATATTTTATGCTTGCAAAAATGTTATCTTATAAAATAAGATATCTATTAGGTTTCCACTGCCAAAATTCTGTGTCTGCCGCTAAAACAACAGGGTTGGTTATTCCTGTTATGATGTACATTTCAGTGTCCCTGTCATAAGGTATGCGTTATAATGGATAAAATATTAAACTCACAATTTTTAAAGATTAATTCATTTTATATATTTGCAATACATTTGAGTTTGAGAATTGCTATTTTTGTCATGTCTTTGTCTCTTTCTAACCTGAAATATGGCAATTTTTAATACCTATTGAAGTCTATAAAAAAAAAAAAAAAAAAAAAAAAAAAACATTCTGCTTTCAATTCTGCTATTGCAAATGTAACACTATCTGGTTTCACAGACTAGGCTTAAGCCTGGCCTAGTCTAGTCTGGCATAGTCCCAGACTAAAATGTAGCCTATGTTTTAACTGGCAGCAACTTGCACTGACATATCTTGAAATATGTCAGTGCCATTGTTTTGTCTCAAAATGCACATCAGTAATGTTATAGGTTATTTATATATATATATATATATATATATATATATATATATATATATATATATATATATATATATATATATATATATATATATATATATATATATATATATATATATATAGAGATAAAGGTAATGGACATGGCAGAGAAACAATACAAAGTCCCAAGTGCAATTTATGCCTGACTAAGAAGCCAAAAGAAACACAAGCATTGTTCTTTCCGCTCCTTTTTCATTTTGCTCAGTCCTTAGACACCATAGCACACAACCCTCTTTCTGTCACACAGCAGTAAACAAATGTTAGGAGAGTCGTGCATTTATTAATTCAAAATAGACAAAAGCCAGTCCCTGGTTCAAGGTAAAAACAAAACAAGCCAAAAGAGAAGCTTCCTTGCTTTTTCTCTTACCTCTAAACCCCAGCCATGATCAGTTACGGTCTTGGAACTCATTGCATATGCGTTGTGACATTACCGTGTTTATTTATTTCTTTTTTATTATGCTAATCAGTTTTGTTGGTATTTTGGCTCATTGTCCTGATTAAGACGTCTTACGCAAACCGCTCCGAAGAGTATGCAAAGCAGACCCCGCTAAAGCTGGCGAAGCATTCATCTGTGCCTCAAGTCATGTTTGCTGATGTGTTGTGGCCTTGAGCATTCCATTGTCACTTTTTTTCTTTGTTTCTCCTAGTTCTCTTGGTAAATTCACATTTACCTGTCTGATAATGAAACCGCTATTCCAGAAAGAGAATGAATTCCTGTTCTAGGAAACCTGACCATAGTTTGACAAAAAACGTTAAGCAAATGCTAAATATAATATGTCATTTCCTTCCGCTTCTAGTGACATATAGGATGTATCAGGTGATTTGTTCCATTAAACTGGGTAAAGTGTGGAGGGCACTAGTTCATACTTCCTTAGAGGGAAAATCCTCTTTAAATGTTAAATAAAGTGAGGTGTTCAAATCATGCTCCACGTGGCAGGGGACGAAGCCATCTGTTTTCAGATGAATTTGGCACAAAATGAAGCCCTAATCACTACTAAGAAGGAACTTGACTTTGGGAGATTTGTTTAGTCTCTTCCTCTCCACATATCTGCATGTACAGAATTTGGAAAAAAGGCGGTGACAGTGACAGTGGCAAGGCCCATCAGCGATGAATCTTATTAATGTAAAATAATATTCATACTGAAATGTCTCATTTTACTTGATAAGTGTGTGGAAAGATCAGGTCGGGTTATAATCTGCTGAAGGCGATGTTCTGTGGAAGACTAAGGCACTTTTCTGCATGAAAATTAGATTTCAGCTTCAAGTTGTGTTGTTGTGACCGCATGCTCGGAAATGCACCAATGAATATGAATGGTTTGTGATTAAAGATCACTGTCAGTGTGCACATGTCTTCCACCAAAATGTGTGCATCATGCTAAAAACCAATTTTTACCTGATGACAGATTCATGTTAATGCAATACAACAGAAAAATTACATTATGTGACCTGTCAGCTGCATTATTATTAGAATTAATGGCAAAGTCTCACTGTCTGTATTGTCTGGTGGCTGGATTTCATCGCTTCCAATATGTGCTGCTGTATTTTCCTTAAACACATGAAGATTTTAATATTTTGTCATGAAACTATTTATATACTGAGTGCTTTTTTGGAGTAACAGACAAAAACATAAACTACAGTGTGAATTATATTTGCTTGACAGTTCTAAGAAAACAAAAATTCAATTTCATGTACATGCACATATGTTTGGATACATGGTTAGTGAATGAGACCCAATTTCTGTTTGACTGTTCTTACTTAAGAGGATTTGTATTAGATCTCAAATCAGTGAGTTTTTGGTATTACAATGGGTGAGCTGTCACTACTTATGTTTTCTTGCTTAACTATCTTGGTAAGTCGTGGTAAGAAAACACTGACTGAATATTATGGCAGATGCCTGTCTATCCTGTGCTTTTAGCTTATCTTAAGCAACGTTAAGACATTGAGTCTCTGAGTTCCTTTAATATGGGACAGAACATGTTAGTTAATTTAGGCAAACGAATATGAGCTGTGGGTTTGGATTAAACAAATTAAAGGAAAGGCAGACAGATCCCAAGGCAGCGGGGACTGGCTTTGGCTCAGTATGACTTCTGAAAGCTGTTACGGTTATTAAGTTGCAGTTGAAATGCAATCATACTTCTTATCCTTGATCGGAGCACTTTATACCTTTCCAACGTACTGTGGGTCCGAGCCCATGTACTCCTCAAGCACAAAGAACTGGTTCCACACCCAGCCCCTCTTGACCCTCTGGAATCCTCTGGAACCTCCATTCCTTCCTGCCGCCGATGGCCCCGTCTGGCTGTGGGGCCACTCTTGCCCTGGCCTGCTTTGGACGGGAGCGCAGGAGCTCTGCTCAAAGAGGAAGCACAGGAACAGCAGCAGGCAGTTCCTCCTCAGCATTGGGCGGACTGTTATGGCGCTGTTCCCAGGTCAAGGTCCAGAGGAAAAAGGTGAGAGACAAGAGATCCAGGGCTCCGAGGCTCACAAGCTGGAGCGTGAATCCAGTAGAGAGGGTGTCCGGGTAGTCAGGGGTCCGGCGCTCTACCACTCCCCTCAATGGAGATTTGACTCAAGTCACCCAGGTAATAAATTCATCACCTGCAACTGAAAAAAGACAAATCAGTTTTGTAGCTATGCAGATTTATTTTTTAATGCGGAATAGCTACAATATAAATTTTGTGGAATGTCCAGTCATCTAAATATATCAGTGACCCTGTTTTGACCCCTGTTTGGCATATGAAAAGATGAAAGCATGGGAACATAAATGCTTAATGCAGCCTCTAAAATGCTCTATGGCTTCTGCGGAATGCTGTCTTTCTATTAATACTGCCGTACACTCACAGCATGTCCATTCTTAGAGAGATCTGGAACTGCATAGTGAATAGCTGTCATAGTTGAGTTCTTTTTTTTTGTGCCTTGAGAAAAAAGTTTTTTCCTTGGATTTAAAATCAGTGCTCGAATTGAGGTACACTCAGTATTGAGGATTTGGGGTGCAATATCAATATTTAGGGCTTTAGAGAAATGACAGAGGTGCCCTTGAGCAAGGCATCTAACCCCCTAATCGCTCTTCAGGAGCCACAGCATAATGGCTGCCCACTGCTCCAGGTGTGTCACGGTTTGCAGTGTGTGTGTGTTCACTACTCACTACTCTGCTCCTAATGTGTGTGCACTAACTTGGATGGGTTAAATTCCGAGTACAAATTCCGAGTATGGGTTACCATAAGTGACCTTCACATGTCACTTTCACTTTCAATATTATTAAATACATAACTAAATAAATGTTTTGATAATACATCTTTCATTAAATGTGTTTTTGCTACAATTGCTACATTTTAAAAGAACTGTTTTATATTTAATATATTTTAAAATGTATTCCTGTAATGGCATAGCTGAATTTACATTACTCCAGTCTTCATGATGTCACACGATCCTTCAGAAATCATTCTAATGTGCTGATTTGCTGCTCAAGAAACATTTCTTCTTATTATAAATGTTGGAAACAGTTTTTACACCATTCAAAAGTTTGAGGTAAGACTTGAGCACCAAATCAGCATATTAGAATGATTTCAGAAGGATAATGTGACACTGAAGACTGGAGCAATGATGCTGAAAATTCAGCTTTACCATCACCAAAATAAATTACATTTTAAAATACATTCAAATAGAAAACGGTAAACTGTATGAACCCAAATAGAAAAAGATTATAACATGCTCCAGTTAAAATTCCACTGTAGCATAGAATTTAGTTGATTAATGTAGTGTTTAATGGATTTGAAAGGATTTGTATGAGAAGTACCTTTGGCCCATCACTTGTTATTCCTATGGCTTAGAGAAATATTTGTTTTAGTAGTAATAGTATTAGAGCTGTGCTGATACAATCATATAGATGGAGCAATATTTGTTGTCATGATATTGTGCTTTAGATCCTTTTATCAATACTTTTATTTTGTGCATCCATATCATGTCCAACAGATCGATTGAAGAAGCAAGTCGTCCAAATAAGCACAGAGATTCACTCTGTTATGGACACAATGGGTGTGTTTAATGCTGTTTCAGTCACAATCCAATTTATGATGTTGTGATGCATTGCATTGCATTGAATCATGACATATTTATACTGATCATATTATATTTTAAGGTAGTTGTCGATAACCCAGTCCTAAAAAAATTGTTTTTATTATTTGAAAAAAAGGTAATTGAAACTATTTTTTTTGTTAAATTGGAACTTGAATGTGACTTTTTATTCTTTATAACTTATAGCATGCTCTGACAATAACTATACAGTTTTTCTGTCACTTTCACCACACCCGCACACACTTGTCACTACGTACAGTTCAGTGGGAAAGTGTAGCGAACATTTATCTGTGAATCATTATCATATCATGTTAAGAATAACCTTTGTCACTTTGTTAGCAAAAAGCAATTCCATTAAACTCAGCAATTTTGCACAGAAGCTGTCACCAGGAGCAGCTTGCAATTATTGCTCAGATCCATCAAGAATTGTAACGAGCTAGTGGTTATCTGAACATCTCTGCCTAGGAACGCGTTCAACAAGATGTGTCAGGTTCCTAAATTACCATGATTAGATGGTAATTTAATCAAACAGTTAGTTTCTCTGAGAAAGGGACAAAGCATATCCCCCTTGTTCAAAAACAAAAACAGCAAATAAACCTTTCAGCGTGGATTTGGATGACATTAAACCATATTTAAGATGCAATGGACCACGGTACATCCAAGAGCAGAGACAAATAATGTAACTATAATTACTGGGGACTGTCATATCTTCAGATATTGAGGCCATAGGCAATTTAGCACTGTTTGAAATCAGTTCAGACAATTTTGTGAGGAAGGGAAAGCCTTCCATTTGGACACTCTAGCACTGCTAATAAAATGTCCTGGTTTTAGAAGGACCAGAACAGGAACTTGTAAGGAAATATACTTACACTACCAGTTTGGTGTCTGTGGGATTATGTAGTATCTAATGTGTTTATTTGATCAAAATACAATAAAACACTAGTATTATGAAATAGTATTACAATTTAAAATAGTTTTTTTTTATTACTTTGACAAAAAAAAACAGAATTCAACATTATTACTCCAGTCTGCAGTGTCACATGATCCTTCAGAAATCAATCTAATATGTTGATTTGGTGCCCAAGAAACATTTTCTTTATTATTATAAATGTTGGAAACAATTGTGCTGCTAAAATATTGATTGCAATTAGAAACATTCTGTAATATAAAACATGTAGTCACTTTTGATCAATTTAATGCATCCTTAAGTTTTTTTTTTATATATATAGTTTACAGTTGTTATATACCATTGTTAAAGTCCACCTGTAGTCAATCATTTTATCCCTTAAAGCTCATCTTTGATCACCAAAATGAAAGTGATGTTTCCTTGGAAAAAAAAGGAAATGCCGTTAAATAGCTGGAATGTTACTCTAAACCCTTGGCTCATTTAGTATACTCGGTTCTATGAATGTGAAAATTAGCCTCGCCTCCACTCACTCACACAAGCTCAGAGATCCACTCTTTGACGATCACACGATGACGTGATTGGTTACAAGGTAGTTTGTGATGTCAGAAAAAACTACGTCTTTGGTTCACTGCAGTTTTAAGTAGAAAATACTCAGTGGTGTTGACTTATGAATTTACACATGGTTTGTCTTAAAGCATGATAAAAAAAAACACCACATAGACATATAAACAATATTACAACTTTGATTTTCACCACAGGGGGACTTTAAGATTTTATATTAAAAAATATTTTTTGTTGGGCCTTTGATCTTTGGTAATGTCAAAAGGCTGAAAGAGACATGTACGAGAACGCTGCTCTTATACAAATGAGGCACTAGGATGATGTATTTGTCTAATGCATGGCCAGACATGAAAGTATATGAAATCTGCATTTACATTTAATGCTGTGGTTATGTAATACAGTTCCAAGTGTTTCAGCAGCCATCCTCTACCTCCTGATACGATGCTGTAACAGATGTACTGTACATCACTGTGAGCCTGTGCTCAACACCTCATCGATCTTGTAAACCCAGTTCACCCATAAGATTTGAAACATTTTCAGTTTCGCTAGCTCTCACACCACCTGATTCATCCTAATGCCAACCCAATAATCTCGAAATGCCTGGGTGCATCTCACCTCTCCTGTGTGCTTCATTGGCTGCGGGATTGATCGCTAGCTTTTTGTGCCCAGGTCAATGTGCTTATCAGTTTGCCAGCACTGAACCCCACCTGCTACCACCCAGTGGTAGTTTGGCAGCATTCAAGTGCATCAAGTGTAAACAGAAAGCCAAGCCTGCCAGGAATCTCAGTTAGCTCACAATAGATCTGGAGGTGCTGGCACACCAATAGTGGTCGGAGGAGGCCAGAGAAAGGAGTAGCTCTTAAAGCCTGCCAGACTTGATACTCCTGCAGGGGAGGTGTTGATGGAAAAGCAGTTGACTTCTTATCCCTGGATGCTCTCAGACGAAACAGCCTTTTTCAAAGCCAAAAAAAATCAAAGAGACACTTCACACTGGTTCATATAGAGCGAGACACGGCTGGTGAAATTTAACCTGCCTGTTCTAATCAAGAAGCAAACGTGAAAATGATTCAGAGTCATAAATTTAAGCTATGGTTATAAAATCTCTGCAGTAACTTCAGGCTCTTAACATTCAGGTTCCATCTGAGTTGTCCCCAATGAAATGTGCCTTGCTAAATCAGTTTAGATTACATATTTACTATCTAATGTACTATGCAATGTATGCTTAGTATTTGCTATGAAGTGAGTGAATGAGGAAAACAAACAGAGCAATGTGCGTTTGTGTCTTATCTTGAGAGGAACGCATGAAACAATCTCTGCACATCTGAATGCTTATTTCAAGTGGCATTTTAGTCTTCCACTAAAATAAAAGATCTTTACGTCACTGTAGATTTGGGTATAAGACACTTCAGAATAATCCATATCAATATTTATAATAATTACATGCTGTGACTGACTGCCTACAATATACTTGTACAATCAACTTGGCTGTGTTAGTCATTTCAAATGAAATTACATTAAACTGACTTAAAAAAAATCATTATTTTGTATAACTTAAAAAATAAAGTGGCTTAACTTACTGTATTTTGATGAGACTTATTGATCATGTCACCTTACGTGTTTGTCTGTGTCTATAGGACAGTATGGGAAAGACAGGAAACAATGATACAGGAAGAGATAGAAATGTGGATCGCCCAAAGTGTTGTTGCATTTTACAGTGTGTTGGATCCCTGCCCACAAGGCTATGGCTTTTTCATTCTTCTACAAAACAAGAACATCTGTTCAACTGTAACAGGCATTTTCACTGTGTAGGCGGAAGCTTGGCGCATCTATATATTTTGATTGATTTTAAAATGTCCCTATACAATGTTAAAGACAAGCCTACGCCCTTGATTCCACCACAGGCAGAAAGCTTATATCAACACTTTCGAAACCTCCGTCACTTCAGCATAGATTGAAGTGACCTGAAGTCAAACTCATCCCAGTCATTCGACGCCTGTGAAACACATATCTCTCTTCAACTAGAGACTTTGCAGGAGACTGCTCTGAATCTCACTCAATTACAGAATCACTTCAGCAGTTCTAGCCTAGTCATTCGGTCAAAATGCGGCTGATTTAAACGGAGGCCTGTGCCAGTTGCGTCATCCCACTTTTGGAAGCGGTAGGCCTAATGTAAAATTATTTAGCAGAGCAAAATGGCATCCGTTCACTGACTGATCTCACCGCACGGAGAGAAAGTGGACCGGCAGGGAGAGGGAAGCATTCACGCTGCATTTCAAGGAGACGACTGACTGCAGTAGATGAATTCCCAGACAGCCCCAGACTGCCAGCCTCCATTACATTCTTCCAATCTCCACAACCTGAATGACTTAAACGCATCTGGACATTTAGGCTAATTAAGGTTCCATGATTGATCCTGTTAAGCAATTAAAGGATTGGATTAAACAAAGTTCAAGGAAAACCAACCCATCAGCAGGAGTTCATTTGATGATTTGCATTTAATTAGCGTTGGTGGGTCTGGGCAAATTACCTAGCCTAAATTTGCCAGTCTGAGAAGGCGTGATCCAGACTAAAAATATCGATCCTATGCGAGTATGTTGTTGTCCTTGGAGATATTCTCAGATGCGCTAAATATTTATATCAAAATTAAGGAATTTTCTGAAATATTGACTCTAAATTCCAGCAGAACTATAGATCTCTAGAAAGAGAACAGTGAAGCTTCAAAGATTTCAAGTTGTAATTCCAGTACACTTCATGTAAGATGTTATTGGCATAATTCAAAGATTAATCAAATTGGTCATCATTTTCCTATTTGTATAACTTGTACAGTATTTGTATTTGTATGTTCATTTGTAAACATTAGTAAATTAAGTAGTTGACATGAACTTGAACTGTCTTTTGATTAACATTAAGACCAGTACATATTGTAGAAATAGTGTTCATTGTTAGTTCATGTTAACAACTGTAGTTTAATAATTTTAAAAAATTAAAAACCTTACTGTAAAGTGACTGACAATTTAAATAATTGTCTTTTTCCCAATGCAAGACCAACTTAAACTGAATAAATAATTAATTCAAATTATATATCTAATTCTAAAGATTCATTCAGGAATTAAACATTGTTTCTTTACCCATAAACAATAGAGTTAAGTACAAACCACTTTTGTGAAAGTTTTATTGTGTTTTTGCATCCTATTTGAAGCTTGAAAGTTTTAGTCACCATTCATTGTTATTGCATGGAGAAGAATAAATAGTACAATTGTTTAATTTCTTCTTTTGGGTTTGAAACAACAAGAGGATGGTTAAATGATTGACAATTTTCTCTTCTTTTAAGTTTAAGCATCAGTATACGTCGAACTATAATGTTATGAAAACCACTGTTTCAGAAAATGTCTATTATATGTCTTTCAAAGTTCCATTCTAAACTGATTATAATTTGCATAATTCTATAAGTCATAGCCAGATTAATTCAATTAGAACTGGTCTTGCTGACACCCATTGTCTTCGACTAATTCCATAGACCTGAAACGACGCTGGCACAGGAGAGAAGACTTTATCAAGGTTATGCAGCATTTCCCCTTTCACTTACACCCGCAAGATGCTGCTTTAAAGTCCAAACTCATCAGCCGGTATCTTCTCCTCCTCCACCTGTGCTCGCGATCAAGACAAGCTGTCACGACGTAGGTCGTCCGAGTGACGGTGAGGGTCAGTGCTTATTCTGTGCTGACATAATGGGATATGACTGCTCCCGCAGTTCCGGGAGAGTCCAGAACGCTCCGCCGGTCGTTTTCGACGGGCCGCGTTGAGCCGAATGCTTGATGAGAGCGCGCTTCATTAGCATGTGTCAAGCCTTGCGTTTGGAGCCCTGACCTGCATGTTGGCCCTCGATAACACGGAGCCTGGGCCTGACAGCATTCCCTGAATGTTGCCCGACGTTCCCCATTCTCATCACCTTCAATAATCAGCGAGCATATGGCTCGCCGAGCTGCCGCCACCGATTAGGAGGCGGGAGACGAAACTCCCTGGGAAAGTTATTAGTTGTCAGGCCTGTCGTAAACATGATTAACTGATAAGCAGCTGCAACTGTGGCAAACTGGGGAAAGAAAGATGGAGCTCATCTGGATGAAGACCTTAATCTAAAATCTGTGTATCACTCAACGGTAAAATGCGGTATTTTAATTGTGTCGATGGCACAGGTGTGTGCCTGTGTGTGTGGCGACTGTATGGTGAGTAATAATGTATTAGGCATAGGAGTCAAAGCTGTTTTAATTAAGGTAAATGGATCCTTGGGATTCTTTGGGGAATTTTAGAATGAGCACAGCAATTCTTGTTTCTCTCGTCTCCTATGTACTCGGCAGCATGCTGTAAATCTTGGGGGACTGCAAACCATGAATCAGGGCTTTGGCTACAAATTTAATATATATTGTGCATGAGTGTTTGTATTAGTTTGTATTTGCACATGTGCATTTTCAAACATTTCCATAGACACTGACATGGATGGTATTAAATATGGAAGCTTGTTCCGGACTTCAGAATGCAAGATCTAAACTCACAATTGCGAGAAAAAAGTCTGAATTGGGAGTTTAAATCTCTTTATAACTCGCAAGTGTGTTTTTATATCACAGTTCTGATACAAATTTCAGAATTGTGAGAATTGAACTCACAATTACCTCTTTTATTTTTTACATTGTGGCGTAAACAAGCTAACATACAGGAAATTTTATTTAATACTGTGAAGCTGCTTTGATACAATCTGTATTGTGAAAAGCGCTATATAAATAAAGTTGACTTGACTTGACTTGACTATATTAACGGTGGGTGGGTAGATGGATGGATGGATGGATAGTCCAAGTGGGATTTGCTTTGAGAAATGGCCCTTTGTCATAGACATTTATGCATAATTCACCATGCAAACTTCCAAACATATTACTCGCCATTAGAAAATGTTCAGCAGAGATTTATGTGTCAATAAAATGGCCTTAAAAATATATGTCACCAGTAACATTTGAGTCTAAGATGTAATTTGCAATGCAAACAGGCAGTAAAAATACAGAATGGTACTTGAGATTTAATAGATGCAGAGAATGCAAGATGCTCTCCAAAGGGAGTTTTTTGTAGACAAGCAGCTTGGAGAAATATATGATCCTATAAATGACCAGGAGCATGCAAATGATATGTCATCAATATACTCTAGCGGTTTACCTTTGTGAGTTAGGATAGATTGCTTTCACATGAACTGTACCTCTGACCACCTTTTGTAAGACCTTATAAAAACACGTTTGTTGTGTTTCAATGATTTGAAGCCAAAACTGCAGGGAGGAGAAAGACAGGACAAAGACTTGAAGAAAAATGAGAAAGATAAAGGGGTGTTTATATAAAGACAGGCTGAGAAAACAAAGATGGAAAGAGCTAATAAAGTGTGTATCAGACTCAACCAAGCTAATAAATAATCAAGAAAGGGCTCATGAATTTAACAAAAGGACACTAAGAAGCTGAACCCCGTTGCAGAACTTTAGACTCCAAACTCCAGAACTCCATGTAGGATGAAGGCAAGGTCATCAGTCTTTAGGTCCATTTCCTTGTAAATGGAAGACCATTTGAAATGTGTATGCTAAAAGATAGCAAAATCTAAGCATATAGATGATCTCAAAGCTAATAGACAAGAACTCCAGATCTCCAACTTCAACTTAAGCCTGCAAAGCCACACTAGGTTTGATCATTCAAGCTGTGTGCCAGTGGATGGCAGTGCCAAGCTCAGGGGCAAAGGCCGTCACACCCGAGTACATCTCAATCACAGCCAAGTCGTTCTTATAGTTTTCATTTGGTCTGTGATGCTGAGTCATCAGATTACTTTTACTCAAGTCCTCACGCTTTTCCCTTGTTTCACTCATCTACTTCCCCTTGTTCCACATTGTGCTGCTGTCAGTCTGAGCGACACATGTGAGAATTAAGCTTTATATTAAGAGCAGTGATCAATGCCTGCAAATGGATATTTGGTTCGGTGTTTTTGTTCAAGCTTTGACTCAAAGGGTTATTAAACAATT
Organism: Scardinius erythrophthalmus; assembly: GCF_964197995.2. Taxonomy (NCBI): domain Eukaryota; kingdom Metazoa; phylum Chordata; class Actinopteri; order Cypriniformes; family Leuciscidae; genus Scardinius; species Scardinius erythrophthalmus. The sequence continues at coordinate 6,367,185 of NC_138238.1, forward strand.
CACTGGTTACATTTTGGCGCAGGGCAATCATTGTAAAGCAGCTCTACATGATTATGCGGTCGATACTCAGAAAGCAACAAAGACTAAAGGTATATAAGAAAATACAGAAGATCAAATACGTTCTTAACTCTGCAATCTCACAAGTTTACAGTAAAACTTGGCATCATGCTTTTGAGAACATTGCAATGTCAGAAATAAATCGAGGATTAGGGCAAAATGCCACAAATCAGCATAAAAAAGCCCTAATAATGAGTTTATATACTTATAGTGACAAATATAATTTGATGGGTTTTGTACTTCTGCATCTAACAGTTTCAGAAAGGGGTGTTGATATCCTGAATAAAATGTGTCACAGTTATAACTGTTTTCAACATTGATAATAAGAAATGTTTCTCTTTTGTGTGTGTGTGTGTGTGTGTGTGTGTGTGTGTGTGTGTGTGTGTGTGTGTGTGTGTGTGTGTGTGTGTGTTTATAGTAGTTCAGTCATATGTAAGGGTTTTTAATTTGATGGGGATCTGATTTATTTTATTTCAGTCAATATCTTTATTCAATTAGCTTAGAATTATTTAATTTTTAAGCTGAAATATTGTGAAATTCCCCAGAAAATCAGTTCCAGGGGGCTGATACTGACATTGACCCTTAAAAAAGAAGGTTCTGATACTGTTCTATTGACTGACCTTTCTTCTGTTCAGCACTTCCAGTGACTTCCATTCAGCTGGAAAAGGTGCACTGATTGTCTGTAGATTCTATCTAAATCAATGGCACTTTTGGCTACTAGAGGAACCGATGTTTATCAGCAGAAGGAATAGTGCAGCAGTACAGTCTGTCCCTCTTATAGACTGTCTTAAATAAGACCCCTCTGGATCTAAAAGCAAAGTGACATGTTTGCCAGGGTTTAGACACATTGTTTATCCTCCCGTTCATTTTCTGTATGTTCCAGTCAATGCGACATTGCTGTGTAAACACCATGGGATCAGGAGCTTTTCAGCGTCCAGTTTGTCGAAGACATACCCACCAGAGAAACGGTCATTTGAGTGACTCAAACCCCAAGCTAAGCTTCCTATTAACCAGCCAGCCATCTGGAACAACTGCCTGCAGCTTTGTGCTGGTGGCCTGAGCTCCCATCCCATGCATGTCCTCCATCACAGCCTGGCCCTGGGCAGGAGGCAGGAGGAAGGAGGGAAGCGAACCCGCACGGATGGAGCTTAAGCCCCAGAGAGACCTCGGGCAGACTGGATTAAATGCCAATCGTGTCTCTCACTTAAATCTCCCAACAGTGCTGAGAACTCCATCCCACTGTAGGGCTGTAGCAACACATTTATTTCTTCTTATCTTTTCTCCAAACAGATTGTAGACCAAAATAAGAACTGTTTTTAAACGGGTAGTCCACTAAAATGTGTAAATATGATGGCATACACTACTCACTCCCATGTCATTTTAAATTTGTATGCTGGTATTTTTCCAAAGAACGACAAAATAGAATATTCAGGCAGCTCATAATTGAAGACCAGTGTAAAAAAATATATAAAAAATAAATAAATAATTGTGACTTCATACTCAACCTAAAAAGTAAACCAAGTGGCATCAGCAAACAAAGTATGAGCTTTCTCAGAACTAACTTCTTTAGCTCAAAACTTTAACTTCTTAGATTTTTTGTTTTCAATTATTTCTAACCGACATGTTCGATGCGGAGACATTAAAGGGGGGGTGAAGTGCTATTTCATGCATACTGAATTTTTTACACTGTTAAAGAGTTGGATTCCCATGCTAAACATGGACAAATAAAGTTGTACGTTTGATAGAGTATTTCGGTGGCAAAAATACTCCTTCCGGTTTGTCACAAGTTTCGGAAAGTTTTTTTCGAGTATGGGCCTGTGTGACGTCAGATGGGGTGGAATTTCCTTATACGGGTCCTAAGGGCACTTCTGCCGGAAGGGCGCGTGCGCACCCGTAGACCAGAGCGAGAGAGCTAAAGCAGTACGCCCATCAAAGCGCTGTGCTCGGCTTTATGGAAGTCAATGTCACCAAAGAAGTGGGTTTTTGGTCGCCAGGGCAAGACAACCCTGCACAGATTCACAAAGGGACCAGTGGATGGAGTTTGTTTTTCCAGAGCATCAACGGAGTTGTGCAAGTGTTCTTGTTTGTTCCCTGCATTTCGACGATGATCGTTTTATAAACAAGACCCAGTTCGACGCCGGATTTGCAGATCGTCTAATGCTTAAGGATGGAGCAGTCCCAACGATAAAGGTTCACGGTCGTGCGTTGGAACCGCAGGTGGTGAGTAAAACTGCTTCAAATGTCTGTGTGTTGTTAGCTATCGGCGTGTAAGCACAGCAAGTAAACAGTGAACAGCGCTCGTGATTCTTTAGCGCCGCCCACACGGCACGCCTCCAGCCACTCGTTTTTTTCCGGAAAGACTCGGTACAGCCTATCTTTCTTTTATAAATATAATAAAACTAAAGACTTTTTGGAGATATGAAGGATGCAATATTACTCTATAGGCTATAGGTACTCAATATTGACTGAAACTGAGTGTTTCACCCCCCTTTTAAGTCAGTTTTCCTTTTGCTTAAGCAGAGTAACACTAGCTCATCACATTAGCTGTGAACATGTTCCGCAGTTTGACCAGCAGCATTTTTTAGTTTTTAATTTTTAACTTTTTGATTGAAATATTTTTTTTTTATAATTATTTTGTTTCAAAAACAGTTCACTGTATATCTCATAATTGCTTTTCACAAAGTTACTGTACATTTATGACATGCAATGTGACTGTTTCTCATATTTATTTTAGGCTATATGAATATATTCCAATTTGTGTTTTTATTGTTGTGTTATTGTATGACTTTAGAAGACTTACACAGAAATGATGTACTAAAAACAGAAAAAAATTTCCTTTGCATTTTCCGCATACAGGCATCAACGTTGTGAAAATGATCCCTGTTTACATGGATCTGCGAAACCACAAAAAATGCTGTATTCTGCAGTCAGGCCAGTAGTTGCCGATGGAACTTTGTAAAGAAACACTACGCACCTATACTGTAGATTGAACACGTAACACAAATGCGTTTGACATCACTGTTTTCACAAATTAGCTTTTTTGTAGTTAACTCTGAGCAGATAACTGATTTTATTTTATTTTTCAAGCATGTTCAGGCCCCCAAATGCCATTGTTGTGTAAATGAATTTTCAAAACAAATAAAAAGTGTTCCGTTTTTTAGTTAAAAACGGTGTCATGTAATCAGCCCCTTAGACTATAGAGAAATCGTATGGATGACTTTATTTTTTGAATATTTTTTGAAAAGCTTGTTGGAGCTTAAAAACAGTTGGTAAATGAAGAATTGATAAATGCTGTATAATGATTATTAAGAATTCCTGATTTTGTGTCCCTGCATTTAAATTTTTGACTGAGCTATTCCTTTGATTTGAAAAAAAGTGGAATTATTTAAATGGTTTGCATTCCTAATTTGAATCTCATGATTTAGTCTGCATGTTCCACATCTTTTTACACTCTCCTTGATCTACTTCTGTATGACCTGCGCAGCTGCCATAACATCACAGAAATGAACTCTCCTTTACCCCCTGAAGACACAGCGAGTGTGAACACACAGACAGAGATAGCCGCGGGCGAGGAACAGCAGAGATATGTGAGGCGCTGAGTCAGCAGAGCCCTATGGGAGCACATCAGGCCTCGCTGCCAAGAATCAGGGCCTATGATGCAACCACCAAACGAAAGCAAGCAAAAGGAGAGGGAAACATCATTTGACAGTTTAGAGATGGCTCCAAGCATCTGGACTTTATATTTTCCAGCTACCTGTCAAATGTCAGAGTTGCAGAGACCAGGCCTTTTTTGAAAATATGCAGCAAATGAAAACGAGCCGGGCAGTTGTCAAATCTGGAGCTTTGTGACTTTAAACACCCTGTAAGAAGCATACGTCATGTTTAAAACCCCTGGTGTTAGACGTTCTGATCTAAAAGTCCAAGCCGTGGTTGGAAATCAGAAAAGAGATCTCAGGGAGAGACATAAGATGTGTTCGACAGAGAGAAAGGGAGTAAGATCAGTAAGGAAACAGTGTCAGTGTGAGCAAAGGAATCTAAAAACCCTGCAGCCTCAACAACACTAGCGGCAATGACACATTTATGGGTCTGAAACCCGCTTTGTCCTGAGCATAAGCCTTCAGTCCTTTGATATCAGTTCAAGAGCTGAATCTACAAAGCGTTGCAGAGCAATGGAGCCTGTTTCTGGAGCAACGCTTCCTCTTAGTCTTTACCAATGAGCATAAGCATACACAGGAAGAGAGACTGGACTATTTCAGCCGCTATACTGTACCTGGACCAGACCCGTCGCAACAAGGCAAGCAAACCAAGCAATTGCTTGGGGCCCCGAGCTGGCCTGGGGCCCCAAGACAACGACTGGTTAAGAATAAAATGCAACGACAAACTGTGTGAGCGCCCCTTTGATAGTCAATGCAGTAAAGTGCAATGACACTGTTATCGGGATCCCCCTCAGTAGTCGCTGACAGCAGCCAGCCAACTACGTGATCTCTGCTGCCGGCAAAATACAAAACCTCCTCGGCAGTCATCATGAAGTGGAATTATGCAAGTAAAACAAGATAGTGGTAAGTGATAAATTACACTGGATAAAATAGCTCTACTTGTCTTGTGCAAATGGTGTAATTTTGCAGCAGGTAGGCTAGCAAAAATATGTTTACGTTAGCTACCTGCATGACGGCAAATGCTGCTTGTAACGAACAGTTAGTGCAACTTTTTTTTCGAACGGACGGAATATGGTTACATACTGTAATATGTTTTTTTTTTTTTTTAACGGGAGAAGGAAGACGCAGATCTGTTCCAGAATCACTGTTTATCGTATTTAATGACATGACATTGATATAGCTTTGTAATAGGTTTTGATGAAAGTGGCATAGATAGCATGCTATACTAACTATTCACCGTGATAATCTATTTTCCAAATGGGGGTTAGGAAAACCACACAATAAATTCCGTGCATATCAAACATTAGCTCGGGATGTTTTTAAGCATTGGTAGTAATTAAGAACATATGATAATATCGATATGAAACACAACACATTTTCATTCAAAAATCTAACAATTATAACAATTACATGAATTGTATGGCATCTAAGCATATCAGATACACCCATCTATTGTAGGAACAATATAGAATCATGTCGTTGCATGATGCTTGATCTATAAGTCCATTGAAAATTGTTCTTGAATGATTTTATTTATGTTATAGGTAAAATCTCAGCTCTGTGGTTTGAAACGATTTTACACCCTGAGGTCTATCAGAGGTCCTTACGGAGGGGGTAGTCTGGAATGTTGTGGGCTCGAGCAGCTTCTGCTGTTATCTTGATCGGGCTGAATTGTGCTATCTCTGAGCCAATCATTCTTTTCCAAGCTATCTTACATTGACCAGTTCTTTCTTTAGTTAGGCTCATCTTCTTTGAAGCTTGCATGGCCATAAAGTTCTTAGCTGGGGGTTTTCGTTGGTCAACGGAGACTGGCTGGCTGGAGCCTTCTTTTATGGCTCTGGGGTTGGTGATTTGGTGTCTGGAATGTTCTAGTGAAAGCAGCTGCATCCCTTCCCCTTGGAGGGGCCTCCATGTCCAATTTGCTTGGGGCCCCCAAATTCCTTCAAACGGCCCTGACCTGGACTGATGTGTTAGCAGGCTACACACAGTTTAAAGAGACCTAGTGAGATTTCTGTTTGCTGCCTACAGTTTATGGAAGCATGCTAAATGAAATGGAGCTTCATAAGCACAAATTGACCAATAATCGTTTTGACCATTTTTTTTTTTTTTTTTTACAGTATGCACACTTATCTATTTTTTTTTTTCAGTTTTTTTTTATATTATTCTCAAGTGTCTTTTCAAACTTAAACCAAAGTTAATGAACAATGTGATGAAAATAAATGTATTATTATTATTCAGCTTAGCTCACAACTTAACAACATGTTATTAGAATCAATATGATTTCAATATGATAAATTTATTTTATCACACTGCTAATACTGTAATAGTATGCACAGATACTGGGTTATATTTATCATGTGATCTATTTTAATCAGTGTTTTTAGGTATTGACAGTAATACTGTATATACTAAACCATAAGAAAATAACTATAAAATGTAAATGTAAAATGTAACTATAAAACTACTATTCAAAAGTTTGGCGCCTGTGAGATTTTTATTTAGCAAGGATGTATTTAATTAATCAAAATTGACAATACGGATATTTATAATGTTACACAAGATTTCCATTTTTTTAATAAATGCTGTTCTTTTGAACTCTCAAGATCCCTAAAACAAAATGTATTATGGTTCCCAATGTTTTCAACATTGATAATTTTCGGCATATTATGATGATTTGAGAACGATCACGTGACACTGAAGACGGGAGTAATGATGCTGAAAATTCAGCTTTGCATGAATAAATAAAATAAAAACTTATCAAGCCCAAACTTTCAGCTTACTGTGCATACAGGGATTGTCTTCTGTGTGAAGGATGAATGCAACATTGCCAATTTGGACAGAATAATAGACGCTAGCATAATTGTGCTAAACGTTTTTGAACAGCTTCTTCCGCATTCCCTCTGTGTATAAGCAGCTCACTATGTTTTGGATCATAGTTTTAGACAGTACATCAGAAAATAACTCTTTCTTCTTTGTCACTTTTAGTATGAAAGCATCTGCTAACAAGCTGACTCAAATATGAAACTTTTCTCAGTTTCTTTATCCTTTGTAACATCTGAACTTTTAAATGAGCTGGTTAGAACTGCACCATATGTTCACAGGGCAATCTGAGAGATGACTTGGAATAATCATATTAATTCATAAGGTATGGCTTTATCTGCACTCAGATTCTAGACACATATTTATTCATGAGTATGTTGTGTGAGTACATTGTGTCAGTGAGAGAACACTGTAGTTTACAAATGAATATTAATGGCATTCAGCTTATGCTGTTTTGATTGACACATCATTCTTTATCAAGCCTCCAAATATACATACACATTTTTTTTTTTCATCAAAAACAGTTTTTAGCTAAAATATTTCTAATACAGACCTTCCAGAGACTCAAGGAGGTCACTCTTGTGCTCTTTTTTGATTTTCTGTGATTGCCCGTCTAATAGATGGAACGATTTATGTTTGCGTGTTGCTTTAATGAATTTTGTTCAGTGTGTGCAGAAAAGTGAACCAGCGTCGGGTAAACTTATGAGTAATGGAGGTTGTAAAAGCAACTTTTATCTTTTTTTTTTTTTACTTTGTAAGTGTCCCTTGCTGAAAAACTTTTATTAGAGAGGAGGAAATGAAATCTTCCAAGCCAATAAATCACTCGCATGCCTAATACTCCATCTTGCTACATTTGATTCCTGTTAAACGAGAAGCTTCATTAGTCTGACTGTAAAGCACTGTTCCACTCCTGCTCTCCCATAAGAGCACTTTCCAAGCAAATGATAATTGTGTTAATTTGCAACGCTTTACTTAATGGAAACACTCATTCCGAATTTATTTATTTATTTTTTCATTTGGTCTCATTGGATCAGAGTCCTTGGCAGGCACATATCGACTTCAAACTGAGGTCTTCAGTTGTTGTTGTTGTTGCATTTGCGGAATGACTGGGTTCTGTCATTGTGCAAAAGTAATCCACCAACCGCAGGTAAAACTGTCAAAATATTGATTAACCTCACTTCTCTGAGTTTTTGACTGAGTACTTCCAGCAAATAATCTTTTGGCAGTAACTAAAATGAGTCATCCTCCACAGCAACAAATCTTTTCATCTGAAAACCGATGTCAGTGATATATTTGCATCCCTTTTAGCGAATGCCAAATGAAAGAATGTTCTTTTTAATTGATGGAAAAAGCTACACTTAATTTTGTGAATTTGACAGATTGCCTGCAGCAGTTTTTTCTTCTTTCATTGCTGCAGTCTGTTATCAACTGGTCTTCCTACTGGTCATTAGACGCAGCTTTTTATTGTGTCATTGTTCTTGTTTCTTATTTATTTAAACCCTGTGAATTAAATGTGTAATAAACTATGTTCAAACATTTTAATTAAAATAAAACAATTCAAAAATGGTATTTATGAATGTTGTGATTATTATCTCTTCAAGGTCCTTTTTTGCAAAATCATTCATGTGCTGGCTCTGACACAACTCTTTATTCTCATTCTATCTAGAAGGTGACTCCGCACTTCTGCAGCAATAACAACTTCCTCTTTATAGGGTTATAAAATATAGAAGTCTGGCTTCTGTCAGCTGTTCTGATTTTAGAAACACCTACTTTGCAATCTGGTCTGATATTTCATAATAGCTCACCATGCTCAAACGGTTATATTGGTGGCAACCAATTACATCTCAATTACGTGTATATCTCATGCACTTTACTTTGAGCAATGGATGGTAAATGGATACTTGTTTTGTATGTCCTTTTTCATGTTCAGATCCTGATAAATGATTGCAAGCTAGATTTTTATCTATAAAAGTAATGACAGGAACTTGGAAGAAGGACTAATCACTGGATTTGCCAGCATTTTTCCAGGTTACTGGCATCAGAGCTTTGATTGAGGCAAGATTTGTTCGTTAGAAGCAAGTTTATTTGATTTTAACAAACATATGTATATATATTTAAAAAGGCCATAAATGTAAGATTTATTTTGGTGAATTGCATATAAAATGTCCATCAATTAAACATGAATTGACTAAAAAACTTACAGTAATACATACACTCACCAGCCACTTTATATACTGTTCAACGGCTTGTGAATGCAAATATCTAATCAGTCAATCACATGGCAGCAACATGGTCAAGACAATCTGCTTAAGTTCAAACTGAGCATCAGAATGGGGAAGAAAGGGGATTTAAGACACTTTGAAAGTGGAATGGTTGTTATTGTCAGACTGGCTGGTCTGAGTATTTCAGAAACTGCTGATCTACTGGGATTGTCACGCACAACCATCTCTAGGGATTACTGTGGGTGAAATGCCTTGTTGATGACAGAGGTCAGAGGAGAATAACTTGACTAGACTGGTTTGAGCTCTGAACGCACAACACATCGAACCTTGAAGCAGTTGGACTACAGCAGCAGAAGACACACGGATGCCACTCCTGTCAGCTAAGAACAGGAAACGAGACTACCATTCACAAAGGCTTTTTTGGTGTGTGTTGCAGTCATCAAAATTGGATTTATATTTACAAAATACAATTAAGTTGTTCAGTGAAAACTTTGGACATTTTTTATTTGTACTTGTGTCATTTAAATAAAGCTGAAAGAGAATTAACAAAATCACAGATTCTTGATTTTATTGTATTTTACAAAAAAGTTCCAACTTTTGGTACGTTGTTAATATGTTGTAATAATATCAGTATTTTTTTTAATCCAGAAATCATACCTGTTTCATGTACTGGATGAATGGCTGACATATGCATAACATTAAGTTTTGTACTTTGTACTTTTTCTCTGTTATCAAAGTGCAATTATCACTTTCACATTATGTGCTATATTTTTTTTTACAGTTTTCGGAGCAACCGTTCACAGATGGTCGCACATCGCTAATATAATGAACGTTTCCGCAGTCACGGGTTTTTCTTAGAGTCTACATCTCATTCCAATAATTCCAAACTATGCAGAGCTGAGCGTTTTTGGGGAAAGCATTATGAGCATAAACCGGCGGTATTTGAGATTCTAACGTGACTATTTGCTGATGTGCAATGAGAAATTCAAGTGCATGGGGCAAACTTATAAATAGAGAGGTAATAATGATAGCCTGTTTATTGTATGACTTAAGGTCACAATCTAAATAAAATGCTTATGAAAACAGCCAGAGATGCCCTTCCTCAGGGGCCACGGGGAGACCCCATGATACTCTTTAGCATTCGCTCAGCCCTGATCTGATTTGCATGATTATGAAGAATGAGGGAAAAAGAAAACAGCAAATCTCTATTCCCTCCTGCGGCAGCAACAAGCACTTTTTCTGGGGCACGTATAAAGAAGCCGATTGAATTTGTATTTCGGAGTTGCGTGAGTAAATAAAGGTGCCGAGACATCAGATTGAGAGCAGTTAGCAGTGGCTCTTAAATAGAGCCTGTTGGAGTGTGGCGTCTCTGAGGGGCTCTGGGGGAAGAAGAGGAGGATTGAGTCTTCATCACCCCTACACTGAGACTGATGTCTGCCGACAGTCAGATGATTGCCATTATGGCTGGGAGAATAGCAACAGGTTCGCACACACCTCTGGAGATGGAAATGAGAGTGTCTGTCTCTGTAAGAAATACTTGCTATTTTCAGAAGGGCTTATCTGTAAGTGAATAAGGGAATGATGATTGGACTGAGTCACAGATGGAGGAAGCTAGAGAATTAAGCTCATTGTTTCTGTGTGTGGCATTTGCGTAATAGCTGTATTGTTTAATTTTACGAGATCATTCAATCGTGTGTCCATGTGTCCTAAAAGTCGGGCTGTTTAATTAACTACCTTTGTTACTTTCGGGTCTCGGATGATTTGAATGGCAGGATCGGGCTGAGGGTTGGGCTCTATGAAAACAAATGAGCTTTTCTTGTGGCAGAGTGAATGAGATAACCTCTGCAGATATAAATATTAAAACATGTCGTCTATATCTAATTGACTTCTGGGTCTAATATATTAACATTCAGGGCTTTTGGACTAGTTTTGTTTCCATATACAGTTTTCATAAATAACAACAAAATGTACGGTTAAGTAGTACAGCAAGCTGTTATTTATATATTGAAAACCAAACATGATTTTGAATGTTCACCATGACTTTTAAACTCAAAAAAGACCAAAAACACCTCATATTACTGTATTTATATTGTATATATTATATTATATTATTAAATTGATGACATTTATAAATATTTATTTATATTTATGCATTTTAAATTTTTTTTTTTTTTTCAAATATTGCATTCGAGGTATACATTTTATCAGTTCATGCATTTCCTTGAGAATCAAACCTATGATGTTGGTATAACTAAATTGGATTTTTTTTATTATTATTTGTTTTAATCTAAAAGCAATTGTGAAAAGATTCCAGAATTTTGCTAGAGAAGAAAATTAGCAATGAATAATGACTTAAATTTTGTGTGGAAAATAGCTGTGAAAAAAAAAGATTAATCATATCTCTTTCTGTGTTCCATGGAAAACAGGATATGGGATGACTTGAGGATGAGTAAAATATGTAAACTTTTGACATATTTTACTCACCCTCAAGTCATCCCATATCCATTTCCTCTGTAAAATGTTGCTAATCTTATTTTATAGTAAAGAGCAGTTTCTTTTGACTCGTTTGTTTACATTTACCACGCAGCTATTATCAGTTAAATACTGCAATATCTGGTAATTACAGTTCCTCATAAAACCAAGTTATATACATATTTTCCACTCAGTGTGGTGGCTGTATACGTTTTTATTTGGCAAATAAGAAAATTAGTCCTTGTTTTACCTCAGCAAGATTCATCACCCCATTTTTTCCCATTACAACTGTAATCTAAATGCAAATTTTGATTGGCTCTCTTTTCCAAACAGCTAAGATGCATCCCGTAGACACAAGCTTTGTTTTTTTTTTTTCCCTCTCCAAATGGGAACATCATTTTTACGGTGGGTTTCGATAAAAGGTGATGACGGTCTACTGTGTTAACGTGCCACCGAGGGTCTCAATGAAGCATCTCAATTCGAGAGCAGGGATTTGTGTTAAATGAGCAAAAGCACTCACGACAAGAGTGCCAATCCATCATATCATCCTTTGGGACATGATAAACTCACAATTTCTCTTCCTATCGCTCTTTCTCGGTCGACTGTGTGCATTTGTGTGCGCTCATGTGTTTCTTAATACCCTTTAACAAGCTTAAAATACATTTGTATCGACGTGGAGACTCGACGGAAGACGCTCTGTTGTTAGGACACAATTCAGGTGGGCGCAGCGGTGTCAGAACATTGATCCAAGAGAACTGCCTCTCGCTGCCCCGTAAACATGTGTTCGTCCCCAGCCGTACCATTCAGACTCCCAAATTAACACAGTGTTTCTCATCCTTCATTGCTCTGTGCCATCTGACAGGCTGAAAAATAGCAGAAATGCGTCAAGCTTGTGCTCCTGTCTGTGCCAACGGCTGGCTCTCAAGGGCTACAGCGAGGGAACAAAACCTTGCGGAGCCCCGTAGATTTACTGCATCTGGGCCTGTGGAAGAAGATACGGACCAGTGGCGGTAAAATGCTTCATTTTATCCACTTCCAGCCACCCTGGCCATCAATCTTTGCTCAGGCCAGCTGTTAGAATGAGTGACATGGCATTCACTTAGCTCTAGCTGTCAAGCATTCTCTTGGCAGACACACATACGCGCACACACACACACACACACTTGTAAATGCATTTACAATGCCACATGCAGCTATTGCAGAGAGGTGATTTTGCTAGGGAAGATACGAGAAACAGAACATATTCCAAAGTACAATCACCAACAGCTTTTGTGACACTTATTCTGTTAAAGTCCTTGAGAATCTGCATTGCATAGTAGCCTATATTATGGCACTTCTATGAGAAGTATGAGTTGTGAACTTCCAGCCTGCAATGAATGTAATGAGAAAAAACACTCAAGAGTCCAGGCAATGAATAGACAATGCATTGCTGTATTTTGCTGTCCTCGTCGGTGGCTTGCAGCAAACGTTGTGTAATCAGATCAGTGCAGTCTGTCTTGCAAATAATTGACTCTTATGAACTAAATCTATCATGAGATTTAGAACCGTTTTTGGTGTATATGTGAGGCTTACAGCGTGTCTGGTTGTTTATATCAGTGTTTATAGTTTTCATGTAAAAATCAGTGTTTCACTTAATATCAAAGTCCCTTTAAGACAAGTCAGTCATTTTACTCGGTGGCCATCTTTGAAACGCCAGCTATTTCAGTCATGCAAGTGCAGCTCCTACTGTATCTCTTTGAATGGGGAAAAATCAAATTCTCCAAAGCTGTTCATCAAGCTTACAATGAAATTTTGAAATCATCAATAAAATCTGACAACAACTGTATCAGAAATTTTGTTTCTAATCGTTAAAATCATGACAAAAACAGCTACCATGCTTTTGAATCGCACTCGCGTAACTTTGATGTCATACATCGATCGGCCTGCGCCGCGACGGTTCAAGTCAAACAAGCCTAATGACTGGTGACTGGCTTTTTTATTAAGAAGGCAGGACTTATTCCGCCAGGTTGCACATTGCCCTGTCTCCCATTCAAAGTAATATGGGCGCACCGTCTTTGTATATCTAAAATCTTTAATAATATAAGATGTAAGGCCGCGTGTCCACCTTGGTGTTTTTCCCGAGGCTAGCATATTTTTCCAAATTTTTTTCATTTTTTTTACGAGTTGCTGGGAGTTTGGTAAAACGCAGCGTTAATGAGTGAATGAGACCCATTTTCTTGAAATAAGCCATTAGTAGATTTGGAAAGTGGAAAGTGTATCAAACATAGTGGCACTATCAAACATTTCTATATGTCTGCAATATTTGCTCAACCAATGGAGACAGTTTAACACAGGCATCTGTTTGTCAGAGTATACAGACATTATTTTGCATTCAATTTGTAAACATTTTTTTTTAAGTGTTACTTGTTAAAAATACAAAAAATGATTATTGGTAGCACTCTACAATAAGGTTTCATTTCTTAACAGTTAATACAGTTTTCAATTTAAAGGTGCAGTACTGTATGTAATATTGACAGTCCAAATTCTAAATACTGGAGAGAGTTGACCCTGCCCCCCCCACCTCCTCCTCTTCCTCCTCCTCTTCCTCCTCTTCCTCCTCCTCCTCCTCCTAATAGCTGCAAATTATGCCATTTTTATGCTTGAGTAAAGTGAAAAAAATTACGTACAGCACCTTTAAAATAACTATTTTATATTTTAATATTTTTAAGATGTAATTTATTCCTGTAATGGCAAAGCTGAATAACAGTATTAAATTATTTTCGATTCTTTTTCAAATAATACAAAATATATAATAATAAAAATAATAATAATAATATAATATATAATAATTAATAATATATATACTTTATTACGTTTTAAAGACATACCAAATATTTTGAACCAAAATTGAATTTATGATTCAGGCCATTGCCTCAGGGCTCCGTTTTTGGACATTATTTATCTAACTTATTGCCTTTAGGACAAATTTTCCATTTTACCTCTCCTTCCCTTCAGGTTAAGAGTCTGGGTGTCATCCTTGACAGCACTTTATCTTTTGAGGCACATGTAAATAACATTACACGGTCAACTTATTATCATCTGATAAATATTAATCGTCTTCGACCATCTCTTTCTGCTAGTAGTAGTACTGCTGCCCTTGTACATGCTAGGGTTGGGCCGATAGACGATGCCATCGTCCATCGCGATGGCTGACAGACATCACGATGTTGAGCCGGCATGTTTTGCTGTAAATTATATGTATTTAAATGTCCGAAACCCAAAATAGACATTATGTGGTTAAACACACTGAATAATTGTGACACAAGTCCGTCTTTGGCTCAGCGCCAGCCATAGAGCGAATCTGGCAGTTATGTCACGTCACTGTACATTCGCTCCTTAGTGGTCAGCTGCTGCTAGGGTGATCACCATCAAACAAACCAAATGTGGGACGATTGTGTGGGACATGTTACCAACACTAAAACATAACCTGAAACTGTTATGTAATGTCTATATAACTTAATAAAAACCTTTGAATTCTGCCTTTCAGCTGATAAAAGTTATTTGTTCTTTAGTCCCTTCCAGAAAACACCATTACATCACAGTGTAACATAGCATGTCTTTATTTTACATGTCATATAAATTCAACATCACTGAGCCCAAAGGCAGCAGGCATCATGCAGATCTTTGAAACAGTTCTGACCAACGCATTCTCATCCTAGGGCGTCATATACTGACGCTTTTGACATTTCGTCTACATCGAACGCACATGACACCCTTTAGCGTCAATATGAGACGCACAGAGCTTTGTTTGGTTATGGTTAGGTTTAGGTCTGGGGTAGGGTTAGGGTTAGATCGCTAGGAGGCGCCTTCTGGCCCATTTCTATCTGCGTCTCATATTGACGCTAAAGGGTGCCATGTGCGTTCGATGTAGACGAAATGTCAAAAGCGTCAGTATATTACGCCTTGGGATGAGAACGGGCTGCAAGTCCAACTGAAATCCAACAAAATAAATAATGAACAAATAAATTATAAAACATGAAATTAGTTCGTTGACAGTCTCATATATTAACAATATATTAAACCAAAAACTTTCATATTTTTAGAAAGGATGTGAATTAAAACAATCACAGTAGTTTTCTGACAGGGAACACATGGAATGAATCAGCGCTCCACATTTTGATTGACAGCTGTCACAATCTACTAGTGACCGTGTTTACTCCTTTCTTATCAACCATTGGATAGGATTTAAAAAACGGCTGTTGTATTTGTACTTTTGACGAAGCGCTGTTAAATATAGGTGAAAAACTACGCCGCAAAAAGAATAAATAAAATGCTTTCTTAAAAAGGCGAAAGAACACATGCACGTTTTCTTAATATGATAATTAAAAACCAACAGACTGATGAAAATGTGGGACATTTTTTCTCAATTTGCGACGTACGGGACAAGGGGTGAAAATGCTGTGTGGTACAACGCAAAGCGCGACGGGCGGTCACCCTAGCTGCTGCAGAGCGTGCCAAAATAATCGAAATTGCTGATGAGATGTAGAAGAAAATATCTTGTGGAAAAATGAGAATGTTAAATGTAAATTGCTCATGAGGCAGAATCTCCCACATTTAGCATAAAGCATACTCATCTCTGAACTCGGTCAACCCCCGACACGCATTTAGCTACTTACAATAGTCACACAGTATTGTTCAATAACAGTGATTCATAGCTGATCTGATTCAGCCAATTTATAGTCCATTTTCTGTTTATGGGTCGGTGTAGAGAAGCCAATTAGCATGTTGTGCTCGCAGGCAGAGCTGTAGCATGACTGACACCCGTAGAAAGCTGAACTTTCTTTAATGAACCGTTTGCTTGGCTTTGCATAATGTTGCTCATTGTTGGGGCACGTGTAGCCCTAAGGAGATGATGTAGGCTCGCATAGATGCTGACTTCACTCGGGGAGTCTGGGGAATTTTTCCTCAATGGAGCATGATGGTTTGGCTGTGGATTTTAATGGGAACATTTGCTGTATTCATATAAAACCATTCTGGAGATGCTTACCTGTTCTAATGTTAAAAACTGTGCTATGTTTTTAAAAGTTAAATATTAATATCAATATTAACAATTTAAATGTTAACAATGGCAAAACGACAATTATTCTAAGTTATGTAAACATTGGTTCAAGATTTTTCTAATTTACTATTCAAGTTGTTTTTTGTTTTGTCTTTATCATTATAGTTGTGGTGCAGGCTGCTACTCTTTTATATTTACAATTATTTGAGTTTTATGAGCGATACATTTGAAAATTTGAAAAAGGTTTCCCATTAAAGCTGCAGTCCGTAGTTTTTCCTCTTTGTCGCCATCTCTGTTCGAAATCTGCAATTGCAGTTATTTGCGGAATTATCAACTTTATGTGTCAATGTTTTGAGGAGAATGTGCGGCTGTCAGTCACAGCACCGGTGTGGATACTGTCATTCGCAATCACAGATTCTACTTTTTGGAAGTATGACCAACATAAGAATTTTTACTGGAAAATGTAATCTGAACAAGTAAGTAACGTCCACTTTTGCTCTGACCAACTAATGCCTAGTTCACACTACATGATTTTAAGCCCGATTTAAGCCCGATTTGCAACTTAACGAGCTCGCCGACAGGTCAGGCTGTAATCGCGTGCAAATCTGCGGGTGATCCGCGCTCGCCAATCTTTGAGTGTGAAATACTTAACGACGCATCAAAACCCCTCGCTGACACATCGCCGACGCGTCGCCGACGCCAGAAAAATATCTAGCATGCCAAATATCTGGAATTGTCGGCCGACTCGATAGCCTGTGGTGTCACATGTCGCGACGAGCAACAGCCAATGATCATCTTGTTATGATATTACAAAAGCCCTTTGTATTTGTAACCATCGTTGCCAAACCACAACAGGCAGCTGCTTTTTCATTATAATGTTTTAATCACTTCCAAATCTCTATCTGACAGACAATCCCTGCTGCCCGGTGCTTATCCATCCGTTCACCCATATTCTTTTTTTTTTCTTTTATTTCTTTCGGGGTTCTAAACAGATCATTGCACAAACAATATAGGCCTATATATATATATATATGGGGTGTGCGTGTGCCGGTTTCAGAATTGGTGTGACGGTTATGACGTGAGTCAAATGACATAACTCATCGGTTATTATATTGCCTATTTCCTTTTTATTTTATAAATAGGCCTACATGCAATTGGTTGATGAAACATTTATTAAAATTAAGATACAATTTGTACAAAACGAAATTCGTTTTAAATAAATTATTTCTACAAAGCAAAGTGGTAAAAATCATGTCTCACGATTTACAAAACAAAACTTCATTAAGTGGTAAAAACCCAATATAGCATCTTATGATCCTATCTTTTATTACAATTGTTTTTGAGCTAAAATGTCATACACATCATATATACACACTGTATATGTTTCTTTTATCAAACATGTTTGGGGCCAGTCAAGGGGTAATTAAACTGCACGATCAGTTATCGGTAATGATATTGTTTATTATTGCAAATGTTTATTGCTAATGTTTATTATTGGAAATGTTTTTCATTTGTTTAATAAATCTCATAATGATGGCACATCACTATATCATAGTCATAGCTTTTATTTCTATCTCAAATGATTGAAAGAATCAATTACAGTTGGAAACGTATAGACCAATAATAACACAGACTGTCAACAATTGTTTTTAATTAGTATTTAAACATTCTCTATAATAGAAAAGATAGAAATTTAAAAATATTTTAATAACACGTTTTTTTGCGGTTATAGAGTTCTAATGACGGTGCTCAACTATATATATATATATATACCAACAATTTTGTCCCGCCGTCCATTTGCCATTGGAATGTGCCAAGACTTGTTGTCAGCTCCTGTAGTGTGTAAGCCCCTGTTGCAGAAGATTTACGTAGTGTCACATAGTCTGAACACCACAACGACTTCAAGACTCCAGAGCAAGTCATGTCGTCTGAACAGCACAGTGATCTGCCGACGTTTAAAGTTGTGTAGTGTGAACTAGGCATAAGGGAAAAAAAGCATTGCAGTATATCGCGCTGATTAAATCTAACGATCACTTATCTTATCACGTCAAACCGTGCAAGTTATTCTTTGTTCTCAAATTGTTAATGTTAACATCATCAGCATTGCGTGACTACATTTAATGCCCTTCTGATATGTATCCTTGTTTTGGCATGGGCCCAGTTGCAGTCTCTTTTTTTTCTGTAGCCACTCCGAAGTCCGAAGTCTTTTGCATTTCACAACGGGTGAATCGCAGTTGTCACTGTTAATGTCACTTTTTGGATCCGCCATCAAATTGATAAGTTTAATTAATTGTTTCAAGTGCTGTGAGAAGAGGCTATAACTCTCCACCCGCCAAAATCATCACACGCAATATAGCCTACTAGCCGAGACATCTTCTTTATGTGTACAGATGTGACGTAATGACGCAAAGACATGCTCCAATTTCCAGTAACACTGGAATTAAAAACATGATTATAAGCTTACCGTTTTGAATCGAGCTAAGGCAAGCAGATAGTGTTGACACTGGCTGGATATGTACTTGCTCAAAAATGTATTTTGGATAATTTTTAACCCAAAAAAGTTACGGACTGGAGCTTTAATAAATTATTCTTATTAATAACAAACACACATAATGTAATGGTATGTTTAACGCATTCAGCTATATTTTACTTTTGCTTAAACCTGGTTCAAGTATTGCTAGAGAAGAGGCTTTTGAGAGAACCAAGTGATATTGTAACCAGAGGCCAAGGTCAAGACACAGGCAGACAATTTCAATGGCAGCAATGAACACAATAGATTGAATAGCTTTTCAGTCCCCTGGATTTGTCGAAAAAGGGATTGTCTGATATTGGTTCTTTTACAGGTGATGTGAAATAATTTTGAGTTGTTCTTTGTCCTTTTCAGTTTCTGGTTCTTTCTTCCATTTTTTTCCACAAAGGAAGAGTTTACAAAAAGGAGTTTTCCTTTAGTCTACACTTAATGGTGTGCAAACTAGCGTGAAGTAATGAAAGGGTATTGAGTTGCATTGCAATGTGTTTCTAACTGAGGTAACATTACAGAGTGTGAAGGTACACGATCAGGCACCATATACAGAATGAAAAATCTTGTTGCATCTTATGTTTATAAAATATTAGCTTGTATTCTGGGTTGTTCGTGAAATGGCTTGCTTTTGGGCCGGTAAGGCTATAATCCATAGAAAGTAAACACGTTAAGGTACTCCACAAGTAATTACAGAGTGCAGCAAATGTGCTATGGTCCAATAAGCATTCTGCATAAATAATGAAGGATTGGTAACTCAGAGAAAGATCTGATTAATTATTTAAAGCTCTGAATGGATTTACCATTTTACCCCCGAATGAATTATGGCTCAGCATTACTGAGAGACAGATAACAGGGAGACTAAGGAAACTCAAGAACAACGAGACGCTAAAATACAGTGGGGTTAACATGTCCAAAACTCTTTTAAAAGTCTGGGATTGGTTATTAAAATATATTTGAATTGCTTCAGAATCCTAATATTTTATATATACTTAATATTTGTAGAGATACACATAACTACTCTAAAAATATTATAAAGTATTTTGAAGCAAGTACTTTTGTAACATTATAAATGTCTTTCTTTACCATCAATTCTAATCATTTTAATGCATCCTTTATTTAAACAACAACAACAACAACAACAACAACAACAACAACAACAAAAAACTTAAAACACTGACCCTAAACTTTTAAAAGGTAGTGCTTAACAAATGTTTTTGATTGTTTTATAGGTCATCAAAAGTGTCAGCAAATTTGTGGCCATTTAACTCCATACAATACAATTGTAAAATAATAGCATTTTCATTAGTGGACTCATGCTTTTGGATCCCGTTGTATATTTAAATTGTTTTATTGAAAACAGTCTGTTTTTGAGACAGAAAAATTAAAACTAGATTTCAATAAATCAGCTCATTATATATATTATCAGTATATAGATGGTTTTATCATGTTGGCCGGTGCTCATTATTAGAAAACAAATAACCTTAAGCAATTCATAATTTTTTTTAGCATGATGGAGAGCGGGAATTAGAAATCAGTTATATATTAATTATATCCTCAATATATGCATGAATCCCCGTTTTACAACACGCACACATTGGTACGAAAAACACATGAGCAGCTATATCCAAAAAGACTTGAATTTAATTTCTCTGCTATGAAAACAGATCCACATTATGGATAATACATTACCAAGAGACATGGCGTAGTTGTTCCATTACTTACTCAAAATAATGAGCTCAAACAATCGCATAAAAACAATAAAAAAGTGTCAATGCTTGGAGGAAATAAAGTGTCTTTTAATATAGTTTGCAGAAAGAAATATGTAGGAGTTATTCCAGATACGCATAATAAGTCACTATACAAATAGTCAGACATAAATGCATTTACAGTATTGCTGAGGAAAAAAAAAAAAAATGCTTCGAATGAACTTGAGTGCAGACACTAAAGATGTAGCTAGACTTTTTTTTTCTGAAACAGAACCAGAGGCCTGGTCGACCTCCAGGGAGACGTGCCATTAATATATCATTTTCTTCAAGGATGAACTTGAACAGATGAACAAAACATGCTGGCCAGAGGTGTCAGCTCATGATAAGGATACTCTCTCCACCTGGACGTGGCGATATGTCACCAACTATTTGTCACCAACACTGCATGACAGGCAAGGGGAGTTCAGAATGGATGCCATACATTATCCCACTCTCTACGCCAATATCGACCGGCACCAACTTTCCCGAGCGATTTGATTTGCTTTTCTTGGTGTTAAGCTTGGTTGTTGAGGTCATTCTAAGCTTAAAAGTGAGCGTACAGTGCAAGGTTGACAGTTTGACCAGTAAGTGCAGAGGTTACTGTCACTTTAAGAAGTAACATTTAGGGGCCTTTTTCAACAATCTAAGCGCATAGTCTAAAGCAAGTGCACTTAGGACGTGTCCGAATCCACTTTTGCTAGTTTAAAGATGGGAAAAATGGTTGATGCACCAGGCGCATGGTCTAAAAGGGTTGTCCCTATTCTCTTAATGTGTAATGGGTGTGTTTTGGGCGTAAAGTGCAATAAACCAATCAGAGTCTCATCTCCCATTCTCATTTCCCATTGACTTTAGACCAGGTTTTTGTTGGTTTTTGTCTATTTCAGTTGCCTCAAAATAGCAATGTGCCAACAATGCGCCTGAACACACCTCGTTTTCAGACCAGCACGCCCATGGGCAAACAGATGGGCACAAATGCATTTGCTATTTAAACAACGTGGCGCAGGACTTGAAAATGATAACTGCGTCAAGCTGAAACTAGCAAAAAACGTGTGTGTCGCGCCTGGCACTGCATTGTGCCGGGTGTATGATAGGGCCCTAAAGCTTTAACATCTCTTTGTTTATTGTTATATCCGTCCGTCTGTCTGTCTGTCTAGACATCTGTCTGTCTGGACGTCTGTACATAAGGTCTATAAACCATCAATTTTCAAGAGCCCACCCAAAAAAAATATATATATATATTAACTCCCAAAAAAGTCTGTCTTAACATTCCTCTATCCTGTTTGTTACCATTCAAATTCAATTCTAATTCAGAGAATTTAAAATGCATTTTCTATTCAAATCACACAACCGTGTTGGACATTGGCTTCATTACGTTTGCATGCTGCAAGTGTAAGTGATATTGCAAGATTTATTCTCGGCCTGGGTCATTCTTTAATGCTGTGTTGGTTTAAAGTCTTGAGTTAAAGAACATTCTAAGTGACAAAGACAAATGAAGTGTCTTTAGGCAGTGTGTTATCTGCTTTAATTAATACACTACTTGATTACATATGAATGTCATTTGCCCCCTTACTATGTGTACTAATTAGTTAGGACTAAAATTAATGGCCACCTGTCTGGGGTATGTATCTAGTCTGCACTTGCCTTATCTTGTCCTCAAGAAATATCTTACCTGCAAGTTTTATGAAACCTTTTTTTTGGCGCTTTGTGCATATGCTTCTCAGGAGTGTTTCCCCTTCAAAGTGAGTCATTATTCATCCACTGTGCATCAGATATTGTGGCAGTACCTGTGTATGTGTGTTGTACGGTATCAGTGGCTTTGTGTATAATTTTGTGGCACTCATAAACACTTCTGGCCTTTAAACAGGATAAGTTCTTACATAAGTTCTTAAACAGCTAGACATTGCCATATATAGGTATTATTCAAGTATATTAAAGGGTTAGTTCACCCAAAAATGAAAATTATGTCATTAATGACTCACCCTCATGTCGTTCCAAGCCCGTAAGACCTCCGTTCATATTCGGAACACAGTTTAAGATATTTTAGATTTAGTCCGAGAGCTTTCTGTTCCTCCATTGAAAGTCAATGGACGGCATACTGTCCATGTCCAGAAAGGCAATACAGACATCATCAAAGTAGTCCATGTGACATCAGTGGCTCAATCTTAAGTTTATCAAGCGACGAGAATACTTTTTGTGCGCAAAAAGTAAACAAAAATAACGACTTTATTCCACTATTCATTTCCTTCTCTCTGGGCCTCGAGCTATTTCACGTAGTGTTTTTGCGCAGCGCGTCTGTGTTGTACGTCAGGGGGAGGGTGTTGTGAGGTTTTGTGCTCGTGCACGGCTGCACGCGAAGAAGCTGGCTCAAAACCTCACAACACCCTCCCCCTGTCAGTGATTGGTTGGAACACTATTTTTTTTTTGGTTTTGAGTGGTTGGTGAAACCAATTGTTTTTGTGTGCAGATCTCAGAGCCTAGGCTGCCTACAGAGATGCGTTTTTTTATGGCATGCTTATGGGGCAGGCAGCTAGCGGATCATTAGGAAAGATGTAAAAAAAAAAAAAAAAAAAATTGGACATCACTGATACAACCTTTAAAAAAAAAACACTTATTGGGAAATCAAGTCATTTTAATTTTAATTCCTTAAATTTGAATTTAAGAGTTCTTGTTTGCGATTCAAATTCATTATACATGGGATATATATTGGAATGTGTATTGGAAATTTACTTTATGATTAGGGTTAGATTTTGCATGTACATTTTTATACAACCCAACTCATGCAATTCCTTGTTTAAATTATTATGACTTCTCATGTGACGTTACAAATGATGGAAACATTTAGACGTTGCATTCTTTTCCAGTGATTTCCAATGATTATAGCATACCAGTGAAATCATAAAATAAATGCAACCAAATCCACCACCATTTATGATGTAGGCCTACAAATACTGACAAACAGATGCAATAAAATAAAAAATAAAAAAATCATATGCTTCACTGTGTGTCAATCTATTACTTCATGAAACAGTGTCCATCTGTTGCCCGTTGATAAATAATTATAAAAGTGGAAAGAGAATGCAAGAGTATAGAAAAAGATACTCTTCCTCACATGCTGTAGATATGAGGACGCTACTTCCTCTACAGCATGTGAAACAGGATACACCCCAGCACAAGTCCGCCCTTGAATTCTTGTTCACCCTGGAGAGACATCACCTATTCTGATTGCATTAAACAGTAGATTTTGCCAACTCAGTGAGCCTAAAACGATGCCGCTGACCTTGTAGCTCACTGGATGTTGAGTGCTGGGGTGATTCAGCTGTTTCCCACCAGGATCTGCACATACAGGTCTGACTTTCTCTCTGTCAGGCCTCTGGCTGTTCATCTGTTCATTATTCTCTAGTTTTTTTTTTTTTTTTTTTTTTTTTTTAAATCATCTTTCTCACCCCATTCTCACTATTTCACTTTCACCAGCCTTTATGCTTTCACAGTAATCTTAACTTTTTTTAAATGCTCTTTATAGTTTTGAACTCGAAACTTGCCATGAAACAGAAATATTTCTCTGGCGCTTTAAGGGTCATTAGTCGCATTGAGACTCATTAGCGCTTTGAGAGTGAAAGGCACAGTGAATGCGTGCAAGTGTACGAAATTGCGAGAGATGAAAGATTGCCAATTTGTTGCACACTCTTGATCTCAATATATCAATAAAACATGAGGAATTTCTCTGTGATGACATCACGGCACGGGTCATTTATAGCAAAACGCTAAAGGGGCATTCATGCTGGCAGCAACTTGCTGCGACAAAGTGACTGGAAGTCATTCATTTTCGATGAGAATTGGCAAATTGAGGCGGCATGAGCAACACCAACCATTGGCAATTGGCGAACCAACAGTTGAGTAAGATGAAGGAATAGTTCACCCAAAAATGAAAATGGCCCGCATGTTGTTACTTTTGTTATTCCCCCATATTGAATATGAGCTCAAATAACTACACGTTTTGTAAAATCGGGTCTCTTAGACTATTATCTGTCCTGTGAAAGACAAATATGGCTGAACTACTCTCAGGCCCTGTTTACACCTGGTATTAAGATTCGTTTTGGTCGATCGGATCACAAGTAGACGAGGGAGACACATTCCCATTTACACCTGTTTTAATCCATCTCTTGTGTCTACCTTCAACCACTTCTGTCCTGATTTATTAAAGGGGAGAGTCTATGGGCAGGTATTTATTTATTTATTTTTCCAGCTCTTTAGATCAAAATAAGCTTGCGCAATTTACATATGAACGTGCACGGAGATGACGGAAAAACATATGGAGAGCATCAGCTTTCGTCTCTGCTCTGCCGTAAGACAATGCTGTGAGTGGGTGTTAGAAATCAGGAATGCTACGAAATAGACTACGAAATCAAACCGGTCGAATGTGTTTTCGACTGCCTCTGGAAGTGGTCGAAAGTGGGCAAGCTCAAAACGTTTTGGACCCCATTTACACCTGTATTTAGTGTCGTCCACTTGTGATTCGATCGACCAAAACGAATATTAATACCAGGTGTAAACAAGGCCTCAGATTCATAGAAAAAGGACTGAAGATTTGGCTATAATCCATTTAAATTATTCAAAAGCATTTCATTTCAGTGTTGTCCTTTTGTCAGTGTCTGTGTTGGTGCATGTTCTCTTAAAAACTTTTGTATTGCTAATGGTTCCAGTTATCTAATTTCTAACTAATTGAACAGCTCTACAATAGCGCTTTTTTTTTAAATTCATGGGGACAAAGCCATAATCGAATTAGCATGCGTCATCTATGAGATGATGTTCTATTTATTAATGCGCACACATGCCATTAAAAGCTGACTTTTCTGTCCAATTTTCCATAAATAGGTCTATCAAGTTTGATTACAGTGCATTATCCATTTGTCAGAGCTCTATATATCACCGCATGTTGAGGCCTCTGGGTCTGGTGAATGATGTTAACCACCACGGGCTCCTCATATCGTGAATATTTATGGCTGATCTACCCGGGCTTAATTTGACTAGGCGTAATTCCATTGCACTGTCATGCACTTGTGAATACCGAAAACAATCTCAGGCAAAGGTGACAGGAAGAATTAGGCCTTTATGGGGTGATGAAGTTCTCGGTACATTCAGTCCATTAAAATATTGTCTTGGAGTGCTCGGGCCTCCGTCTAACTCCCCCCGTGCCTGGTGTAAATTGACTTAAGGTTCAGTAAATATATGTTGCTTCAGCTTGCGTCGGTCTTTCCATTTATTTTACTTTTAAGTACATCTTATAAGAACCTGCGTGTACTCAGCGTGCTCTCCGTGTACTCAGCAGTCAATTCGACTGAAAAAAAGAAAACATAACTCTTTGCATTCATCAATAATCGCAGACAACACTTGACTGGGCATTGGTCATGGATATTTTAAGCCATTTGTTCTTGGTGGCAGAAGCTGTGGCAGCAATCGGACCATTTGCTGAGGAGCTAATAAAACGCTCTTGAGGACAAGTTACCGCTAAAGTGGGTTGCCTTTTTGTTTGGCTTACACAGCTATTTCACATGCTGTGTATTACACAAAAGTTTGGTGAGTCAGACCTAAATGTGATATGATAAATACAGACATATACTGTATATGCATGTTATTCAAAAGGAAATGTGTGAGCATTTAGATTTTTAATATTATTAGATATACACTACCGTTTTTTTTTTTTAAAGAAATTAATATGCTACTTTTATTCTGCAAAGAAGCATTAAATTGGTCAAAAGTGTCAGTAAAGACATTTAGAATGATAATAAATGATTTCTGAAGGATCATGATACTGAAGTAATTACTGCTGAAAAATAAAATGTGAGAGACACCAGGCCGGCTTGGTCTCATTAGACCTCTAAATGCAGTAATCAAGTAGCAGGAAGAGACACATTAGCCCCGGGCCATGTCACAGTAATCCCACTGCCAGGTATTAAAGCATGGCTATTTCAGGCAATGAGGTGATACAACTCACTTAATCAAAGACCTATCAAGCTGTGAAGACACACAGAGGCATGCAAATCCCCAAATAAGTATGAAATACCTCCATCAATGAATTAGACGCATGCTTTGCCATTTGAAGTGTAGGCAGTTTGACAGTGAAAAGCAGATCGCTCAGGGATGTCAAAAGTACTGGTACTTTAGTACAATAACAACAGTCAACGATAGCAGTCTTTCTACTTAATATGATGCCCAAAGGCTGTGTGACTGACATGCAACTGCTTTGAAATGCATATTTGTGCACATACTCCCTGTTTACTTGAGTAATTGTAAACCCTGAAGCAATATTTAGAGAGTTGAGAAATACTTATTGTTTACATTTAATTTAGTAATATTTACTTGATTTTTAAAAATGAGTTTGTTCGAGATGGATGGATGGATAGATGGATGGATGGATACTTGCATAAGTCAGTAGAATTACAATTGAATTCTGTAGTGTACTGTAGGAGACACTGACTGAAATGTACAAGAAGTAGAAAGAATATGGCTCATTGAAATCACATTGAGATAATCAATCTGAAAAAGTTTTCAATGGAGCATTTCATAGAGAAAAACTGTTGTTGGCAAGTTGCCGACGTTCTTCCATCTGTTATCATCTGCCTTTTCCCTTTTTTGCACTCAGTTTAATCTTTTTGGAAGGTAGATCAGCCGCTCCCAGGTTCTCAGAGGATGACAATATTTCCCTGTGCTTTTGACTGCAGGCAATCCTATTGAAATATTGAATAGCTCAATTATAACACTCACAAAAGCTTTGAAACCGCTTCAAGTGATTCTATTTCTGAGTCTGAGTGCTATTAAAACATCCTGGAGTTCCAGGTATGAGAAGTTCTAAAAACCTAGGAAGTGAAAATGGATCTGAACTTCCAAGAAGGCGTTTGCAGTCTCAAGTGTCAATAATTAAAGCCGTCGAAAAGGTTGTAAATGTAACCAGCTAAAACTATGTTGAGAGTTCTGCATGTGTATGCACAATTATAGCACGCAGACAGTGTCTGTAAAATGGAGCCTTAGGGAAGACCCCTTTTTTCAAGTTCATCTATTTTGATCTAAGCTGTGGATGTATGTGTTTCTGCATACATAAACCCCTGGATGTCACATCTAGGCTGTGTGTGAAGTCATTTGCACACACCTATCATGGAGACTAATCAATACCCTTTCTTGGCTCTCTCGGGGCAGCCAGTGAACAAATGATAATCTATCATGTAAAACTCATTTAGGGTGTCCACATGCTCCAGTGCTTTGTTACAGTATGTGTGGATGGTCATGTGTGCAAAGCCAGAAATGGTAGAGAGGTAGATTAAAAACAGGTATTGATGGAGAATAGAGGCAAAGCGAAAACAATAAAAGTATGAGACCTTCCCAAACGTGCAGACACAGAAAATTCACTATTGATTTCCCCAGGGAAATTAGTCTTATGGTGATGCACAACCAAGGTAGGGCTTGCAGCACAATGTAATTTACTTTTAATATATTACTAACTCTCCAATATGACTC
Source organism: Scardinius erythrophthalmus (assembly GCF_964197995.2). Classification (NCBI taxonomy): domain Eukaryota; kingdom Metazoa; phylum Chordata; class Actinopteri; order Cypriniformes; family Leuciscidae; genus Scardinius; species Scardinius erythrophthalmus. Next base: position 6,395,225 of record NC_138238.1, read on the forward strand.
ATCATGCATTTAGTATATACTAGTGTGTTTTTGTATCGTTTGTTTCCTCCGAACACTTTCTGTTCCCCTGCAGTAACCGTGAAGAGCAGGTTGTGAATATAAAGCTAATCTGGTTTCTCATACGCAGCCAAGCTAGGTTTGCTATGAGCTTTATCCTATTGCCGCCCACTCTTCCATATATATGTACCACGGTGTGACATGCAGAATTGCTGCGGTGACAATGGGGAAAGCTGTGTTGCTTAAAATCTCTCCATCCTTGATTTGACCCATGGAGGGAATCGGAAATTGGTAAGCCTTGGGCATATTTGTGCAAGATTTAATTACAGGCACCGTTGGACTTAAAGGAATTTACGACAAGAGCTTGTAATTTAAATGAGTGAATAAAAGCGTAAAACTTTCAGTGAAAGTCTTGACTCTTTGTGGAGTACAGGAAATCCTCAACTATCTCTTGAGAACGGTCTTGATGGCTCCCAGGAGTGCTCTATTAAAAAAAAAAAAAAGAAAAACACACACACACACACACACACACACACACACACACACACACACAAATACAGTACGTGCTGTGGCAGACTCCAGGCACTTCACTGGAGGAAAAGTAGGACAGAGTTTGATTGACCTTTTTCGGAGCAGAGAACATTGAAGATGGCTGATTTCAAGACCTGCTAGAATAGATAGCCTTATTTTTCTCTAAAAGAGTGTGTGGTTTGTTCTGCTTTGGCTTTTGGTTGATTCATAATTTCCTTTGAACGTTTTGCTAACAAGAATCTAATGACGTTTAACTTTTAGTCATCTGAAAATTATATATTCAGAGTCAGTCATGAATAGTTACGCTCTTCTTTTGACTCCAAAATACCACTATTTTCGTTTGCGCTACTAAATTAAGTTTAAGCATAATGGCATAACTTCTAGTGGATTTGTAAAACGCTTTGCTTTTTTAGTACCAGTGTCAAACATGTACATTATATAAATATAAACAGTTGTGCTCAAAAGTTTACATACCACTTGATGCTCAAGAAGGACACGTATTCATTTATTTTAAATTTATCACACCTTGAAATGCGATGCTAGAGTCTCGCATTGCGAAGTGCACAGAAGACCAATGGCCAAGGTCAGGATTTTCATGAAATAATACATTACATTTCGGTTTGTTTTTTCACCAAGTACTATTGTACAAATGTTGCATGGGACTGTTCTGTGATACTTTTGCATCTTTTTTAAAGCTTGATGCTGGTCACTATAACTGGCATTATATGGACAAACATGAGCGGGACATAAAAAAAAATAATAATAAAAAAAACTCCTTTTGTGATCCAAATAAGAAATCGCCGGCGCGATAGGCTCGTTTTTTTTCCGTATGAGTGCAAAAAATAAATAAGTAAAAAAATATAATTTTTTATCTTATATGCTTGTGTTATACATCAATCGATCCTGTTTAGTGTGTATTTTTTTTGTGTGTGCTCATAATAAAAACAAAGTGTTGTGCTTTTCGCTAAATAAAGAAAAATAAACATGATGCGAGTTCTGCCTACTCTCCGTCAGTGAAGTCAATTCTGAAACGCGTTCGAAAATGAACTGTAACTCAGCGAATACTCAGTCAAACAGGCATACAAAGACACAGGCATGAAGCTTGAATTCTCTTATTTTAAATGAAGTAATTTTTATAAAAAACAAATATTCACAGTTTATATAATATGTATGTAAAGAGAGAGATGTCAGTCGTTCTCATCTCAGCTAATTAAGTTTTAATGTGACTCCGCCTACGGAGACCGCGCTATTCAAACGCAAATGTGAGGCGATCCATACAAACCTGTGAAACGCCCACATCCGCTGGATAAGGCCGGTGAAACACTGGATGCGTGGCGTAAGCGTCTCAGCTGCGTGGCGTGTCCGTTTTTATTTCGGCTCCCATGTTAACAGTTTAGAGTTTGCACACTGCCTGTGTGAGACGCGCGTCTCAGGCGTGGCACGAGCCGCGTGGAAAACGCGTGCATTCTAGAAATAGAACCAACGCCTATTTTTCACGCGACACGCAAGCGTCTTGGAAGCGTTTCCATGCAAAATTGAATAGGAAAATCTGTTTATTTGTCATTTTGACACGAATACATGTTAATAAATGTCCTTTTGATGTTTAAAAGTGTCTAGGTTTTGACATAAATGCAAATATAAATGTAATTTTACAAAATATGATCAATTTTCAAATACTGCTGTATTGAATGAACAGCTTTTAGCAAACTCTATTGCTATACTGAGATGAGGAATATATACTGTATGTGTTTTGTCAAAAATAAAGTCATCAACTAACTAATGAATCCTTTACTTTGAAATACGTATGATAAAATGTATACTTTAGTTCTGAAAGACATTGGCTAGTTTTGAAAAGATTATAAAGTATGTATGTGCATGCATATATATATGTGTGTGTATATATGAAGAGTTCAGATGCAAAAGCCTCTAAATGCCATCTGAAATTTTCTCCTAGAATGATCATTTTTATGGAACTTGTATATTTAAGTTAGCTATAGGTGACACACCTGAATGAATGGCTCATTAAGTATGCAGGGACGTAGTCTCACCAGGTGTGAACTACTAAATATGCATGATGCTGTTGGAGCGTTTACGCCCCATCCGCATATTGGCTTTCCAAACTAAAAGTGTTTCACAAAACTAAAATCAATGTATCGTTTTATGTGAATGATTAGGCAGGATGATTTTCACATCATTTTGAAGAAAAAAATCTAGGCGATGACATCCATTAGTCAAAAGTCTTATTGCCACATATTTAGTATGTGTTTTGTGGCCTTATTTCAGAAACTTTAATTTTTAGTTTTTTTCGATAACCATGCATAAACATTATTCTCTCAAAAATGAAAACATGTACATACATGTGGCTCACATATTATGGAAGTCCTGTTTGTGCTATATAGAGTGAATTTACACCTTTGCCATTGATATGTGTATAAGCAACTGAAAAAAGCACAAATGTCAGGGCATGTCAGAACATCTCAAGGACCCCAAAAACACCCCAGACCCCAGAGGGTTAAACTTGCAAAAAAAAATAAAATAAAATAAACCATGTTCTCTGTAAGAACAGTAAGCCAAAAACTAACCAACCTCAGTAGGGGCTCTACAATCTCTCTGGATCACTGAGGATAAGAAAGATCAACCCTCCTGGTCCCAGTGTACTTAGACTATAAGCTAGCTCAGATGCCGTGTGTGCCGTGTTCTGCCGAATGGAACACAGAGCAGTGACGTACTGTAGACAGAGATGATGTTTCAAATACAGCTGTTTACAAAAAAAATCAATCACATATGTGGTGGTACGCCAGCAAGGCTCCCAAAGGCATTGCCGTATCTATATGCAAAGTCTACTGAGCATTCATGATTATCTCTCTGCAGGCAAAAATGGGCAAAGTCATTCTTTTTTTAACTGTACTTCTTGGCAGATGATATTGGATGATGACATTTCTGCCGCTCTGGAACGATGAAATTTCTCATTCAGTTTCACCCTGTTACTTTTTGTGAAAGCGATTTCAGCAGCAGAAGTTTTTTTTTTTTTTTTAAGCACAAGACAAAGTTTTGAAAATAAAACTGAAAATGATGTCAAATAATTTAGAAAAACAGTTGACCATTTAATTCAGTTGATATCAATTTCTGAAAAAAAAATAAAATAAATAAAAATAATAATTTATTTAACTATTTATGAAAGTAAATAAAGTTACTATAGTTATGCGGCCAAGAGCTGTGCATGAATGTATCTTTTTCTTGTCAATATTGTTTGATTAATAGCAGCTACCCTAACGGCTGCATTTACTGCAAGATCTGATTTTTGTCCTGTTTGTATTCACTTGTAACTGACATCTATACATCACCAAATAGTGCTTTGGACGGTTTTGTGCACAGCCGCATCATCACTGAAGTGCAGCCTTTGTTTTTCTAACTGGCTTGTGCGTTAGCAAAACCTGTCAGTAGGTTTAGTGCATCATCCATCTCCCGGGTTTAGAAGAATGGTTCACATGAGAATGTGAATTCATTTATGTGTTTCTACATTTCCAGTTGGTAATGTATTTTCTTCACCCTGTAGGTCATGTTTGATGGAGAGGGAACCTGTGAGTATGGATGAGGTGGGAAATAACTATTGCCTTCCTTTCACCTGCAGAGTATCAGGTTCAACCCCACCGCTGTCCGTATGCAACACCCGCGAGCAGACCGACTCCACAGGAAATACGTTTCTTACAGGTTTGGCTGCAAACACCTCACCACATCTATTTTTCCTCTCCTCTTGTTATTTATTTATTTGTTTCATTTTTTATGTCTAGCTCTAGAGTCAGCGCAAGGAAGAATTACTTACAGGGGCATTTGGTATTCCAGAGGTGGCAGATATTTGTTTCTTTTTACTTGTTAAAATTAGTGCTTGTGTTCTGTATCTGTCTCTGTATCTCAATATCTCTATTTGTGCTGCACATTTATGTAATATGTAATAACGCAATAACGCAAGTTGAAAGGCATTTGGTTGTGGATAGTAAAACATATCTGCAACATTTATCAAGTTCATGGCTTATTGTACATGCATTTGTTAATCATTATGAGACTAATTTCATCCCATACTAACCTAACAGTCTACTACAGTCTTCTAATACTCTAATGAGAGTGAGTTGACAGTTAGTAGAATGTCTAAAGTGGACTATTGAAATAAAAGTGTAGCCTATTAGGATACTACTACTTCTACTATTACTACTACTACTAAAAATACAAATAATAATAATAATACACTGTAAAAATAAAAGGTGCCTGGAGGAACCTTTTGGGGTTCTTCACTTCGCCACACCGGCGGAACCGTCTGTAGATCCTCTAGGCACCCTTTAAAAAGGGGCGGTTCTCTGAGGAACCACACAGGTTTCCTGAGGAACTCTAATATTAGGCACTGTGTGGAACCACTTTGGGTGCCTCCAGGAACCAAATTTCATTTTTTTTAAATATTTAATTTCATGTTGTTACTATGGTTACCTTTGACATATATTATAATAAACAAATTGAACCAAATACAAAATAAGAATTGTTTACTACATATTTGATATTCATTTTTATACATACACTTCCATGCACATGGGGAAAAAAGCTAACTACAGATTAATATCAATGACTACACAAAAAAATAGTGTAATACATAAGCAACATGAATAATCAACCATGTATATACAATAGATAAACAAGAAAAGACATCTTAACAAAATGCATGGAAACACATATGTTCCACTAAATAAATCAATGTAAAAAAATTACATTTGAACTAATTAAAAATGTCCATCATACTTAACTTTAAAACATTTGTGTTTCAGTCCGATGGTTAGTCTGACATCACTGTTTCCAAGTCCAAAAGCTCTATCAGATGCCAAAAACAAACAACAGTGCTAATATACACTAATTGTGCTGTAACCTTTATCTCTATACCGAAATCTCTGATGGTTAGTTATTCAGCTATTTTGAATCATAAAATGTTTAAGTCTGGGATGCCGTTAGACTGGAGACTGTAATGTACACTATGGCTTTTGAAAAGCTTAAATGTGTGACTTGAATCAACAGTGTTCATAAATGGTTGTTGAGTATTCTCATGAAACAAGATAGAGGAAGTAGAAGTAGAGGCTTCGACCCGAAACAGAGTTAAGGTGCAGTAAAATGATCTGTTGTTCTGTGAATGTTCACTGGTGAATTCAGTCATTTCAATATGAATTCACACGATCAGCAATTTCGTTTGTGGTCAAAAAAGTCACTATGGGACCAAGTTGGTGTGAGGTACTTAAAGAGTTGGAAAAGTGAAAAGGTACAGCATCGTTTTCCGTTTGTTTTTCCTCTTTTCTGGTGGATGGTCCAGGCACTTCGATGATTTTCAGGTCTACAGGAGGATTTTTATTCTTGGTCAAACTTGTATTTCAGCTTACCGAGATCCCTGCAAAGTACAAAATTTACTGTTAGTAATGTTATTAAAGTGATAGTTGTGAAATTTAAATAATTTCCTCAGCCTTGTGACGTTCCAAACCTGTTTGACTTTCTGTCTGTGGAACCCAAAAGCAGATCTCAGGCATAATGCAACCCCAGTCACCATTCAGTTTCACTGCATGAAACACAAGCAGAAAAAAAATGTGTAAATCATTCATGAAACCATTCTTGTGTACACTTGTCTAGTTCAATTCAATGCAACAATTTATGTAAAAATGGTTAAGCTCCAAAAATGTCCCAGAAAAGATCCTAAAAATAATCAATGAGTTCACAACTCATGTGTTATGGGTTGTGTTGCAAGTCTTCTGAAGCCTAATTGCTTTTTCCTATTTATTTATTTTTTTGCCGAAAAAGACTAAACTTGAAGTTATAATTCAGAGTTAAAATGTCTATAGCATTTTTTGTGAATCAAACCTGTGATATTATTTTTCTGAGTAACATGAATGAGATTTGAGATCATGAGAAAAGATTTCCAGAGAGTAACTGATTAAAAAACACAAGTACACAGTCAAACAATACAATTTCACACAGAGAAAGTTCATAGTAATAAAGTACAGCATGTGGTGCAGGTAACTTACTGTAATTCAATGTTGCCACTGAAATGTTCAGATTATTTTAGAAATGTAATGGTTGTTCTGGGGAAACAAAAGAACAAAGATGATTATTCACAACATAATATTTATTGACCAGTAAATGGCTTTAAAATGGTATTTGAGAGAATGAGGGCACCTGTAGTAAAGTTAGGCTAAACAAAAACAGAGCAAACTATAACCTGTTTTTGTTATTCATAACAAACGCCAAGAATCAGAGAATTTTCTAAATTAGTTAGGCTATATCAGCAATTTGAAGACACAGTTGTACAAAATATGTTGAATTGAATGACTAAATCAATCTAAGACAATAAGTCAATCATTTCCATTTGTTCATTAGATCAACGTAGTTAGCATCGCGGCTAAAACCTTCATACCAGATAGCCTACTGTGCAATAAACGAGTGGTAAACACTGTAAAAACGTAGTAATGTATAATAAATTTAGTTTATATATATGTGTGTTTAAATATATAGTGAGTAGACTCTGTATTTATATTTATTTGGCGAGTTTACAAACCTTGTAATGGAGAGCCGAATAAACGGCGGAAGCTTTGATGAAAGGAGCCGTTACTTTCCTGATGACGATCAGCTGAGCTCTGTTGCGCGCGAGCATCACTGAAGCGACGACAGCAGAGGAATAGCAGCAGTTTTGTGACAGAATAAACACTTTTCTCCTCCTGCTTCTTCTTCTTCATATAATATTATTATTATTTAGTGTTGTTGTTTAAGGTTTAAATGACTTAATAAAATAGGCCTATACTAAATATATGTAAGCTACCCAAGTGAAAAAGTACATTTTTAATACATTTAATAGTACATCTTTTTCACCTGGGTATGTATACTGAATCAAACTTGCCTATAATAATAATAATAATAATAATAATAAAAATGCATTAAAGTAGGCTATATTTGTATTGTAGGTCTACTAAAAACACACTCAAGTACATTTTTAATACATTTAATAGTACGTCTTTTTCACCTGGGTATGTATACTGAATCAAACTTAAGTAGCCTATAATAATAATAATAATAGGATAATAATAATAATAATAATAGAATAATAATCTAATTCGGGCCTCACTGAACCATTGGGTTCCTCCAGATGCTGGCTTTAACATTAGAGATCTTCCAGGAACCACTTAAATGTTAAAAGATCTTCCAATAACCCTTTTATCGCATTTAAGTTCCTCTATTTTCCCCTAAAGCACTTCGAGGTCTCATGGTAATGAAAAGGTGACTCCAGAACCTCTGAAGTAAATACAAAGTGCTTAAAGGATCCCATAAGTTCCAGCAAGAACCTCAAAGATTGTCAATGCTCCTCCAGTAACCCTACTATAGGAAAAAGAGCTTTGAGGCACCAAAATTACATTTTGAAGTTCCTTGAGTATCCGACAGGATACTTGAGGCTCCTTTAGTTTTTACAGTGTAGTTGTAGTAAAAAGGGAAAAATAAAGTATAAAATTAAACAAAAAAATGTAAATCAAAGATTGAGAAAAATACTATCTAATGGCAGCTTGGTTTGCATTTTTTTCTAAATAGTATTACAACTGGTTGTCAGTGGATGTACACTAGGCATTCGATCTTTAATATGGTACTATTGTCATCTTCCTGATTGTTGGCTTCTAGCAGGTAAAGTAACATTTTATGACCAGACCGTTTATTCTATATCTATGTTGCAGACAGATGAAAGAAAGCAAGAAAGCACTAGGACACAATTCATTTTCAGTGAGGTGTGAAAGCGGAATGGAGAGCAGTCACATGTTTCATGAGACTGCCCGAATAAGGACGGAGTGCTAAATGCAGAAAACTGTCTTATGCAGTGATCTGCCTGTCAGGGTGTGTGAATGCAGAAGAAGACGAGGAAGGCAGAAGGCTCCAATACAAAGTGTTTACTTACAAATAAAACTCAAGCGATACAAAATGGTAGGATACACACAGGTTGTGATGTTACATAGACGAGAACGGACAAAGACTGACTGAACAGAGGGAACTAAATACAGACACTGATGAACATAAACCAGGTGACACAGATGAAGGTGAATGACAAGACACAGGTGATAATGATGAACTAATGATGGTAGATATGGCAACGGATGAGTGGCGGGAAAACAAAAGACATGTGACTGCAACACTGCCACTGTTTAAAGAACATTGTTTGAAGATTGGTTCTTTTTATAATCAAGTCACATATTGTGGTTGTTAAAGACGGCATGAAACAGAACTTGCGACAGTCCTTTCGAACAAGAAAAAAATGCAGGGTCTGATTTGATTTTAACCGTGTGGATTTGGATGATTGAATTGCTGTGGTTTGCTATTGGTGGATCTCATGTGAGTGACAGGTTGCCCCGCCCTTGCGCCAGTAAACACAAGATGTTGCTGCAAGTGGGAAGGGAAGTTATTTAGATAGTTATTAAAGATTACAAGACCACATTAAGTTTTTTTTTTTTTTTTTTAAAGATGTGCACAAATAAATCATTAATAATAAATTCTGCAATATTCCATCAGTTTGGATTTCATGGTGACTTTAAACTAAAGGGAACACGAGAACGATATCATAGGTTGGTCCAATATGACATTCCGCCTGGGAGGCACAATGGTCTGACAACAGGGTGACTCTGTATATTCAGCATGAGTCAGCATTATACTCTGATATATGGCAAACCAAACTTCACATTGAGATTCTTGCGATAGCATCAGGAAAAAATTGTCCTCAGGTGTCATCATGCTGCATCTGCTCTCTACCAGATTTGTTATGCAGGATTAATCATGTTGTTTCTGAATTGCATTTTGATAAAGAGATTCAATGATATCCTAAATCTCTATCTGCCTCTTTGACATCCTTGTCCGTCTCTTTCTGTCCATCACGGTGTATCAGGCTCTCACCTTAAACCTTTCACCTTTCCCAGACTAAACTGAATATGTTAACCCATGCTCTTATCAAAACCGACTCTGTCTTTGTTTCCAGGGAAGGCTCTGAAAAACAGTGACCTTCAGCCGCCCCTTCATTCTCTGTGCAACTTGCCGGGCCCTCAAGACGCTTGGCTCTGTCATGATGATTTCTTATTCCATTTCGGTAGTTGAAGAGCAATGCTTTATCTCTACCCCGGGTTCATGGTTTAAACGAGGCAGCAGTGTCGGAACGGAGGGGGGCCGAGCCCTAATCCAAACAGTAAGCTGTTTAGTCAAAGTATGGTGATGAAACAACGTTCTTCCCAGTCGTTGTAATTCAAAGGGGGGCTTTGGGAACATGGGCAATTTTGTTGTAAATCCGTAGCCATCTTTGAAGGATTGACAGATACTGTTTAAACTTTTCTATCTCTTCAGAGATTCCTTCATACATAAATACTGGTTTGTTTTTTGGACATTGTAAGGAAGAAGGCGGTTTGCATCGTGTTGGTCAAGGGCTTGTGGGTATTTGCTCTGTGGTCCTGGAAGGTTAATCTGCATTGGCTCAGATGTGGGTCAGACTTGACGAGGCGTGGACAGCATGTTGGTTTCTTACTGTTACACACATCAATCATGAAGTTGTTACTTCAGCAATAGCATTTGAATTAGTTTGAAGGCTGCTCAAGGGAAACGCTTTTCCTTTTGGGGTTGCCAAATGTGGCCTGATTGACTGTCATTTAATCCTGTCCATTTTCTGCACTCAAGAAAACTCTTAATTATCTTCCTTAATGTTATTTAACAAAGTAGGACATGTTCCTGGATCAACATCCTTTGCTTGCTCTATAAAAGTATTTCAATCAATCAATCCATTCCCTGGATTTTACAGGTTGTCTGGCTCCGTGTACACATCTAGGGCAAAGGTTTTTAAAAATGGGGTCTTAAAATGGAGTTTTAGTGGGTTTGTGGAAAACAGCAGAGAAGTATACATAGATAAATACATAAATAAACTTTGATATTTGTGACCCTGGATCACAAAACCAGATGGCGCACAGGTATATTCAACGCATTCTCATCCTAGGGCGTCATATACTGACGCTTTTGACATTTCGTCTACATCGAACGCACATGGCACCCTTTAGCGTCAATATGACACGCACAGAGCTTTGTTCGGTTACGGGTAGGTTTAGGTCTGGGGTAGGGTTAGAGTTAGACCGCTAGGAGGCGCCTTCTGGCCCATATCTATCTGCGTCTCATATTGAGGCTAAAGGGTGCCATGTGCGTTCGATGTAGACGAAATGTCAAAAGCGTCAGTATATGACACCTTGGGATGAGAACGGGCTGGTATATTTGTGGAAGTGGCCAACAAAACATTGTATCGGTCAAAATTATAGATTTTCTTTTATGCCAAAAATCATTAGGATATTAAGTAAAGATCATGTTCATGAAGATATTTAGTACATTTCCTACTGTAAATATATAAAACATGTATTTTTGTGAGTGAATGCAGGACAATCGCGGACATAAATGGACAACTTTAAAGGCAATTTTCTCAATGTTTCGATTTTTTCGCACCCTCAGATTCCAGATTTTCAAATTGTTGTATTTCGGTCAAATATTGTCCTATCTTAACAAACCATACATCAATTGAAAGCTTATGTATAAGTCTCAACTTCATAATATTGACCCATGTGACTGGTTTTGTGGTCCAGGGTCACATTTATGTTTATCACACACACACACACACACACACACACACACACACACACACACACACACACACACACACACACACACACACACACACACACACACACACACACACACACACACACACACACACACACACACAAAATAAATAAATAATTATCTAACTTATATGTAACTCAAGGGTCTCTATGTGTGTGAATAGGTTAATGGTTGCTTATGTTTAATGCCAATGCGACTAATCGGTGACCATCCTGAGATCAGGCAAATGTCACTGGTATTTACTCTTTAAAAAGGAATCATGAGAGCGGCTAAGACTGTGACCCTGCAGGAAGGGAACATGAGAAGGAGAGAAAGCAGAAGCTGGAGGAAGAGAAATCTCTGTGATTGATGAACAAACACTGAGACTGTTTGCTCCTTCCATCCAGCTCAAGGGAAACAGAGAGGCAAGCCAGAATCTGAGCCAAGATCCGTCACTTGAGTGAGGTTTGAGCCACTACAGCAGGAGCGCACAGACTGCGGTTTTTATTTAATTATGAATCGCAGAATAACACAATTTGGGCAAAAATGTTAGTTTTCATCCCTTGTGCAAACCCAGAGCATGTGCTTGCCAAGAATGAGGTTAATTAGGGTACGATGTGTAGCATCAATAAAATACTATTTCAGTCCTTCTACTTTAAAATATCAATAGTACTTTCCATTATTTTATAACTGTGTGAAATTTACAAGCAATTTCTGAGTGAAAGTTTTTTCCCCCATTTTATGTTAGCATTAACTTATTACACTGTTTGGTTTCACTTTATTTTGATGGTCCCTTTAACACATTCTGTTGACTAAGTAACGTTGCATCTACATGTCTACTAACTCTCATTAGAGTATTAGTAGACTGGTAGGGTTAGAGTAAGTTGATGTACTTGCAAAGTTACTTACAGTCATCACAATAAAGAGCTGAAGATATTAAGCAGACAGTCTAATGAGAGTTAGTTGACATGTAGTTGCAAAGTTACTTATAGTCAACAGAAAATTTAAATGGGAATAAAGTGTTACCCACTGTTTTATTTTAATCTGTTTGGTCAGTCATGATATTCTGTGATAAAAAATAATAACTGCTAAAAAGTATGTTGTATCTTTGCTGTTGTAAGAGGAAGATAATCTTGTTGCACTGGCTTGTGAAACAAGGTCAAATTGAGTAAGCAAGTATATTTATATTCTTATGAAATTCAGCTTTGTCGTAGATCAGACAGATGACACATCACCAGATGACACGCTTCAAATGAACAGTTGATTTTATGATGAAATCCAGCACACTACTGAAACACTTCTTGCGTATATGTTACATTTATAATATCACATCATATACGGAAGGAAATTCCATTACCTTCTGAAACATGTACTGTACTGTATATACACATCATATATTTAATTTTTATTGAAATTCCTGACCTATTGGACTGGGAAATGACTTAATCAGGGGAAATGCTTTTTCCTCTTAATGAAATGAAGATAGGATTTGGCATGCATGGATATAACCTCAAATTTTCTGTGACACTCAGCAGTGGATAAAATATTAATTTCAAAGAGGTAGGAAAGGGCTCTGGTGAAAAGCACAATTAGAAAGTAATACTTATTCGTACTGACAACTTGTGTTTAAAATGAGTCAAAGGCTTCACTTAGGCCTTAGTCATGTTTAAATAATGTGGTCAGTATTAGTAATCTATATGCCCAATTCTGTGATATATAGTTTAGCTCCAACCCTGATTAAACACAACTGAACCAGCTAATTGAGGAGCATTTAAAGTCAGGTTTGTTGGATCAGGGTTTGATCTGAACTCTGCAGGAACTGGATCGGCGATTGGGAATCCCTGATCTAGACCGATGCAGTAGTATGAGTATTTTTGATAAGACAGCTCTTTTCTCTATCTTCCATTGCCAGATGATTACACGATTAATGGATTAATGCAATTCTGAATAGTCTTATTAAGTCAAATCATGGTATTACTGTTATTTCAGCATCTCGAATGCATTCACAAAATTGCCATGCTTAGAAAAAAAGTTCTCTTCAGCAGTCATTCACACTCAAATTTGACATCAGTCTCATGATATCAGACACAATTTCTGACGGCTCTGCTAGCTAGAGGGCTCTTTGTGATGGACAAGTGTAAGACAATTTGTGGGGCGGCACTGAGTGCTATCAGTCAAACTATCAGCTGTCTTCCCACTTTCGAATGCAGCTTCAAACAGTCAACTGTCTTCCATGAACATGTAGCTCAGCTGGCAAAGCATTGCTCTAGGAACTAGTGTTCTTTTCGCATAGTTTTTGTGTTGTTGTGTTGTGTTTTGACGTAAACTTAGTCACTATTTTTTGTAACACTTTATTTTAATGTGACGTAGTTACACGTTACATGTACTTACTGTAGTAATAACAGTAAATTATGCATAGTTATTTAATGTTACTCAGTACTTACTTCATAAAATAAAGTGAATATATTTGTTCAAGTCATATTCATTTATTTTTGTCAAAATCGGCACATAAGTTTAATGATGGAAATTGTATTTAGCAAGAAAGTGCGAAATTAAATGTGACATATTGACTGGCATGAACTTCAAGTTCACTTGTACAATGATTTTGTGCAGATGTACATTGTAATTGTCACAGTCATCGTCTGCACCATTCTGTCTTTGTCTTCACTACACTTCCCAGAATCCTCCTTGTCTCCACACCTGAACTAACTCCCTCAATTACCCACCTGTTCATCGTCTTTATCATCCGTGTCACCTGTCCTCACCTCGTTATAGTTCATTAGTGTCTGTATTTAGTTCTCTCTGTTCAGTCTGCCTGGGTTGGTTATTGTTTGTGCACTAGCACACTGTTTTGTGTTTGTTTGGATTTTGCCTATATGGCAATAAATATTGAGTATTTTGTATCTTTGTTTGACCTTTGTCTTCTTCATCCATCAGTTGACGCTACAGTAATATTATATTCATGTTGTGTATACTGTATTTAATTAATCTCATATGTGTAAGATGCTTTTGAGTGAGCAAGTGTTCATACACTGCTGTTCAAAACATGTTTAGTAGTTTTGAAATGTCTTTTTAAATTTAATAGAACTCTTTTTTTATATTTTACTGTGTTTTAAAATGTAATTTATGCTCCTGAATTTTCAGCATCATTACTCTAGTCTTGAGTGTCACATGATCCTTCAGAAATCATTCTAATATGCTGATTTGTTGTTCAAGAAAAAAAATATGGATGATATTTAAATAATCTTGTGGAAACCATATTTTTTATGATTATTTTATGAACCACAAAATGTCACATTTGATCAATTTAATGCATCCTTACTGAATAAAAGTATTAATTTATTTAAAGAAAAAATGTCTTACTGACCCTAAACATTTGAATGGTGTTATATATATATATATATATATATATAATACAAGTATATGATAAAGATTATTTGAAACCGTTAAAACAAAATTTTTTTTGTCTTTAAAAAACGTTACCTTTTAAAAAAAAATAATAAAATATTTGTATTTTTTTCACCGTAGAAAATAAAAAACAAAAACCCTTTGTTACCAAACATTTTGTTAAAAATTGTTAATACCTGGTCATAGGTTTGTTTCCCAGGGAACCCCCACATAATAGCTAATTCATGTAAATAAATTCAAATAAATATTTAGTATGAATGCTATTCCAGGGTCAAGAGGGATTGAAGGTAATTGTTTGAGCACACATATAGGCCCGAGATGAGTTTATGTATCAGTCTTTTCACCGACAGAAAATCTATTCATAGAGAACCTCTCAGTATAGCTTGACAACATTAATTTATGGATGAGAGAGAACATGTATTGATGATATTGATGTGACTCTTTGGGCCCTTTTGTCTGAAAGGAGCATCTCTGATGTTTTGAAGTTGCGTCATTGATTTTGTTTAGTGGCTTGTGGCCGAGACTCTCTCCTTGTCACCCCTTCTTTCCTCTTTACTTCCTCTTTTTTTATTGTTTTCTCACAACAACCACTTCAAGTTTTTGATCATCCAACAGTCAGCCTTTTTAGCTCTTTTCCATCTCCTCTGCCATTCAGAAAGGGTGAAAACAGAACAAAAGGGGAAGATAAGAGTCCCCAAGACAGCTGGACACTGTAATATGTCTAGGGGAGAATAGTCAGAGCCCATCTCTGAGGGCCATTAGATTCCCCATTCCCCCCAAGTCCTGCAGTCTCCGTAAACTAATAGTCATTCACCTGGTTGACAGCAAATCTTTCCCCTGGTGCCAATGCTAGATGGCTGGGTTGTGTTTAAGGTTACAAAGCCTCGGAGGAGACCATCGGTTCTGTGTGCCTACTCTAGCATTCCCCTGAGCCTTGGGGCTTCACAGGCGACCCAGACTGATGAATGCAGCCAAAGTGGTAAGAGAGATGTGTTGTACAAATGTCTGTCGGTCTGAAAGGATATATTGCGGCTGGAAAGGAGAGTTGATGAGAGTTTATCTGGAGAACGATTACCGGTATTGGCCTCACACAGCAACCACAGACTGCTTGATGTATTTTGCACACAAGAAAAAAAAAGTGTGAGTTCCAGGTTGATTGCTTCAAGTGTCAAAGCATAGTGATTTTTATAAATAAAGTACAAATAGGTACTTCTATCTATCTATCTATCTATCTATCTATCTATCTATCTATCTATCTATCTATCTATCTATCTATCTATCTATCTATCTATCTATCTATCTATCTATCTATCTATCTATCTATCTATCTATCTATCTATCTATCTATCTTCTGTCCGTCCGTCCGTCCATCCGTCCTCCTGTCTATGCAGACTTACACATACACTTATGGATAGAGTACAACGTATGTTTGGCAATGCTGAGATTAATACAAATGCAGCATATGTGGCAGTATGTAGACACACAGAAACTTTCTTTCTATTTTACACACGAGTGCTCAAGCATTTTATGTCCCCTGCTGTAGCGGTGGCATTTTCTTCATGGTTCTGGTACTTCAGCCAGTTTGTTTCTGTCTGGATGTTGTTTCATTGTGTGAGTTTCACTTGGTCCCAGGAAATCCCATGAATATATTTAAAATTTCCTCTACAGCCTGAACATAGCAGCTATCCAAATGGAACGGTTCTGTGACAGACATTCACCAAAATAAATAAATAAATAATAATAATAATTGATACCAATCACAGTTTGTTGGACCTGAAAATAAATACAAGAAATTGATCATGTAAAAGACTGAAAGGGATCAAAGCCATGCAGAGATATTCATTAACAGTATGAGGACAGAACAAGTGGATAATGTCACTGCACACACAGCATCCACAGAAAGCAAAGAGGAAGGTTACAGGAGAGATATCACGGCACGGCATGTGACAGCAGCACGACGCAGCACAGAACTGCATGCTGGAGAACAGAAATCAACCGTGGAGAGAGAATAATGCAAACACATCACATGAAAGGGTGATTATTCAATTTCCATAATGTGACATTTACATCTAAAACAGAATATTTAAAGATAAATACTTTAGGGTGAGACTTTATTTTATCAGTCTGGGTTTGAATGAATTGAGAGAATTGGTGAATAACTAACATTAATACTAATTTAGCTGGCAGGCTTGCTTGAAAGTTTAGATTTTTATTTATTTATTTATTTATTTATTTATTTATTTTAAATACTTAAAAATGTCTCTCTTCATGGATAGAGAGAACAGATAACATTAGACCACTAGAACTCTACTCTCTCTCTCTCTCTCTCTCTCTCTCTCTCTCTCTCTCTCTCTCTCTCTCTCTCTCTCTCTCTCTCTCTCTCTCTCTCTCTCTCTCTCTAGATAAAAGATTGCCAAGTAAAACATGAGATTATTAACTGATATTATATCACTCTGCGTGCAGCCTTGGCTACGTCATAAAAGTTGTTTCAAAAGCTGAGAATGCACTTTGACACTTTTGCTTTTTTAACAAAACATGATAAATCGTGCACAAAAGGAACAGTGATGTTTATTAAAAAAAAACTAAATTGGGTCAATTTTGATGTCATGTTGTCTTTTCAAATTGCAAGATGCATTTCTTATGTGTCTTTTTAACTGCCTCGTTGTTGTTTTTTTACAATATTATAATTTGTTGTTGTCTTTATTCTTCTTCCTAGCCACCTCTGCACTGGCAAAGGATTTCTCTTCTTCCTACTTTCCTTTGCTGTTCTTTCTCTCAATGGAAATGCAATAACGTGCGTTCTTCATTGTCTGCAAATCCTTGGAAAAAAAATGCAGAGTATGAGAACAAGAGAAAGATTTAAAAATAGGGTGGAAAGATTATTTTTTAATATCTGTGGAACATGTTTGACGCTCAGTTGAAGTGTTTATCTCTGGACTGGTATTACACTAAAGACATCAAAAGTCAAATTATAGCTAGTATGCAGATGTGATGAAGCACGATTGTTCATGCTACTGCCATGTATTAGTGTGTGTACGAGTAGCTGCTGGAAACGCGCAGGGAGGATGGAGACAAATCAATATAAACGATGGGGAGAAGTGGCTATCATTCAGGGGGGAAACAGGTGCAATATCTCTCTCAGATAGGAGCCCATCCATCACAGCCAGACTTTAATTTGAGATGTTTAGGCCCCCTTCTGCTGATTGTCTCACAGCAAGTGTGTGTGTGTAGGTGGAGAGTGACAGTGAGGGTTACATGTTCAAAATAAAACAAAAAAGCTTGAGAACGGTTGGAGTTCTGAAATGGGAGGAATGTGAGGAAGACGTGAAAACACAGTGGCTCTGTTCCATTAGTGTACTGCCTTGGAAGCATACAAACTGTAATGGACTGATTTAATGCTGTACATACACAGCAGTTCTTCTCACAAAGTGCACAGCCGTGGACATGTGGCTAAGTAACTAAGAAATACCCTAATAAGATTTACATTTGTCTCTTGTGTCTCTTATGCTCACCAAAACTGCACTTACTTGATCAAAAATACAGTCAAATAGAAATATTATTACAATTTAAAAAAATGTATATATATATATATATATATATATATATATATATATATATATATATATATATATATATATATATATATATATATATATATATATATATATATATATATATATATATATATTAAAATGTAATTTATTTCCTGTGATGCAAAGCTGAATTTTCAATATCATTCATACAGCATCATTACTCCAGTCTTCAGTGTCGCACGATCCTTCAGAAATCATTCTAATATACTGATCTTCAGCACAAAATACATTTCTGATTTTTTTGGAAACTATATGATACACTTTTTGAGGATTTGTGAATGAACAAAGACTTTAAAAGAACAGCAATTATTTGAAATATATATATTTTTTCCACTATAAATGTAGAATAAAAAAAAATAAATAAATAAAAATAAACTATTTTTGTTTTATTTTAACATTTATTTTACTCCATCTGCCATATGCACTCACCTAAAGGATTATTAGGAACACCATACTAATACTGTGTTTGACCCCCTTTCGCCTTCAGAACTGCCTTAATTCTACGTGACACTGATTCAACAAGGTGCTGAAAGCATTCTTTAGAAATGTTGGCCCATATTGATAGGATAGCATCTTGCAGTTGATGGAGATTTGTGGGATGCACATCCAGGGCACGAAGCTCCCGTTCCACCACATCCCAAAGATGCTCTATTGGGTTGAGATCTGGTGACTGTGGGGGCCATTTTAGTACAGTGAACTCATTGTCATGTTCAAGAAACCAATTTGAAATGATTCGAGCTTTGTGACATGGTGCATTATCCTGCTTGAAGTAGCCATCAGAGGATGGGTACATGGTGGTCATAAAGGGATGGACATGGTCAGAAACAATGCTCAGGTAGGCCGTGGCATTTAAACGATGCCCAATTAGCACTAAGGGGCCTAAACTGTGCCAAGAAAACATCCCCCACACCATTACACCACCACCACCACCCTGCACAGTGGCATGATGGATCCATGTTCTCATTCTGTTTACACCAAATTCTGACTCTACCATCTGAATGTCTCAACAGAAATTGAGACTCATCAGACCAGACAACATTTTTCCAGTCTTCAACTGTCCAATTTTGGTGAGCTCGTGCAAATTGTACCCTCTTTTTCCTATTTGTAGTGGAGATGAGTGGTACCCGGTGGGGTCTTCTGCTGTTGTAGCCCATCCGCCTCAAGGTTGTGCGTGTTGTGGCTTCACAAATGCTTTGCTGCATACCTCGGTTGTAACGAGTGGTTATTTCAGTCAAAGTTGCTCTTCTATCAGCTTGAATCAGTCGGCCCATTCTCCTCTGACCTCTAGCATCAACAAGGCATTTTCGCCCACAGGACTGCCACATACTGGATGTTTTTCCCTTTTCACACCATTCTTTGTAAACCCTAGAAATGGTTGTGCGTGAAAATCCCAGTAACTGAGCAGATTGTGAAACACTCAACAACCATGCCACGCTCAAAATTGCTTAAATCACATTTCTTTCCCATTCTGACATTCATTTTGGAGTTCAGGGGATTGTCTTGACCAGGACCACACCCCTAAATGCATTGAAGCAACTGCCATGTGATTGGTTGATTAGATAATTGCATTAATGAGAAATTGAACAGGTGTTCCTAATAATCCTTTAGGTGAGTGTATTTTCGTAGCTTGTTGCAAAGCATTATGAGAATACCTTATTTTTGGAGGACATATGGAATGCATATTTGAATTTGGCTAAAAGAAAGCATTTATAATGCCAGCTATGTAGGTAGCTTTTGAATCAGAGGTAGTGAATGTTTTGTTGTTGCTTTAACCTTGAAACGCCTCAAAATGATTTTTATTCCATTTTCTTTATTTACTTATTTCAGGCTGCTATATGTTGAATAGATTGTGCATTGTAGTTGGTGCATTATACATTTTATAACTTTCAGAATAGCAGTAACATTGTCATGGCAGCCATGGATATATCTGTAACCTTACCAACGTGACATCTCAATTGTGCGCGAGTAGATGCATGTACACGAACGCACACACTCAAGCAGCTCTGCCTGTGATAAAACAGTGTAGAAATGAGTCCCTTTATTGAAGCTTTAAACTACATATGGCCCAAGGTGAAGGGAGTCCAAATAATCTCAATTATTGATCGGCGCTGGGCAGAGGGCTCTCCGCAGGAGTGTTTTGCAGCAGTGAGTGTTGATGCCAGGCATATCCGGATGAGTGATCTGGTCGGATCTCTCGCTCTGGATGAAAATGATAATGGATACTCAGATACACACACGCACACACCCAAGTTCAATACCAGGAGCTATCATCACTGCGGACACGAAGGAGGGTATGAGCAACTGCTCTGTCTTCCCATTAAAATTACATGGGAGAAAAGAAAAGAGCAGAGACAGGAAAGCAAGAAGTAAGATCTTAGAAAGCGAGAACAAGATTAAAATAACCACAGCAAAGAAAGTGAAACTGAAAATTCTGTCACCTTCCCTGTATGGATTTCTTTTTTTTTTCTCCGTACAACACTTGTGAAGACATTCCGGTTGCGCTTTTTCCATGCAGCTACAATAAATGGTGACTGGAGCTTTCAAGCATCAAAAAAGCACAATGAAATATCATAAAATTCAAAAAATATCAAAAAAATATAAAAAAAACAGTCTTATGGAGTCAAGAAGAATTGAAATATGTAGAATTTTGAGATTAAAAAGGCCCAAAAGTCATAATTAACTGACAGCCTTCCTGTCCAGTGGCCTGTTATCCATGGCAACAAGAATATTAAGTGGATTAATGAATCATTTAGACTGGACTCTCATTCTGAACCAAATCTACTGATTATTTGAATCATAAAAATGAATAAAGTTTTATTAAACTAATAAAATAGGCCAAAACGGAGGTCATTTGGAGTTCGTTTTGGGAGTTCGAAATAGCTTTGCCAAAGCGAAGTTCGCTCCAGCTGGTAAACACCTTTGAACTACCATTGGTCCGTGGCGATTACGTAATATTAATTTTTTAAGGTTCAGTGGCCAGTTGCATAAACTGTTAAGACTAGTCTTACAAGTTAGTCATCCAATTTTATTCTTTAAAACTGTTATTAACTTTTTAAAGTCAGTAACATAAAAATGTAGATTGGTCTAATTTGACACCGAACAGTAAGACTGATTATCCCTAACTAACTTCTAGTTGATCATACTAGCTCTTAAGACACAGTCTTAACATAATGGCTATGTTTATGCAACTGGCCCAAGGTCTCTCGTTAAGTCCGTGGCGGTCAGACTTTCACGAGTAAAAACATGAACACCCCGAAAAGCCGCTTTCATGCATATAATCCTGTTAATAGTGTCCTATGTGAACATGTTCTGCATTTATTTTCCCCAGGTTTTTTTTTTTTTTCTTTCTTGACAATCATATTTGAATGTGCGACAACTATTGCCGGTGGGCAAATATGTTGTATGCACCCCTTCAATGTAAAATATGAATAGGAGGAGAACATTTGGCATTTATCTCAAAATAACTGCTTTCAACAGATCAATCTTTATTCATAAACAAATTTATTATGTATAAAAGTCGAAGAACATTTGATGCAGACCCAAAAAAACTGCATCTAGCTTATAATCTCTTGAATATGAAAACACAACAAACAAAACATTTGCCTTAACCATTGTGCGCTGTTCAGGGTCTTTTTGACCCACATTTCTGACTTTCATTCATGGGATAACATGGATAATTGGACATGGTTTAGTGTAAGATTTTTGCCCATCTTTTGGAAAATGCTGTTTTAAAAGTAACAAATTATCACTTTAACCAGTAGATGGCTGCAGAGCACCACTATTTGCTATTTGACTAACTGAAAGACATCTTTTCACAAGTTTTTCCAGTTGTACTCATATCTACATATCTACATACATTATTGAAAAACTGTTTTTTTTTTGTTTTGTTTTTCAGTACACAAACTTTGACAAAAAGTAACTTTTATTGTTATAATTGTGATTTCATTATATGAATCTAGCTGGAAAAACTTGTGAAAAGATGTATTTTAGTTTGAAACTTTTAGTACTCTCCAAAAATCTTACACTAAACCATGTCAAATTATCCATGTTATCCCCATGAATGAAAGTTAGAAATGTGGGTATTTTATAAGGCAAATTCTTTATTATTTTTTTATTTAATTTTTTTTTGGATAATTTTTCTTTTCTTTTTTTGAACATTTTGTGGGGTAAAAATGTCCAAATGTAGAGTAAAAACATTAATAAACTGAGCAAAATTACATTTGTTTAATATATATCTATATATTTACAAAATTACATTTTGTTGCCTGGGGTCTCTCAGACCCCAAACAGCCTGACTGTAAACCGCAAACGAACAGCGCACGAGGGTTAAAGTTGTACACAGTATACCCCATTTTCCCATGATATATGTACTTGCAAGGCATTTGCCCACCGGCAACTATAGTTGCCGCTTGGACTTTTGACTAAGTATACAAAAAACTATAGATCTCTTGTAAGATTTGTTTTGTTTCAATGATTCTAGATATATATATATATGTCAACAAAAAAAAAACGTATTAGTAACATGAAAAAGACCTTTCTTTGGGAGGGTTTGCCTTCCCATGCTTCCTGGAAGTAGGGGTATAACGAGTTCAATTTCTCTTTTCCAGTCACCTATTGTGTGGAATCTGAAAACAGAACACTTTTATGATGCCTTTTTTAAGCTTGAAAGCTTCAGTGCATATTTAATGTAATTTAATGGAAAAGAGCATAGAAAACCTTCACATTTTCTCTTTTGTGTTCTGCAGAAGAAAGTCATACGCGTTTGAAACAACATTAGGCTGAGTAAATGATGACAGAGCTGTCATTTTTGGATGAACTATTCCTTGAAATGTCTAAGGCCTTGTTGACTTTGGCATTATAAGGGTTCAGCTGGCCCGTCGCATCATCTCTCTGCCACCCATTCAGTCTCCAGGATATCTGAAGGCTCTCGTCAATCACACAATAAGTACACGGGATTACCATGGATCTTTCCTGCAGCCTACGGCTCCGTGCACCACACCAGAGAGGATATCCTCCTCTGTACAGCACTGCCCAGTCATTCACTCCCTCAGTGCTCTTTCACTGCATCAGCGATGGCTTTCTTTAAAGAGAGAGCTTATTCAGCTGCATTATGCATTGAGATCACTTTAAGAGAGAACTCGAGATAAGCGGCTCAGGTTTGTGTGAATGAAAAGAGCCATTGGGCTGGTTGAAATGAGGAACTTGATGCTTTGGAGCGTCAAGGGAGTGTAAAATGTGTAAAGGACGTGTTGTGAATTATGTCTCTGGGCCATATCATACACTTTGGCAGTATTTTATTTTCTCTGAAGTCCACTTACAATGTTAAAGGTTTCTTGCCGCAGAAACAGTTGTAATTTAGTTCTTCATGAGCATTTGTCTCCTCCTCCTTAAAATCTTATCAGATTTTCAAAATGTGAGAGACCGCAAACATGACAATAAAAAAATCATAGATTTAACAGTTTTGTTTCTATAGTGTGTGTAGTGCTGCGATGTGACCAAGACAGCACAGCACACACAAACAGATTCCATTCACAAACAACCCCGACTGTGAACACTGAAAATCTCACAAAATCTCTTGCGGTCAAACGTGACTTTAGAGTAAACGAACATGGCGGATGACGGGCACGAAGAAATGACGATAATAGTGTTTGGAATGCTTTTTACCGAAAATCTTTGGGGGGAAAAAGAAAAAAGGTTTGGATGATGTCGTGATATGCTTCCGTCTTCCATCAGCTTGCTTTCTGATATTGTTTCGTTCCACGTGACAATCTACAGAGCGCGTTCGCGTTTGTCCCCAGAGTTCTAAATATGTAACATGTTGGATATTTAAGATTTGAGATTGGTGCGGCTCAGACATTCTTCCAAGCAGATTCAATCACTCTTAATACACATCACACCACAAGAAAATCTGATAGATAATCTGTAGAGCTATCAAGATAATCAGGACATTTTACCAAGGATTGAATGGGGAGAATTGGGCCCAAAATTGGCTAGGTTATCTTGTAGTGTGTGTGTGTGTGTAATCAAAAGGTGATTAGATTTATTTTGATTGTTAATGCAGACATTAGTGTTTATATCCAAATTATAAGATTTTATCTCAGTATTTCTGTGATCATTTGGATACTTGTAACATAAATAATGAAACTGTCTCTTTAAAAAGACGTTTGCGAAGCTGTTTCATACCTAAACATGACAACTGCTCTCTCTGGCTCAGCAGTAGCGAGTTTCTGTATGATTTTGTCAAAAGGTTTAATACAAACAGGCGAATCGTTTTCATTTTGGAATAAGATCGCATGGGTGTTTAAATCGAGATAGCAATCTTTTACCGATTAATCGTGCAGCTCTACTCTGTTTATGTGCTTTTTGAATGACCACTTTTGCAGAGTTTTTTTCATAATTGTCTGGTTGGACTGGGAACAGAGCATGTCTGAGAGGAAAAGATTTAAAAGAGGAAGTAAAACTCTTTGGTCCATGATATGGTGTTTAATTTGGTCATTTTATGGAGATGTATGGGCTGGGGGTTTTATGGGAATGGTATAGGGGCACGTTCAAGGTTAATCTGAATGTTTAGGTCTATAGTAAGCACACACCCACACACACACACACACACACTCAAATATATCAGTGTTTCCAGCTGTTACTGACCCTTGTGTTCATGTCCCTGGACCAGTTCCACTTTATGTCATCATTTTCTCTCAATTCCAATTGAATTCTGATGAGAGGGACATAGGGACATGTCAAATCTTGCACTCCTCCCGATCCCCTCCGACTCAGGGTTCCCATCTGCTTTGAGCTGATTAGACCTCATTTAGCTCACCCTCAAAGCCGTCTCTCCCTCAGAGCTGTCTCTCTCTCCATCAGTGCTGATTGTCTCTCTCTGTGAGCTGTCCGTCTCTGGTGTTACCAACTGGTCAAAAGAGGATTCCTCATTAAACCCAATGCTAGTGCATCTGCTATATCGCTCTGGGGAATTGGACTCTTGTTGGGACGTGGCTTTGTTTTCACCAGAAGTTCAGATCACTAGGAGCTCTGCTTCCTCTACTGTCTGCTCTGATCTCTGTCACAAAAGCAAACCCAAGACCTGCCAGCTCTGAGTTTCTAAAGTACGTTCAGGAGGGATCTTTGGATTGTCCCTGCCTACTGATTTCAGACACCGATTGAAGCCTGGTGTTTCCTGCCTTTGTAAAGGCTGGCTTGATCCAGGGAAAAGATAGGATGTGTTTCAGCTTCATCTGTGAGTTAAATTTTGTCCACTGACTGTTGTGCATTCATCTTTTATTCTTTTTTTTTCTTTCTTTTTTTGTCCTAGAGCGTCCCACAAATCCGTGCAACCTTTAACAGATGGACGGGATCAGCTTTTTTTAACATGGGACTGCAATTGCAATACCGCAACAGATCAAATGAAAATAGGTGGATAATACAGTTAGAGATGGGCCGATATTGTGTCGTATTCCTGGCACATCACGTCCTCTGATTCATGACAGCTAGAGGCAGAGTCTGGATGAATTTAAGTGGATGTCACAGCTCACCTCCTATTATTTTTAACATCGTTTTCTACTTTGTGGTTTATTCTAGGAATGCTGATTCTGAATTTTACTATCCAGAAGGGATTACTCCACACCTCCCCCAACACACACACACATAACAGCTGCCACAGTATGGTTGTACAAACAACCACTGAACATTATATAAATGTTTTCTCTAAGGGAAAACTTACCACCAGAGTGTGATTCTACAACAGTATATTTGGTTATACATGCCATAATGAGTAACTCTGAAAAGTCATGAAATGCTTTCAAAACAGATTTATGACATGAATTGTGGATTTGATCTTTATATTAAACCTGCAGATGATGTTCTTTTTGCATTTTAATGCAATGTGCAATGCAAGAAATGCAATTTTTAAGTGTCTGAAGTGTTTCCTACAAGCAAACATGTTAGTCTGAGACCACTTGTTAAAAGGGCTGTTTTGCAACCTATTTCCTTATAAATTATATTATCAGTATACCAATTTGTTTCGAATTACAACATTTTATAAAAATCTGAATGAACTCAACAAGAGAAAAACCTGATGATCATGTCCTCAAGCATGATTTGAAATGATCGAAAGACCATTTTGTGCTTCTGTGGAATTTGTATTAATGAATTCACTTGGCTAATTTTACAAATTTGTTTACATTTTTTTATAATTACCAAACCCCAAGACTTGACTTATTTAGGTATATTCTATAGGTAGATATTTCCATCCCTAAATCAAATAATAATTATTATTATTATTATTATTTTTATTATTATTCCTCTTTTCTTGACATGCTATTATAAAAGTCAAGTTGTGCATTTTCAGCTATCACATAAGTCTTGCATTTGTTTATCCAAATCAGCATTACACACCTACCTCCTAAAAACAAAGAAATATAGTAGAGTGCATGTTTTTTTTTTTTTTTTTTTTTATGTGATTCATATATTCCGCTTGAGGTCTAATCCCTCTCGCATGTCACAAAGTCCATAATCTCTGTGAGATTAAATTAATATGTACATAAACACCAGTGCTTTGTACATGAATATCTCTATTAATAGAATGACAATGATGTGTGAGATTTAGCAAGTGCATTATGTGGATTAAGTATCATCATACTCATAATTCACAACACGCTGAAACTGTTCATTGCACTGCTGTTTCATCTGGGAACAAACTGTCAGTAGAGCCACTTGAGATATCCAGCGCTGTAAGTAATGTGTCTGTGTTTTCTAGTCCCTCAAAAGCACTTGAAGCAAGACCTTGATGTTGCCCAAATGTCTCTTGGCAGAGCTCTTTTTGAGCCAGTGTTTCACTACTTTGTGGCAGTAAGAAACGAATCACACATCTGCTTTTATATGTAAATACTGCCTCACACTCATAATTGAAGCTCACACACACTCCATGTACGAGTGTTTGCACTGGTGGGTTGCAATCAGGATTACCACTCCAATCTCTGCAAATATCAAGCCAGTTTTCACCTGACTGAAGAGTCAGCAAAACAACCTTCCCTCAGCCTCCACAGTCAAACTCTCATGCCTTTCCAAAAACGAGGGCAAAACTGTTCTAAGGGTGCAGGGATTAATCATGAGCATGTTTCCTTCTGGACTCTTAGCACTGAAAGTATTGCAGCTTACATGGCTGTGCGATTGAGGATAAACGCTCATAATTGAGGATGCTGACAGGTCAGTGATTTATCAGGGGCTTGAGAGGAACGCAACACTTACACCAAGAGTTATGAGCTCTCCGCGCTCCCTAACTGTTCATTACTGACCTGGTAAGAAAGTCCACATCAGCAAAACACACTCACACATTCAGGAGATTTGTGCACAGAAAATGCCCTACCTTAATTGAGTCCTTTTCCACCGGCCAAAATGATAGATTGATGCTGGAAATCAGTAAAATCCAAAACGCTTCACAAACTCTCTTCCTTCATCTGTCCTCAGCCTCTTTTCAATCCTCGTTTCACCTTGCCTTCCTTGTTTTAGTTCCTTGTTTTCTCATTTACTCTCTCTCTCTCTCAGGAGTCTATCGTTCTTTTTCATCCTGTAGGCTACAGTACAGAAGCGGAGACAGATGCGCGTGCCGCCAGTGAGGAAAGAAATAAGGTTGAACGAGCGCACGCGCGCGCGCGAGAGAGTGCTGAAGTGTACGTCCCTGCGGCTTTAGAATAAACAGAGCGCTCGCGAGTGTGTGTGTGTGTGTGTGAGAGAGAGAGTGACAGTGAGTGAACTGGTCGGAGAGGAAAAGACCGAGCGGAATGAGGGAGCGCTTTGCTGACTGGCTCGCGGCTCTGCGGTCCGTGGCGCGCGTGATTGGAGAGAGTGCGACCCCTGTCAGGTCTCCGGAGTGAGGGATCTTCATCAACTACATTAGAGAGATGGAGCCTCCCCTCTATCCCTCCCTTCACTCCTCCTCCCTCCCTTCAGTCAGTCCCGCAGAGAAACAACGATCTGTGTGGTCATCGCAGGAATATGCTAATCCCGTTCTCGGCGTCTCACGGGAACGGTTTTGTATTTTATTTTATTTTTTTTACCAAGCAAATACACTTGCAGATGTCCTGTGTTAGTCTGGTTTGACCCTCTCTCTCTCTCTCTCTCTCTCTCTCTCTCTCTCTCTCTCTCTCTCTCTCTCTCTCTCTCTCTCTCTCTCTCTCTCTCTCTCTCTCTCTCTCTCTCTCTCTCTCTAACATTTCAGAGCAGAATAAAGTTGTTTTCAAACATAGTGCAAGTAAGAATATTGATTGATTTGGATTACTGTATGGAAGATGTTGTCACTTGAAGGTATCTGGTGTTGTAATGGGGCTTTGTGTTCTGTATTTGAAGATGTTTTTTGGGGTGTAATTTGTTAAAATTCTCTCTAAATCTGTGTTAGTGAGCACTAAATCTGTGTTAGTGATTTGTATGAATTGATTGCAATTCAGTAAATTCCTCTTCCAATCCAATTCAACATCTAATTTAGTTGAGTTGAGATTAGAATTTTATTTTTTTTTCTAATCTAATCCTTTCTTTCATTACAGAATATATTATAAGCATAATATTTTGGTTGAAAAGTTTGGTTGAAATGTGGTGCAATGCTGCTAACCAGGAACTTTCTGCATGGGTAGTTGGTTTGATGGCTGAATGATTGAATCCAGGCTGGAGTCTTTTACACTCTGCTTCAACTCCTACCCTCATAAAGTGACAGGCAAATATAGATGGTGATATGTAACCTTTAAGAATAGGGGTTTGTCATGAAGAGGAGCTGTGTGCCTTGACGGCCATCACTCATGGGAAAGGTTAACTTTTCCGTTCACATTTCTCCTGCATCCCAAATAACTAGACCTACACTTCATGAATGCAACATGGAATAATGGTTCTCTTAAAATATGCCTACAAGACTCTTTTATGAGATAAAATAATGCATTTTCTAAACAAATCTTCATGGTCAGTCAGAAAATAAGTGAGGTTTTGACGTTTTGTAAACTTCTCTTTCAATGTAAGATGCATGCTTTTTCAGTATAATAAGATTCTCCTCTTGTAACCTTGTACAGTTTTTGTCCAGTGTTTTCAGAAAAAAAATGACATCATAGACGCCTGAAGGTCTATCAAACTTGTTTTTGGTTGTTGTTGTTGTTGTTGTTGTTGCCTTGTCAGAGCCATAATGTAGCACTCTGCAGTAAAAATAAATACAAAAAAAAAACTATTTTTGCCTTATTTTCCCTTAAAAAAGATTTTTACTTGAGAAATTTCTCTGCTCGAGATTTTAATACATCTTCAATAACTGTGTTTTGTCTTATTCCACTGACAGAGAAAACAATATTTAAAAAGTCTCATATTTTATACATTATTGCTTATACTGTGATCACATGCTCATTGGGAGTTCCTGCATGAGGCTCAGCTGTCCCAGTGAATCCCTACAATCAACAGCTTCCTAAATGCTCTTTTTTTATCATCAGAGACTTTGTTAGTAAGCTCAGAGATCGCTTAGGGCAAACAAAAACATTCAAATGAAAATTATCAGGAGATCCAAGAGAGCTCGGATTATAAAACCCTTTTTTGGACTTTTTACACTTTCTTGTAATCATATGTTAAATATGTTAATATGTTGACTTTCAGAAATCATTATGAATGAGATCATTTTAATTACTAATAGGACTTAATGCCTAATAGGAATATTCTACAGAACTTCCAATGAACTTTCTTGGATCTCTTGATAATTTCCAGCTTTTTTGTTTGTTTGTTTTTTTGCCTTAAAGGAATAGTTCACCCAAAAATGAAAGTTACCCCATGATTTACTCAATCCATCCTGTATATGGCATTCTTCTTTCAGACGAATTCAATTGGAGTTATATTAAAAAATGTCCTGGCTCTTCCAAGCTTTATAATGGCCGTTTATGTTTTGAAGTCCATAAAAGTGCATAAAAGTCTGAAAGAAGAATGTCATATACACTTGGAATGACTTGAGGGTAAGTAAATCAAGGGGTAATTTTCATTTTTGGGTGAACTATCCCTTTAAGCAATCTCGTGTGAGTCTACGCTGATAATCAGTGCGATAGATAGCATTAAGTAAGCAGTTGTTCGTAGTGATTCATTTGGACAGCTCCCCCTCTACTGGAACTGGGAGTGATCAGAGATTAATTAAGCAGGTGTACAGCTGTGACAGAGCAGCGTCCAAACATATGGACATGAATAGAGCGAGAAGGAGACAGGCACGTGGGGACAGCCAGGCTAAATGATCCTGTATAGTGTCTTCCCATCTCCCTGAATGGTTAAATCCATTGACTGCTCAGTTCAGATGCAGGGGGAGCTATATTCGGTTTGCTTCCATTGAATTGTAACATTACTGGACAGGAGTATTGGATTAGATACACACACACACACACACACACACACCATCAACGTCCTAACGGCTCCAGACGTGGCCCCTCCCCACTCAGGGTCACCTCCCATCCAGATGGTGTGTAACCCTCAGCGGGGCATAAAGATAATCCTCTTAGAAAACACACACACACACACATACACAAATATAAAACACATGCTGAGGAAAGGGATAAGATAAAGATGAACGGTCAACCCCTTTGTTTAAGTGTACTTGTGCTTTTGATTATAGACTCTTACAATGCAAGGTTATCCTGGTGACTGGAGAGATTTCCATATCTGCTCTTTTATCTCAGTTTGTGTAGCTGAATTAAACTCTTCATAGCCTTTCGGTTGCCCTACGAGAGGTTTTACATCTAAACTTTCAGCCAGTCCGTCTCACTCTGCAGTTTCTGTATTTCTGGACCTGTTGAGTTCAGAGAGTCCTGTGAGTTCATTTCCCTTAAATATCTGATGCTGTCTGACAGAAAATTGCACAAGGGTATCATGCCCACAGCTGAAATCACTTTGTGCATATGAAATTGTCTGCAAATTGCTGTTCGTAGAGAACAAGAGAGGAAGGCATTGCAATTCTTAGACAATCTGGAAATAAATCAAGTGGTCTAAGTTGAATTCACACAGTGCATAGTAATTAATTAATAAGTCTTATTCACTAATCACCCATAATCCAGTTTAACTAGACCCTATGTAACAGAGGAAAGCTAGCCAGAGCAATGTGGCGCCAGGTGCAAGTGTTTTTTGCTAGTTTCAGCCTGACGCAATTATCATTTTTACATGGTCTAAAGTCAATGGCGCAGTATTTAAAGGGCACATTAGTAATGTACCTATAGCGGGTGCACAATGCACGTACACTCTGTTTATATCACACACAGGGCAAACACGCAGCAGCACACAAACTAGCCAAATACAGTATTAAAAATGAAAATATTTCAATATAAAAAATTATTATTGTGTAAATAAAGATAAGGTGGAATCCGGCTTGTCCCGTAGATTGTCTGCTTGCACGTTAACCTTATGCACGAGCAGATCCGTTTGCGCTCTAGAGAAGCGTTTAGTCTTTCCGCTTGCCAAATCCGTAATGTAAATAGCGAATCCGTCATGGCGTGAGCACAACTGGCTTTTAAAGGGAATGGGAGATTAGACTCTGATTGGTTTATTGCACGTAACACCCAAAACACACCCATTACTCATTAAGAGAATAGTGACAATTTTAGACCATGCGCCGGTCGCGCCGACCATTTCCCCCATCGTTAAACTAGCAAAAGTGGATTCGGACACACCCTAAGTGCACTTGCTTCAGACCATGCGCTTAGATCGTTATAATAGGGCCCATTGTCTTTGTGCATTGCATGGACTTGTCTGAACTTGTCTTTCAACCAATCTGTCTTTGTGTCTGTCTCACTTAACAGTTTCTAGATTTCTTGAGTTCAGAGAGTCCCGTGAGTTTTTTTCCCTTGAATATCTGATGCTGTCTGATGGAAAACTGCACAAGGGTATCATGCCCGCCGCTGGAATCACTATGTGCATATGAAATTGTCTATAAAAATGACTGTTCTCAGAGAGTGAGCAAAGCAAGACGTTCTATTTTCTAGTCAGGGTAGAGAATCAAGTGGTCAGAGGATGATTAAATCAGAAATTAACAAAGGTAATTCATTCATCTGTAAAACATTGAATGTCACCCAGAAATGAATGTAAAAAAAAAAAAAAAAAAAAAAAAAATGAATTTATTTTAATAAATGTATTGAGTGATCTCAGAGTCAGGGCTGAATTAACACAATGCAAAATAATTAATCTCAATCTTATTCAATCATCACAATCCAGTTTAACCAGACCTTAAATATTCTTAATTGTTATTATTTCAAAATAAGTCATTGTCTTTTTTTGCATTGCAAATACATGTCTACTTTCTATGTATTAAAATATATCGTCTGTGCACTTTTGTTTTGATCAGGGCAGCAGCAATTTATCAGACAATGGCTATCGAGCATATATGTAGTCTCGAGGTGTAATCAAACACACTTTTTTCATTGGCTCACAGTGATGTCGTGAAACTGTTAATACCAGTGAAATGCTCCAGAACTTAGCAAGACTGCAATGTGAAAACTGCATTTTCATTAAAAATTGTGGGCGTAAATTGGGTGCTAAAACATTGCATGCAAATAACTGTAATGGAACTTTCACACCAGCTAATTGTGATATGCAATAGGTTTAATACATTCTTTCATCAAAGAACCCTAAACATGTTTTATCATGGTTTCTACAAAAAATATTTCAACATTAATATTAAGTGTTTCTTGAGCAGCAAGTCGGCATATTAGAATGACCCCTGAAGGATCAGCTAACACTAAAGACTGGAGTAATGACTGTTTTGCATCACGGGGGGGGGGGGGGGGGGGAAGTAATTTTTTAAATATATTAAATGTAAAACAGTTATTTTAAATTGTGATAATATTCAAACATATTACTGTGTCTACAATCTCAGGGAAAAAAGGTACAAAATATGTCACTAAAGTATATATGGCTAAAGGAAACAAAAATGTACCTTTTGAAAAGGTACCGCCCCAGTGACAGATGTGTACCTTTTTTCTGAGAGTGTACTGTATTTGAATCAGATACATGCAGCCATAGTGAGCATAAAGAGACTTCTTTCCTTTTTTTTCTGAAAGTGTACTGTATTTTAATCATATAAATGCAGCCTTATAAATAGGCTTCTTTCAAAAATGTTTAAAACATCTTACCAACACTAAACTTTTGAGTGTGGTTCAGTCACCCAGAAATGTTCTCACTGTTTACTTGTAACAACAATGACTTATTTTGGGGAAATAATTAGCTCAAATTAGCATTAATGAGAATATGCATATGTTGCTTACATGAATTAAATAATTCCCAACTAGGGAGTAGGTCAACTTCAACGTATATCAACAATTACACGATTTCTCGTTGTAATTAATGATATAGGCAGATAGAACTATGTTTCAATTTGGGGAAATTTTAGGTATAAGTTGAAGAATGTTCATTTATTGTACAAAATGTGCGTCCAGCACACGAATTGTACAATTTCTGAACGGAAATCTAGCGTCTTTAACACCAAAAGATAACACTTTTCCTGTGGCCACAAAGAAAATAATTATCCTCGTGTTTAGACAATTTGAGATTTCTTTCAATAGTAAAATTGACCGTAGAGCTTAAGGTAAGATCTGCACTACCCAGGGACTCAGATTTGAAACAAACAAAGCAAACTTGATTCAAATGATTTAACAAGTTTATTTAAATGAACTAACTACTTTAAAATCACACAGGAGTAAATATGCATAAACAAAACAATATACGATCGCAATAAGGAAAACAACAAAATAAACGTAGGAATCAAAGGTTAATATAGGGGAAGAAAGAAGAATATAAGAGAGAGAGAGAGAGAGAGAGATGAGCAAAAGAGAGTAAGAGTGATTTTAAGAATGACTTCGTGTGTGTGGGTGTGTTGGAGCACGTGGTCTGGTGTTTTGTCCAGAACCACGTGGGCATGTATTTATGTGTATGCGAAGAAGTGTGAGTCAGTGTGAGTGAGAGAATTGTGAGATAGGAAGAAACAGTTCAATCGTTCACCACAAAAACCCAATAGGCACAGTAATATTAGACATTTGAAACAGCACTTCAGATTACAAATTTAAAGTCTACGTTACTCTTTGTCGGCCTTCCTGGTGCGTGTGTGTCGCGTAGGTGCAGACCAAAGCGCCTGGGTCACGTGTTCACCGGAGCAGTGGGTCACGGCGTTGTCGTTGCTATGGCAACTTGAAACGAGCGAAACTTAGCAAGTTGATCTTAGCTTTAAGTTGGTTTCGTTGTTGGTTGAAACAGACTATTTACTGGAGTAAAATAGTTAGGAAAATAAACTTGGAAGAAAATGAAAATAAAAGCGAGCGAAGGTTTCCTTGAAGGAAGGAAGGAAGCGTGGTATTCTTCTCTCTCTGGCAGACTGCAATGTTTTCAGAGTTACGCGGCATTTTGAAGGAGCTGAGCTCACGCCTCTTGAGGTGTATGACCCAATCGCCTGGGAGGGCGATGGCGACTACCTCCTGACGTTTTTGCGGAGGCTCACGCCCCCTTCTAACAGTTATGGAGAAGTTAAATTTGGTCCCAATATTAATAACACCGGAATTAATAAAAGAATGCGTCTTCGGAGATTTTGAGTTAAAGATTCACTACCGTTGAGATTTTTGGAAGAGAACAATACCGTGGACGACTATGTCATGATTTAAAGTCGTAAAGATATAAGATTTTTCACTATAACAAGCATTTCATTCTTTGAGTATATCATAAAACTAGGTTATAGCGGTCCGATTTATAAGGACCATCACATAAAACAAATACATTTCAAGAATACATTTGGAAAAGGGTGATTTTTGATCATAATGTCCGCACATCCGAGCTTCTCTGTGTGTGTAAAGGGGTACTGAAAGTTCACAGCTTGTGTGTCCGGTGCGTGAACTGCGTCTGCTCCCCCCCCCCCTCCTTTCTTTCCTGAGGGGGAAGACCAGTATGTATGTATGTATGTATGTGTGTTTGCCCTCAATGGACAAAGGATCATGCCTACATCACGAGAATACATTTTAAACATTTCACAGGATGATTTCGATCCATACAATGGTAGGATCTGTGTGTGTTTCCTTGTGTGTGTGTGCGGACAGTCTTGAGGGTTCGAGCACGGGATAGAGTCTATGTGTGTGCGCATTACTAGTGTTGATTGAATTAGTCCGGTAGATAATGCTCTGTTGTGCTGAGCTGTTAATCAGTGTCTCAACGATCTCCAGGGGGTGTAAAGATGGCAGACTCGTGATTCCAAGGAGGGCAATCGATGCATGCGCCATTTGGGTCCGCACGTCCTGCCTGGCGGCATTGTGAGACAATAGAGGTGTTTTGTGTATTAGAATTTGCGTTAATCTAATCAAGTCAGACAACGACAAATGGGGTTTGGTCACGAGGAGTTTGAGCAATTTTTAATTACATGCGCGGGCTGTCTCCTTTGTGTTACATTCCCCCTTTGATGAGTTGACGGACGTGTATGGGTCTAGTCGAGTCATCACGGTAACAAAGGTCAGATGGCAGGTGCATGGCTAGGAGGAGGCAGTAAAGAGGGGTTGTTCAGACTGCAGGTTGAATCCGATGAGGTCCTCAGTATTCTCTGGTGCGGCGTTGTCCTTCCGAGGGTTTCTCCTGAAGCTGACGGAGACTGCTTCTGTGAGTTTGGCTGTGGAGGTTCGGATGGCGTTGATCCTTCGGTACAGGATATAGGCCAAGCCCAGAGCTAGGGCATGTCCGAGGATGCTGGTAATGCATAGGGCGGTGTCGGCTGCTGTCCATGTTTGGACCACAGGTGAAGTTTTCAGAATAGGTTGTCGAGACAAGGCCTGAAGGGCTGAGTCCAGTGGGGCTATGTCGATGAGTTGCGACCCCTCTTTCGCGATCCAACTTTCCAGTTCTGGATCTAGTGTGAAGTTGCGGTCCCTAAAGAAAGATGGAATCTCTAGTTCGGCTTGGTACTCTTCACTTGGGAGATGGTACAAGGCGAGGTCATCCAGGTGGAGGATGGCTCCTCGTGGGACTTGAATCCACATGCTTTGGTTCAGCAGGTTGACACGTGTAGCAGTGTCGTGTTGATCGTAGGTCAGTGTCGCTGAGCGTACTGGAGTGTTCACGAGCCATCGGTTCCCTACAATTTCAGCTTGCGTCTCGGTGACTTGGTTGCGAGATTTCGCGTCAGCCGGACAACGGGCGTCGCTAGCCAGCTGTTGGAGACCGCAGATCCCATCGGTGTTATCCCGGAGGAAAGGTTTGCTAGGGCAGAGGTAGTGTATGTCTTTTGTGAGGGTGCACATGTGCAAGTTAGGGGCTAGGTACAGCTGTGGGTCGCTGTCGTGGTACGCTACCACCTCTGGGGTCCGTACCTTAAATTGGGTATTTCCCTGCCAAAATCCAATGTTCACCACGTCTTTAAGTCGGTAGATTCGGCTTGACTCGATAATGGGTAAGTTTAGGAGGAAACCCACTTCTCGCTGCGCCGGGTCCACGTACAGGGGGATGGCACTTCCTAAGGAGTAGGCAAGATGGGTTTGTATAGGATCGGCAGGTGTGGTAATGGCGGAAGCCAGCACGGTCTGGACCAGACTCAGGGGTACCAGGTATGGTGGAATCCTGCCCATGGCTAAATTGTCTATGGAAGAGCTCACTTCTCTGAGCATGTCGCCCATTAATGCGGTGACCAGTTGGGTCTGGGCAAAATCGTTCTGGAAGACTGTGAACATCTGTTTCATGGAGCTCACAGTCCTGTTCAGCATGACGCTATGTGTGTTGAGGACAGTGACCGTGCCTCTCAGTGTCTTGCCTATGGTGGTCAAAGATGCGCTCTGTGTGGTGAGTTGATCTTTCAGTTGTGGAAGTTCCGTCTGGATTTCTGCTACCTGTCGTCGTACCGTGGCGATGTTCACCGCGTTGACACTGGACATACCAATGTTGAACAGGGTGCCTACGGCAGCAGCGGCTCCAAGCAGGGCTCCTAAGAAACGTTTGGAGCGCCTGTTGTGCCCGCTCAATTCAGCCTGGGTGAGGGTCATCTTCTCGAGTTGGTTCAGCATGTGTTCGATGTCGGCTTCAGCGTGTTTGAGGGCGGCCTCCGTCCATTTGGCACCTGCCCAGCTGTACATGACGGCTGTCTTTGGGTAGTGTGCACGGTAGACGTTTCGAGGGTCGAGTCGCACGTACACCTTCTGGGTGTGTGTCCGACAGTTCGTTATGAGCAGTCCGGGCTGCTCTCTCAACACAATTCCCGAGGCCGGAGCTGAGGAGACGAGGTCAGGTGGCGGCTGGCTTTCGGTCGTCGGGAAGCACATGATGACGATCCACAGCAGCATCCTATTATAGGCAAGAGAGAGAGAGGTGTGGAAGAGCAAAGGGGAAAGAGAAAAGGCACAGGTCAGCGAGGGTTGTCCCGTCGGAGGGTCCAGTCTTCTTTTCCTGTAACGACGGCGGTTGAGGTTAGCTTGCATTAGGCCCTTCCTGTCTGTTCCTGCTAGTTGTCACATATCTCTTAATCTGGTTGCGGTGGACCCATTTGAGGACTGGCTCTTTTGGTCCCCTTTTCAGTTGGATTTGATACGCTACGGGGGAGAGTTTGTTCACAATTTCATGAGGGCCAGTCCAGTGAGGCAGAAACTTTTTTGACAGTTGTTTGGGAGGCAAGGCGAAACTGTAGTACAGGATTTTGTCGCCCACGCTGAGTTCTTGGTGCGATGCCTTTCGGTCGTAATGCGCTTTCTGGCCCTCAGCGCTGGTTTTCAGGTGTTGCTGGGCGAAAGCGAAAGTTGTTTTCAAATGTCTATGGAGCTCGTCCAGATATTGGGACGTGGTATAGGCAGTGACGAGGTTGTGGTCTCCCGGTTGGTACAAAAGGTGTAATGGCAGGGTCATCTGCCTCCCGGTCATGAGTTCAAATGGGGATACTCGTGTTGATTCCTGCGGGGTGGCTCTGAGGGCCATCAGCACCAGGGGAAGTTTCACATCCCAGTCTTTCTGGTTAGTTGCCACATATTTCCTCAACATGGCGACCACCGTTCGGTTAGACCTTTCTACCTGTCCGGATGAGATCGGATGGTGGCTGATGTGAAGTTTGGCTTGTACCCCTAGGATTCTCCAGATCTTTTGCATGATCTCTGCGGTGAAATGAGTTCCTCGATCTGAGTTGACTCTGAGCGGTAGGCCGAATCGGGAGAAGATGTGGTTCATCAGGAGATATGCCGTTGTTTGGGCAGTGTCGTTGGGTGCTGGCAGACACTCTACCCATTTGGTAAACTGGCACACTACCGTGAGAAAGTATTTATTGCCTCTTGATGACCGGGGGAGGGGTCCTACCCAGTCGATTTGAAGGTCTGACCAGGGGAACGTGATTCCTCTGCGTTGCAACGGGGCTCTGTGAGTCAGGTTTGTTGGGTGAAACTGACAGCAGACCAGGCATTCTCTCACATATTCTGCCACATCCTGTTGCATACATGGCCAGTATGCCACCTGTCTAAGTGTCTCATATGTGGCTCTGGTACCGTGGTGCCCAGCATATGGTGCGTTGTGGGCGTGATTTATCATTTCCCCCCTTTGACAGCGAGGTACCACGAGTTTTAGCGAAGTGGTGTCATCGTTGACAAACCAAAGAATGTCGTCCCGCACACGTAACATGTGTCTGGAGTTGTATAGATGTCTGAGATCGGAGTCATCAGTGAGATTTGAAGGTGTGAGAGGGGAGGTGGAGGGGTCGAGGAGGTGCGTTTTAATTGCCTGTATGGCAGTGTCTGATGCTTGCATATCTGCAAGGTCGTTGTTGGAAATTTGTGGTGTAAGTGACAGAAGTTCTGACGCAGGTGCTGTTGCAGGTGCGGTTTGCTTTCTGCGGGTTATCACTGCTACTTCTGGGGTGGGTGGGGCTTTTGGGGAAACCCACGGTTCTCCGTGTAGGGCGCCCGCTTTTGCGAGGGCGTCAGTGTGGTCGTTGAGGTCTTTGTCTTGGCCTGGGAGTTTAGAATGTCCTTTCACCTTCTTCCAGTACACGGTAATGTCGTGTGTTGTTGTGATGTTGACACATTCTTGGAACAGGTGTTGATGCTTGACGGGTTTGTTGTTAGCAGTTGTGAAACCATTTTGTTTCCAGGTTGGAAGATGGCACACAAAACTGAGTCTGGCATAGTTCGAGTCTGTGCAGATAAGCAGTTCTTTGAGGTTATGGGCTGCTGCGATTTGCAGGGTAATGAGAATTGCTGCTATTTCTGCGTATTGTGATGACTGGGGGCCCAGCTTGAAGTTTTGGGGTGGGCATGGGT
This sequence comes from Scardinius erythrophthalmus, assembly GCF_964197995.2. Classification (NCBI taxonomy): domain Eukaryota; kingdom Metazoa; phylum Chordata; class Actinopteri; order Cypriniformes; family Leuciscidae; genus Scardinius; species Scardinius erythrophthalmus. Next base: position 6,434,658 of record NC_138238.1, read on the forward strand.
GGTTGTTTACCCACAGTACCCCTGCGCCAGCTTTTAGGATGCCCTCGCTGTTGTAGGAACATCCGTCGACGTAAGCTGTGGGCATGCCTTCGCACGCATTTTTGTCAAAGTACCTGTGGCAGGTCAGTTGTGGCTGCTGGGGCTCAGGTGTATTTAGCGTTGCAGCAGGTGCGTTGTCAGAGCAGTCTTGACATGCCGCCAGACCGTTACCTAGAGCGGATTTGTGGTTTTGTGCATATCTGGCTTCGACGTTTCGTCCTTGGAGAGCCATTAGCCATGTAGCTATGCGTGAGTTGGTGACCACACCGTCTCTTATCCGTTGGCTGTTAAGGAATATGACGGGCTGGTGGCAAGTCTCAATGATGACCTTTTGTGCTCCAATGTAGTTGGAGAAGCGCTGAATGGCCCATACCGTACAGAGCAAAGCTTTTTCACAGTCAGAGAATTTGCATTCTGGAGGGAGAAGTGTCTTGCTGGCATATGCGATCACCTTTTTGTCTTGGTCATGCCGTTGGTATAGGCCAGCACTTAGACATTGGTTTGAAAACCCAGCGTCGAGGTGGAATTCTTTTTGCGGATCAGGGTACGCAAGGCAAGGGGCTGAGCATAAATGTTTTTTAAGTTCTTTCATGGCGTGTTCTTGGGCGTCTGACCAGACGAAAGGGCAGTCCTTTTTCAGCAGAGCTGTGAGAGGCCTGGCTATGTCTGAATAGTGTTCGATGAATTGCCGGGAGTAATTGCATACTCCCAGAAAGCTTCGAAGTTCCGAGACGTTGGTGGGAGGCTTGATGTTTTGGATGGCATGGATGCGGTTTGATTGTGGTTCGATGCCATGGTGTCCAATGAGCAGGCCCACGTAATTTACCTTTTTGCGACACCACTGCCCCTTGTGTAGAGCTATTTTGGCGCCGGCAGCAGATAACTGGTTCAGAACATAGTCAATTTCTTTTAGGTGGTCGGCCACCGTCGTGCTTTTCATGAGCACATCGTCAACGTAAATCAGGTTACCTCTCGTCCTGGCGTCAGGGCAGGCTTTGTTTAAGAAGATGTTGAACTCAGCTGGTGAGTTTGCATACCCGAATGGGCATCGGTTGAAGGTGTACTGGCGGTTGCCGAAGGTGAAGGCCAACTTGTGTTGGTCGTCTGGGTGCACTGGAATAGTCCAGAATCCAGAGGCCACATCGAGTGTAGAGAAGATGGTGGCTCCCCTGATTCTGGGTATTTCTTGCTCCAGTTGTGTCATGGGCCATCGTGACAACGGCACCTGCTGATTTAGTTTTCGATAGTCTATTGTTGGCCGCCATTTGCCGTTTGGCTTGAGAACGGGCCAGATGGGTGCAGAGTAGGTGGAATTACAATTTCGAATTACACCTTTTTCAAGCATGGATTCGATGATTTCCTGCACTGGTTCGTGTGAGGCAATGGGAATCTTGTATTGCTTGACAAAGGTGGGAGGAGCCTTGGGGTGCGTGGGTATGCGCACTGTGTGGAGGTTGGTGAGACCACAGTCTAAAGAGTCTTTAGCAAAGTGTTCTTTGAATTTATATAGGACTTGTCGTAGCTTTTGGCGATCGGCATTGTCCTGAAGTGCGTCAGCATCCTGTAGAATTTGTTGCACTTGGGATTCAAAACCTGGATACGGTTCCTCCGTAGGCTTGTCGTCAGTTGAGCTGGTTGTGACAGGCGTGGCAGGTGTATCAGTCTCAGTGACAGGCATGGCAGGTGTATCAGTCTCAGTGACAGGCTGGTGGGAGACTGTGTACACTGTGAGCTGTTTGTCCTCTGTCAGCTCCGTTCTGCACACCTGGTTTTTGGCCACCGGCATGACAGATGTGATGGCAATGAATTGGAAGGGTGCTGTGAGCAATGTGTTGTCAGTATGCCCTTCAGGTATCAGTGCAGGTGGAATGGGCCCTATGACGGGTAACGTCAGGTCAAAGTCATGAAAGGCGTGACTGACTAGCCATCCCAGTCTGTAGGCTTTGGGGATGCCGATGTCAGTTGCCGTGCAATTGTTGAATAGGATGTAGACTACCCGAGATGACACTTCAGTGAGGGGTGTGGCTTCGAGGGTTAGTCCGAGTTCCACGCACTCAGGTGAAGGCTGGAAGAAGGCCAGTGTGTGGTTTAGGGTTTGGCCTTGTCGCAGGTTGAGCCGTACAGCGACCCCCTTAGTGTAAGCAGGTACCACCGTTCCCTGTTCGTTGATAAGAGTGCAGACTTCTGGAATGGTCTGCCCTGACAGTAGATTGTCATGGCTGATGGGAACAGGTGGCTGTAAAGTCAAGGGAGCCCATACGACTTCATTAATCATGTCCACATGAGCCTTGAGGCGAATCAAAATGTCTGCTCCAATGAAAACGTCGTGGGCTGGGTCTTCCAGAATCAGAAAGTAATGGGTCAAGTGTCGGTGATTCCATGTCAAGTTCAAAGCACAGATTCCTTTGGCAGATGTCATTGAGGATGGATCTGGGTTCAAAGGGAAACGTGTGCGTTTGCAGGTGTAGGGCAGGTCTGGAGTCTTTTCAATGATTGCATTGAATAGGGAGAGACTTATGGCTGAGTTATCTGCCCATAGTGCCAGGGTAATGTCTGTTGTGGTCACATCCTGCAACTGCAGGGGAGTTTTTACTTGGGGGCGGTAATTATCAGAGTCTGGCGTTGTTCTGAATGTGCAGAGTAGCGAACTTGAACCCTGATCAGCTGTGGGTACTTTGTCCTCGTGTCTGGCTGATGGAACTCCCGTGAACCTTGTGGTTTGACAGTCTGGTTCGATGGAGTCGTGTGGCTGAAGGGGGTGTGGTTCGCGCACCTGCGCCCAAACTTGTAGGTGCTTGAGGTCTAATAATGGTTCAAAGCGGTCCAGCAGGTCCTTGCCTACGAGAAATTGATAAGTATTTACTGGAGAAATATATACCGGGTGGACTATGCTCATTGGACCGATGGTCAGATGAATGGGAGCTACATTATTTAGCTGGATGTCATTCTGGCTGTATGACTGTACGTTCAGCTCACACGTGTGGAATTTAAGAGTTCTGTTTTGTCTTTGAGCTTCCCACTTCAGTTTTTCAAACAGTTGAGCAGAAATAAGCGTTAGATCAGAGCCGGTGTCCACCAGTGCTTCGATATGCATGTCCTTTTCCAAGGTAATTGTTAAGTACAGTTTTCGTGCCACTCCTCTCTCAATTAGGTTACCCAGCAGTTGTGGTGTAGGATCTTGTGTATTGATTGACAAGCAGTGAGGGTAGGTGTCAGGTGGCTTGTCGTGGGTGCAGATCAGCAAGACAGCACTGTCTGGTACTTTATCATGAGAGCTGCTGCAGTCCCGTTCAGGAAGTGGCGTTGTCAGCTGGTTGTAGTGAGTGACCCTGTCGTTTGGTGATGTAACAGCACGTTCAACAGTTTGTGGTTGGACAGTAGTGTTTTGTGGGGCTGTCAGCTGGATGACGTGAGTGGGGCGGCCATGTGGTGCTGTAACAGCAAGTTCGACAGTTTGTGGTTTGACAGCAGTGTTCTGTTGGCCTGTCACTTGGAGGGAGTGAGTGGAGCTGTCATTAGGTAATGTAACAGCAAGTTCAGCAGTGTGGGGTTTGACAGCAGTGGTAGGTGGGCTGTCAGTGCATATAGCATTGGTTTCAGGCCTGTGGGTTAGTCATGCAGTGTCTGGTTTGTCTTTGTCTTCTTTGTGGGGTTTCTTTTTGAGAAAGTCTCTCAGGACGTTCAGAAGTTCTTCTGCGTCGGACGTGGCTGCACTGTTCCCGCTGGATTTGGGCTCCATCTTGAGCTTACCGGTGTCTTGTCGGGAGGGGTCCCGTTGCCGGTTCTCTGGGCTTGTGTTTCGGGGAGATCGGGGTCGGCCTCTCCTGGGGTGTCGGTCGGCATCCCAGCTGCCCCCCCCCTTTTGGTTGTGGGGGAAGTGCTGTCGGTCCCGGGATCCCCTGAAACGGTCATTTTGTGGTTTTGGGCGGGTTCCCCCCCGCCCACGCTGTCCTCTGCCAGCTTGGAACGGTCGTGGCTGTCTGTTGCTGGGTCCGTAGTTGGTAGGCTGTGCACCTTCTAAATTCAGTTCTGGAAAGGGTGCAGTGACAGGGAAAACTGTGGGGTATTTCCCAGGTTTGTCAGACCCAGTCGTTTGTTTTACGTATGCTTTGTGGGCCAGGTCACGTAATTGTTGAATTGACAGGGTCCGTGGACAAACTAAAACGCCCAGGTGTGCACTTTGAGTGGGGTGGAGATTCCGCAGGAAAAGCGTTTTGAAACTAACGTCCTCTTCCATAAATGCCTCATTCCTCGGTCCGAAGTAAGCGAGTCGCAGACGTTCGTAGTAGGCTTGCGGTGTTTCCAGACGAGCTTGTTTGAGGTCCATTGCCGCAATGATGCCTTGGTCCGAGTCTGGGTTAGAGAATTCGCGGATCAGGGCTTGTCGTAATTGTGGATAATTCTGTTTCACAGATTCTGGCTGTCTATCAAGGAAACTTCTTACAATACGACCAGAAGTGGTCCGAAGGAGGTATAACTTGTCCCAAGTCGTGACGTTGTCCACGGTTTGTAAGTGGAATTCAATGTCGGTTAAGTAAGAGTACACGTCGTTGCCCCCGGCTGGATTTGGATTGAATGTAGGGATGTTTCTTGCAAGCTTGTCCAGTTCTTTGGATGCTGTGCGGTGACTGGTGGCTCGTCCTTCCAGGACGGGGCCAGCAGGTGGGATAGTGTCATGACGTCGGCTTTCCTCTTCTTCTTTAAGCGTTTGGTGGTGAAGTGCAGGTTCGCTGGTGAGGGGAGACGAAGTGGCATGTGTCCCCCCCCCCAGTCCACCTTGCAGTCCGTACGCATGTTTGAGTTCGCGGTGGACAATGTCCAGCTCGTCTTTGAGATCCTGTCTCTGTTGGATGAGCTCGTTAATCTCAGCTCGGGCTTTCTGCAACAATGTCTCACAAGCCTTAATTCTTGCGTCTTTGTCCTTTATTTCTGTGAGTGCTCTTTCTAGCTGAGCCTCTCCACGTATCAGATCGTCATTGAGGGCTGCAGTGGTCTGTTTCTCCGCCTCCACTGTCCTGTCCGTGTCCAGACGCAGGTCCTCCAGGGCCTGTTGTAGTCTTTCCACTTCCTGTTGTAGTTCCGGTTGGGTGTCATCCTCATCCTCCAGAAGTAGCTCCTGTAGACGCTGTTGTGCTTGTTCCTTTTGTGTGCAGGCCTCCTTCAGCTGAGTCCTTAGTCCGGCGGTGTCCTTTTCCAGCTTGGCCTTGTCCTCCTCCAGCAGACGTGCCTGGGACAATAGGTAGTGGGAGAGACTCCCGATGATGCGACTCCAGTCTTTTGCACTGTAGGCTTGCGTGGGGTCCTGGGCCATGATCTGGTCCACTTTGTCGTCCAGCTCCTGTTGGGTCAGGAGTTTTGGGTCACCGAAGTCCTTGGGTAGACAGCCTGTAGTTATGGCGGTTAACCACGCCTCGAGGCTATTCCAGTGTTCCGCAGGACTGGATGCACGGGACATTTTGACTCACTGTAGGCGAGAGAAACACAACACACAAGACACACAAGAAGGGCCAATGCAATCGAGTCGCGAGACTAATAAACTATAGGACGGTGTGCCGTCTATAGAACTTTGGCTAACTGACTTTAGACAGTTAGGCGGGTCCGCACAGGGCCCGAAAATAGATGCTGTTCGGTTGTCCCTCTGATTACTTAGCCTTTTGGGGTCTCGTTGGTGCTCTGCAAGACAAGTTGCAACAGAACATGCAAAGCAGAGTAGGCGAGGATTGAAAGGGAGGGAAGAAACAAAATTAACAAAAATGTCAGTGATTTGGTCTGGGCTGCACTTTGGACACTAATAGCACGAGGGATGTGCCCAGAGGAAAATATTTACGATTATGTGGTTCATAAGAAAGACAAGGGTTTGTTTTGTTTTGTTTTTTTTTTGTTTGTTTGATTATCAAAGTTCAGTTTACCTGAAATGGACGGAGGTCAACCCAGCCGGGCCCCGCGGAGCGCAGTCAACCTTTCTGGCGCCCAAACACCTGACCGCCGTGACCTTGGATTCTCTGTTACTCTGCTCACGGCCACGCCCACTCAAACAGAGTGACCGTAAGCACAATCCTAGTAGTCCCGGAGGTACCAGCCAACCGATTGCAATGTAAAGGTGGGTGCTGCCCAGAACCCACCAGCGTACGCTGGAGTGACAGGGGCTGTCGGTGGTTTGTGCAGCGGTCCCAACAATTAACTTTTGCGTCGGCGTGGAGGCTGGCACTCCGAGGCACCGGATTGCTGATGTCACTACTGCGTGCCGCCGCCGGGGCAGAGATAAGAGAAACTCAAGAGTCACCGCACGGTCAGTGCTGGTAACGTCAGTTGGCCAACCCGGCCCACGGAGGTCCAACCGGGCTCCCACAGTCCACTGCAGGTGCTGAGAGTCTTGCCTATGACACACAAAATGGAGTGAGCAGAGTAGCTTAAAGTGATTTTAAGATTCCTGGCTTACACCAAAGTGAGTTAGGTGGAAAATAGGACAAAAATCAGGTGGCCCGTGACAGGTAAATGAAAACAATGATAATAAAATAAAATGTTAAAGAGAGAAAGAAAATTAAACTAACCCAAAAGGGAAGAAGCAAAATAAAGGTGTGGACGGCTTTTGCCACCTAATGTTTACAGTAGAAAGGAGTTTGGATAGAATGAGAGTTATTCTGAAATAACCTAACCCGATGGAAGTTCAGCAGTGACCTCAATGCAGGTGGAAACCAGAAGAGGGGGTGGTAGGCTGCTGCAGTGGCTTATTACGGCCTCAAGGGGGGCGTCTCTCTGTGGTGCACCCTAATTGTTTGACACAATTTACAATCTTAATTCAAAATTGGTTCAAGATCACATCCAACTAAGCCTGAGGAAGAGTCACAAGTGAATTAGAATTGATTCCTTTTAATGATTACAATAACTGAAGTTATTAAATTTAATAAATCTATAAATTTGTAGCAGGCAGATAGCTGACTTGAGAAGGCTCAGCCACCAGGGGGCAGTGTCCTTCTCAAGGCTAAAATGACTGGAATGTGACAATGGGAATAACCAAAATTAAATTAAGTTCAAATTTCACTTCAAATCTAACTACCTTTGGAGAGAAAAAGTTCTGTTGTTTTGGAGAAATAGAAAGATCTCTAAAATAAAATAATTACTATAACATTGAATTTGTTATTAAATGATTATGAAATGGGAATAAAACCAAACAGAATCATTAAGGCAGATTTAGAAATGGAAACACAGCAGAGTAGAGAGTTCGAACAGAAGAGGGATAGTTGACCCAGAGGGGTGTGGCCGCGAGGGGGCACTGTCCTCTTCCGGGTGAACTATCAGTGCTTTTGGATCGAGACACCCTATGATTTCCGGTTCCGTTTTTGGGAATTTGACAATTCACCATAAAATGTCTCAGTCCAAAAAGGGTTGTTTTAACGAACTCAGCGCGCGGGAAATACAAATATGTATTTAAACAACTTTCTTAGATATCAACGACCGCAAATTTTTGAATCACCAAAATCAAAGCGGAAGAAAAATGACCAACAGGTCTGTACCTGTGGTTGAACACGCGGTGGCAGTGTTGAGCTTACGCGGACCACGTCACCGGGCGGTATTTGGAGAAAGTTTCAGAACGCACAATTTCAAGCGTGCAGGCCTTCGCACGTACACCAAACCACGCTGCAAATACTTCTTTTTAAAGATCACGGCAGATCTTTGCAAACACAAACACACTGCAAACAATTTAACAAGATCTCGGCGGATCTGTTTCTGGTCTGTACAGACGCGGAAACGGGGTTTTCTTTCTGGTGAGCAAAACCAGAGTTTTATAACCCGTATTTTATCGTTTACGAACGATTTACAATAGAATATATATTCTTTCTGACCGGAGTAGCTTATTTGCTCTCGGGTTTTACAGAAAAATACCGGTAGTGCCTTGTGGGATTCCTCTGATCCACACACAGGTCTCAACACAGAATTACATGTACGGTCAAGTAAAAACTGATTTTTCTTAAACTCGCAACAATACTGTAACTGCAGTTTTTATCCAGACCAGATTTACTGGCGGATTATGGCTTTTCGCCCTTTGATCAGTTTTTTTTTTTCGAGTCGACTTATTCAGTAATGCAATACTTATTCAATAACGTTATCAGATTCAAGCGCGCACAAAATTGTTAAACTTTCAAAATCACACATGAATACAAAACTTGCATAATCTGTATCAAACCGAGTATGAAAGTGCCAGCATTCCAAACACCAATAAATATGTAACAACAATGACTTATTTTGGGGAAATAATTAGCTCAAATTAGCATTAATGAGAATATGCATATGTTGCTTACATGAATTAAATAATTCCCAACTAGGGAGTAGGTCAACTTCAACGTATATCAACAATTACACGATTTCTCGTTGTAATTAATGATATAGGCAGATAGAACTATGTTTCAATTTGGGGAAATTTTAGGTATAAGTTGAAGAATGTTCATTTATTGTACAAAATGTGCGTCCAGCACACGAATTGTACAATTTCTGAACGGAAATCTAGCGTCTTTAACACCAAAAGATAACACTTTTCCTGTGGCCACAAAGAAAATAATTATCCTCGTGTTTAGACAATTTGAGATTTCTTTCAATAGTAAAATTGACCGTAGAGCTTAAGGTAAGATCTGCACTACCCAGGGACTCAGATTTGAAACAAACAAAGCAAACTTGATTCAAATGATTTAACAAGTTTATTTAAATGAACTAACTACTTTAAAATCACACAGGAGTAAATATGCATAAACAAAACAATATACGATCGCAATAAGGAAAACAACAAAATAAACGTAGGAATCAAAGGTTAATATAGGGGAAGAAAGAAGAATATAAGAGAGAGAGAGAGAGAGAGAGATGAGCAAAAGAGAGTAAGAGTGATTTTAAGAATGACTTCGTGTGTGTGGGTGTGTTGGAGCACGTGGTCTGGTGTTTTGTCCAGAACCACGTGGGCATGTATTTATGTGTATGCGAAGAAGTGTGAGTCAGTGTGAGTGAGAGAATTGTGAGATAGGAAGAAACAGTTCAATCGTTCACCACAAAAACCCAATAGGCACAGTAATATTAGACATTTGAAACAGCACTTCAGATTACAAATTTAAAGTCTACGTTACTCTTTGTCGGCCTTCCTGGTGCGTGTGTGTCGCGTAGGTGCAGACCAAAGCGCCTGGGTCACGTGTTCACCGGAGCAGTGGGTCACGGCGTTGTCGTTGCTATGGCAACTTGAAACGAGCGAAACTTAGCAAGTTGATCTTAGCTTTAAGTTGGTTTCGTTGTTGGTTGAAACAGACTATTTACTGGAGTAAAATAGTTAGGAAAATAAACTTGGAAGAAAATGAAAATAAAAGCGAGCGAAGGTTTCCTTGAAGGAAGGAAGGAAGCGTGGTATTCTTCTCTCTCTGGCAGACTGCAATGTTTTCAGAGTTACGCGGCATTTTGAAGGAGCTGAGCTCACGCCTCTTGAGGTGTATGACCCAATCGCCTGGGAGGGCGATGGCGACTACCTCCTGACGTTTTTGCGGAGGCTCACGCCCCCTTCTAACAGTTATGGAGAAGTTAAATTTGGTCCCAATATTAATAACACCGGAATTAATAAAAGAATGCGTCTTCGGAGATTTTGAGTTAAAGATTCACTACCGTTGAGATTTTTGGAAGAGAACAATACCGTGGACGACTATGTCATGATTTAAAGTCGTAAAGATATAAGATTTTTCACTATAACAAGCATTTCATTCTTTGAGTATATCATAAAACTAGGTTATAGCGGTCCGATTTATAAGGACCATCACATAAAACAAATACATTTCAAGAATACATTTGGAAAAGGGTGATTTTTGATCATAATGTCCGCACATCCGAGCTTCTCTGTGTGTGTAAAGGGGTACTGAAAGTTCACAGCTTGTGTGTCCGGTGCGTGAACTGCGTCTGCTCCCCCCCCCCCTCCTTTCTTTCCTGAGGGGGAAGACCAGTATGTATGTATGTATGTATGTGTGTTTGCCCTCAATGGACAAAGGATCATGCCTACATCACGAGAATACATTTTAAACATTTCACAGGATGATTTCGATCCATACAATGGTAGGATCTGTGTGTGTTTCCTTGTGTGTGTGTGCGGACAGTCTTGAGGGTTCGAGCACGGGATAGAGTCTATGTGTGTGCGCATTACTAGTGTTGATTGAATTAGTCCGGTAGATAATGCTCTGTTGTGCTGAGCTGTTAATCAGTGTCTCAACGATCTCCAGGGGGTGTAAAGATGGCAGACTCGTGATTCCAAGGAGGGCAATCGATGCATGCGCCATTTGGGTCCGCACGTCCTGCCTGGCGGCATTGTGAGACAATAGAGGTGTTTTGTGTATTAGAATTTGCGTTAATCTAATCAAGTCAGACAACGACAAATGGGGTTTGGTCACGAGGAGTTTGAGCAATTTTTAATTACATGCGCGGGCTGTCTCCTTTGTGTTACATACTTACCATAAATCTTTTCTAGATATGTTTTTTTTTTTTTTTTTTTTTTTTTTTCTTGGAGCTACAAGGCTAATATCAGTCCAGAGCAGAGTAAATACCTTAAAAGTAGCATTGCATACTATATATCATGCCTTCTGAAGCCATATAGCTGTTTGTGGGAAAAGCATGAGTTGTTATTTGCTGGAACTTTCCTGCCACGTCTCTCAAATCTCATTTAAACTCAGCATGTTGTAATCAGTCACAATACATTCTACAGCTAATTTAATTTGACAGCTGATGTCAAACCTCATGCACTGTATGTTTTGGCAGCAAGTTTATAAAGTTAAGTAAAAAATATGTGTGCAGAAGTGGAGGGGGTGATTACAGTGATTTCAGTCTCCTCTTCACACTAGTCAAACACAAGTTAAAAAGAACAAGGACAAGATTCCCCCTTTTCTCACCCCATTAATAACTTTGAATAGAGCAGACACACTGTTCACCCATTTGATCTGCATTGCTTGCTGTGCATAAAATATGTATACATATTTGGGTACACCTTTTTGGATTAATTTAATAAATAATTTTCAGTTTTTTACTCTATCAAATGCTTTAGATGCATCTAACAAACTCATAAAAATGGAGGAGCTCTGGTTTTTATAGCTGCTGCCTTAAAATATAATGCACAATCCATGGGAGTGGTTTCATGGTACTTATGTTGATCTGTCATTTTTAGAGCTGCAGCTTGAAAAAATAAAATAAAATCTAACTCATTCTGTTTTTCACAGAAGACAGAAATACAGGTTTGTAAATGAGAATGAGTAAATCATGATTTAAATTAATCTTTAACTCTAAAGGTTTAGCCTTGGGTAAAGTAAAAGTCTAAAAATCCTTGGAAATCCCCTGAAACCTGAATGCAGCATAAAGTGACATTTTGTTGGTATAGTATAAAAGTCTAGAGTTTATTTTTGAGAGTGTGCTGATCATTTATCACAGCTTACCAACACTCACATAACACGGTGGATATAAAGAAGAATAAGTAGTAGTTTGTAGTCAGTAGTCATCTAGCTACCTCTTTTAACAGAGTTTAGATGGTAAAACATGGAGGTTTAGTGATCGGTTGCTGTTTTCCCTTTCAGAAGGAAAAACAAAGGATGAGTCATGCTGAGAGGAGTTGTCCCGACTGCTGTGCCATTGTATGCACAGAAACAATTATTCTGACTGGAGAGCGTTTTAAAAGACTGCTATCAGCAAGCTCAATTCCCTTTCACTCAGATTGACAAATCGACCTTGAGAATGAGTGACCACTAAGTGACTCCATTAGACACAGATGCTCACTATTGGATAGAGGAAACACACCTATTTTGTTTCTTTCTTCGAATGTCACAATCTCTCCCTGATTATGTTTCTCTTTATGCACAGACAAAAAATGGCAAGAAAAATTGAGCTTCATTTTTACTGAACCAATCAACAACTCTTCCATGCATTATTAAGGAGAGATACACAATAACTCTCCTACAACAAGGAATGCATGCATGTTTGTGAGTGACCACTGCAGAGCCTCAAGTTAGTAGTTAGTTCTACGTCAGAACGTCGGCTCACTATTGGCCAGCATCACACGCATCACACACATGACCAGCGCCTGCCAATAGTGAGCCTATTCTGACGTAGAACCATAGACTGTAAAAAATATGGACAAAGCGTCTGTGACGTCACCCATAGACTTTCTGAAGAACGGGTTTGAAGCCGTTTATGGGGGGTATGGGCGGCGCCATCTTGGAAAATCTTAGGAAATCCTAACCCCGCCCACCTTCTAACGCAGCGCGCGTCACCCCGCCCACCTTCACTCAGCTCGCATGCTACTCCGGTCATCTTTGTGTATATTTCAGGCAACGAAATATGTTATAAAACACCATACTAACTCTTTTCGTTTTCATTTAAAGAAATCTTAAACATTATAGCCACACAAATGTGGTTCAGGCAACGCATATTGATTACATTCAATTGCACATAACGTTTGCCTATTTATGAAAAAAAAAAAAAAAAAAAAAAAAAAAAAAAAAAAAATTATATATATATATATATATATATATATATATATATATATATATATATATATATATATAAAACACAAACCTGCCTCTTTTTATTTTAAATATAATATAAAAATATTAAACATTTTATGGTCCAGGCAATATGTGCATTTGTACTAAACAACAGATTTTGCAGTAAACAACATATCATCTTCGTTGTATTAAAATGACAAAACTCAACCCAGTCTCTTTTTGTTAAATTTCAGTTTTATCAATGTTAGCCATTATAAAAGTATAAGTAAATATAGTATAAGAAGCTATACAAATAAAGCAAACAATTCATTCAAACATACAAAGTCAGCGCGAGTTTAACCATACATCGTGAAGTTAAATAGCTTATAAAGTTATGAAACTTCCCCTCAGCCAAAACGATTGCCCAGGGAAAAAAATATAGATTCACGAGACCAAAAATAGCCCATTAGATATACACAAGATGAATTATATCTCCTGTTTAACCACTACAGAGACGCCAGAGTCCGCGGCATTGGCGGCAAACCTTAGAACGTCAAGCCGATGAAAGACCGTTCCAGGCGGGGTACATCGCGCCGAGCGCCCGGTCATCGCTGGATCAACTGGATAAAATTTTCATAAATCTTTAAATAAACCACAGATTTGAGCTTTAAACAACTACATTCTCGCCTGAAAAACTCTTAAAACTACATTTCATGATACAGAAACAGTAGTATTATATGTCAACTGTATTAAAAAATGGCGCTTCTTATGTTGTCATTCTCCGTGGCGCTGCCTTGTCAGCTGTCAATCAAGCTGTCAATCAAAGTTAACCACGCCCTTATTGTCATATATTTTATAACTAAATACGATCTAAACTAACGAGTTAGAAAAAAATTCACCCCCCTCACAGTTGTCAGGCACTCGGAACCTATCGAAAAATACAATAAAAGTCCATGGGACCAACTTGTAAAAACATGAATTTATGCTGTGAAAACGGACATTTTAACATGGGGGCTATGGACATTTGCTCCCTTTTGGGACCTGCCCCTAGCGGATTTTAGATGTATTGCAGTTTTTCGCACTTCCGGGTAGGCTTCATTTTTCAGATCAGAATGTTGCCGCTTGCGTAGAACCCAGAAGCGCCCAGGAACGCCGCTGGCAAAACCAGCAATGCAAGTTTGAGAGGTAGTGCCCCGACAAATCTCGCGAGAATCGCGACTTGCTTTACGCCACGATGTCACATACATCAACAACATATGAAGCAGCCTCTATGGAAGACACTAGGACGCATTTCAGACGTGAATCACGGCAGAGTCGACGACGAAAACGCGGTCGGAAGAGTAAAGGAAAAGAAAACAAGAAAGTGAGACACTCGGTCAGGCTTTCACTCGTTGGTGAGAGCTAAAAATGCAGCAAAGGATGCAACAGCGATGCTGACCTGGCGTTCTTGTTGATGGACTAGTAAGTAAATCTCTTATTTGCAAACTTGCTTGCATTCTATGTTGTATGTTGTTGCGCTTGATTGTTGCATGTCAACGAAGTTGTTCATTCATCCAATGTTGATAATAAGACAAGTCCACTAATTTCCACATATGTCTAGCTAGCTATCGCAGAGTTAGCAGAGCTGTTCGCAGACTTGATAACAAACACTTGTCAGTCTTACATGTTTTTGTGTTATGTTTTATTGCCTAGCTTGCCTCACGAGCAAGTTTACCAACTGAACTCAGGAGTTGTGATGTGTATTTATTACGCAGTCCTTTGTCTGGTTCAGGTTTCTTATAGCATGTGTACTGTGCTTATGCAAACTTTAGCTGGCATATTTGTATGAAATCGTGAAACAATTACCTCATCAGTAAACATCTTCGGAGGCTATCTGTGCCTGTTCGATGTCTGACGCTTCCATCCTACTGAACAGAGACCGGTATACAGGGGGGAGGGGATCAGGTCGTGATGCAGAGACTGCTCTGAGTGAGTGGTATTTACGAAAGTAACGTTAAATACAAGTACTCCACAGCCACTCTAGAGGTCGCTGTCTGACAAAAACGGAAAAGTGCATAGTGTGCCTTTAAGGTTGAACTACTGTAGTCACATGGACAATTTTAACGATATTTTTACCACCTTTCTGGGCTTTGAAAGTTGCAATGACGTTGCTGTCAATGGAGGGACAGAAAGCTCTCAGATTTCATCAAAAATATCTTCACTTGTGTTCCGAAGATGAACGAAGGTCCTACGGGTTTAGAACAACATGACGGAATTTTCATTTTTGGGTGAACTAACTCTTTAAGCACATTCCTCACATTCTTTCAACTTAAATTCAAAATAACTCACAATTGCTTGAATAACCCTTTTAATTCAGCTCAAAATATCTTACATTGGGTGTCTTTGCCGACCTCTTGTGGAAAAAATTAATATAACATGATTTTTCATGACTCTTGCCAGTAGATGGCCTTATCTATTTGGAGCAAATGAGCTGTTCCGCTGGGTCCTGAAGTCATTTCTCTTCAATATGCATTCAGATACACATGCATGTAGACATCATAAAATATATATATATTTTTTGGGTTAAGTTTTACCATTTTTAGTTCGAATTTTTAGCATTTTTAGGATTGTCTATGTGTACTGAAGCATTCCTCGCTTTCCATTAATTCCTTAAGGGGGTCTAATTGACCTGAGAGTGATGGACTCTCTAATCCTCTCCTTTTTGCGAGCCTCTGATGCTCTGATTGGTCAGATGGCCCATGTATGGTCTACCGTTACAGAGCATGTCAGAAAATGAAACCATATCTGAATGTCAGCTCTGAAAATAAAAAAGCATTATAGGGGCACTTTAAAGAATTAAGCTTGAAACCTTGAGGGTTCAAATCAATATGAGGCCTTCAGAATTCCAAGAAGATAGGTTAAGTGGTCAGAATCTCTGTGAAAGATAGTAAAATGGTGTGTTCAAGGATATCCCGTCTAATTGCAGTTCCTCAAACAAAACTCTTTTGACTATTCATTGCAGAAAACCTTGACAAAAGTCTGTTTTAGTGTTTACGTTTTGTCAAATAACCTTTATTTTATTCTTTAGTAATACATTTTTTTTGTGTGTGCATCAGACGTTTTGTGAATAGAGATATGGATGGATGGTCCCAGTAAAAAAAAAAAAAAAAAACAACAACATTGTAAGACACTTCTGTAAAAGTACAATACAGGAAAAAAGCTTATTCTTGCACAGAGAAGGTTTTGCTTTGCCCTCATGAACATCTTGACGTGTCGCCACTTCTCAGAATTGCTGCACAGATAGCTGGCGTTGTTATCTTGCTACAACACTGTGTTAAAAACACAGTTATTGGTTTTTCAATTCATTTGCTCAATGTGTTTCCTTCACTGATTTCGAATATCAATTGAATGACAAGTGAGACTCATTGGGGAGCACTGATTACAACTCAGAGGCTGAGTTACAATACATTTGCAATGCAGGGAGTCTGCTTAACAAAATATGCTTTCTGAGATGCTTAGGGCTGGGCGGTATGATGGTAAAAATACATAAACATGTATGTATTTATCGATACTTGACCTACCTAATTTAAATACAAAACAGCACCAAAATTGAACATTACCTGATGGGATTTGGGCTTTTTTTCGTTGGAAATTTGCTGGCTTGAATGAAATAATCGCATCACAAATAAAGTAAATTATGCCCGGGGTAAAAGGAGAGCCTGTGTCGCGTGTGAAGATTCGGTTCCCACGTGTTATAAAACTCGTAGCCACGAGAAACGGATGTCGTTCCCTCAACATATGATCCCGTGCCCACGAGATATTATGACAGATGTTCCCACGACTTAATATCATATTTCCACGAGATTATATGTTGTGGCCACGACACAAAACTAAGTGAACCGAACATGTCCCCTCCCGGTCACCGCAGTTTATTGCCTAAAATGGGACTTTATTCGTGACCCGAGTATTTCATTCAAGCCAGCAAATTTCAGACAAAAAAGCCCATTCAACTTAAAGATTGTATCAACGATATCAGGCCCAAACATAAATGATCACATTCATCTAATCTTTCCTAACGATCCGCTAGCTACCCGCCCCATAAGCATGCCGTCAAAAAACGCGTCTCTGTAGGCAGCCTAGGCTCTGAGACGTCATGTAGTGCAGACCTATAGGGCCCTTGGTGCGAGTCCACAAGGGCGCATTGAGAGGTATTTTTGTGGCAGACTCGATCGTCACGCCGGAAATAACGGTCTGGTTGTTGTTGGACAGGAGAAAATCACATTTTTGCACTCTTTTTGGATACTTTTACAGCTCTATATTTTGATATTGTGAATGCCACCTGGGCATTAGACAATAGATGCATCATGCTTATTTATACAGTCGTATAATAATACATAATGTTCCATTTGAACTAAGATTACAATTTTAACACATAATGAAAAGTGCATGCGTTTCAGATGAATTTAAAGGTTTCAATATTCATACTATGTTTACATATGACTCAGTAAAGCCCTGACATTCGGTTCTATTTATTTAATGAATCATACGCACTATTATTATTCAACGCACTATTATTATTATGTTTGAGACATCAACCACTGGTCGATGACCATAATGTTTGTATAAACTGTAGGTAACAACTGGTAAAATGTACATCTAGGTCATAAAAAACTTAATATGTTCTTCTCAATCATGTTAACAATTGTGCGTGAGCGAAATCTCCTCCCATCCGTTGTCTGATTGGCCTTTCGCAAGGATTCCTGGGTAGTTAAAAGTAGAGATGTTCGATACCCTTTTTTCCTTCCCGATACCTGGACTCAGGGTATCGGCCGATACCGAGTACTAATCCGATACCTGGGTGTGTATACAGCTGCAATTCATACTAGCCCTGTATGAATTGATAGAATTATTTTATAAAAGGTAGTTTAGTTTTACAATATAACTGTATAAAAAGTGCAACAAATAAATCTAGGAATCTAAAAAATTATATATGAATAATAGGGGTGTAACGGTCCACAAAATTCACGGTTCGGTTCGATACCATACACTGGTGTCACGGTTCGGTACGTTTTCAATACAGCAAAAAGAAAGAAATGCCAGAGAAATTTCCTTGATTTACATTTTTTATTTTTTTTATTAACATCAAAGTATGATCATTTTTTACTTTGAGCAATGATGGAGCTATAATTGACATATAAAACAAAAACAGCTCCTTATAAAAAAAATGAAATGTAATAGGCCTATTGTAGTAGTTAAGTTATAAACAAAGGTTTATTTTATTTAAGATTAACATTTGAGGGCAGCAATTTTATTCATAATGTCAAAATAAAACCGACATAACGTTACTTGAAAGCACAATGTTCCTGGTTTCCACGTCAGTGCTGTTTGATCCGTTAATAACGGAGAAATGTGAATGTTTCTCACTAGATCTCGCAGCGATGTTATTACTTCTGTGGAGAATTCAAATGCTTTCTTTACTGGATCTCTTAGCGCTGTGTAGCAACAGTGTAGCTTGATCAAGATCGGCTCGCGCTGCTTTGTGCCAAACTGTTTAATGGTCCGTGAAGCACAAAATAACGAGTAGCGCAGTTTTGTTCCGTTTTCATTACGTTTGCCATTTGATGTTGGGCGTCAACGTCTCTTACATTATTATGCGCTTGCCGCGCGCCTGCATCTGAAAATTTGCGTTTTCATTTCTTCTTCGCTGCTCTAAACAGTGGTTGCTTGTGGCAACAGCACAACTTCCTGTTTTGCCACAAGCAACCACTGTTTAGAGCAGCGAAGAAGAAATGATCTCCGATTCGCAGCGTAAAGCAAAGCTAGCGTGCATAACTAGGTATTGTTTAATAAAATGGTATCGGATCGGTACGTTGGGTAGATGTACTCGCCGATACCGATGCCAGAATTTTTATTGGTATCGGTGGCATTTCCGATACTAGTATCGGAATCGGAACAACCCTAGTTAAAAGGCTTGTTCGACTTCATGCAGCTCTGCGCAGACCGATCGGCGGCTGACTTGAAGCAGTGCATGCCGGTTAGAAATTTTGTCCGACTTGATACAGCGCCGAAGCCACGTGACTGTGATGTATGCCATCAAAGTGCCGCGAGAGCGATTCAAGAGTAGCCGGAGAACTCAGCCAGCGCAGCTTCTCAAGAGTGCACTGGGCTGCACCATAGACTGTAAAAAAATATGGACGTAGTGTCCGTGACATCACCCGTAGGTTTCTGAAGACCGTTTTTGAAGCCTAAAGTGGGCGTGGCCGACCGTCGCCATCTTAGCAGCGCATCACTCCCGAATTTATTTACCTTTACAGTCAGACAATGAGCTGAGGTAATGTGACGACTAACAGACAGCAGACAAACGGCTAATGATGACTAATGACCACAGCAGCGGGAATCCACCTGTCACTCAAAAGTGGACACTCTTAATTATGCAGAACCCCCCTAACAGTTGTCATGAAGGGAAAAGCTATAAAGACCAAAGGCACTTTTTGCACCAGGCTGTAAACATGTTTTTTTCTGCTGTAAAGTTGGGTATTTTAACATGGGGGAGATACAGATCTGACTCACTTCTGCACCCAGCCTCAAGCGGCCAGTTGATGAACTGCCGCTGAATTCACTTCCGTGTTGGTTTTAAGAGAGAGACAGGGAGGTTTTGCTTGGGCTGCACGAGGGCTGATGACGACACAGCTATTCCACGATTGGCCGGATTCACCGCATGACAAAGATCACGTGTGTTTCATGTTTATTCGAACACCTTAAGTTCCTCTAAAGCTCACAAAAAGGGAACGAGGGTCTGTCCATATAAACTTCCCTCGTCCACTTCACGAAGTGGAACACACTTCAAAATGGCGGTAGGGATTCCCCCGAGGGGAAGTGCTTAGGGAAGTTCACAAGTGCATGTCTAAAAATGGACTGTAACGCAGCCCTAAAGTGTGTGGAGCCTGCATCCATGCGGGCATCGCGGAAGACCTCTTCAAGGGTACAAAGGGGGCACTGCTGAGCACACTGCTGAGCACACTTCAGAGCGTTAAAATTCTGAATGGGACGGCCTACGGACTCGTAGACTCAGCGAGCACACGCAATTTAAGTCCACGAGACCGAAAGTCCACATGAAGTGCGCCATTTGGAACAGGGCCATTATTATTCAAAAACGAAACAAGTCCTTGTGCTGTTTCAGTGTTAAACATTGTAGCCAATCACAGACACAGACATATATTAAAGGGATACTTCAGGATTTAGCATTAAGCTTTGTATTAGTAGAAAACCTGTAGTATTTTCAAATTACCGTGCTTTCCACCCTCATATCCCCCTGAGAGGAGAGATTTATGTATTTTTTGTCTGGAAAAAATCATCCGATGACGCAAAAATCGTCATTTTAAAAGACTACAGCCAGTAGTAGGGGCTGTTCCGCATGTGTTCAACCCGCCCATAGAGGGTGGGATCTCACTCACATAATGTACGCACCAGTGGCGATTTCTTTAAGACTGCAAGGGAAGCTCGGCTTCCCCTATAATGTCAAAAAATGAATGGTCAAATATGTACTATTGTATTAACATTTTATTGACTAAAATGCGCTAGAAAACGTTCGTCTCAAAGACGAGTTCGTTCAGAATCAGTTACATACAGCAGGTCGGCTGACTCGATTTCCTTCTCATACATTCCCGTAGCGTCACAGTGCATTTCCCTGTTGAAGCCCAGCGTCCGTTGATTTCAATGGGGCTGCTTCGAACAGTTTTTTTCAGCGCTTCGAAACTAGACGGTCATTGGATAAATGCTGCGATTATGTCCCGCCCACGGACGCTCAGCGTCTCTGGGAGTGAATGGAGGAGTGGGCTGGCCCGGACTCCGGGCTTCCGCGTGATGATTGGAGGATCTGTCGAAAGGCTGCGTCTCCTTTTGATTGACAGCGATTTCATACAATAAAAAGTCGCTGATGTTGAAGCTGTTCGAGCTCAGTCCCATCGCGGATTTTTCAAAGACAAACTGCTGCAACCTATTTCTTGGTATTTGCTTGTCGAAATTGCTAGCCAATTTTTATAATGCATTTTACACAATTATACATTTATACCTTTATTATATTATTACTTATTATATTTTTAATATTATTATTATTAGTAATAATTCAAAAATAATTATTAAAATAATTAAAAATATACATTATTAGTAGCATTATTATTATACTTTATTATATTATTATTTATACCTTTATTATATTATTACATACATTTTTCACAGAGCATTTTCTTGAAAAGGAACGTAGAATTTATGTATAAATAAATGAATATTTTTTATGATGTAGGCCGAAAATGAGCCTCCCCTCTTTGAAAGACCAGCAGCCGCCACTGGTACGCATAGTCAGCCGTCTTTCTTTGGAAGCTAAGCTTGCAGGCTCTTGTTCTGTGGAGAAAGCTGAATAGTAGGAGAAAGCTGAGTAAGTAGGGGTTACCATCCTCCTTTTCCCGGACTTGTCCGGCGGGCGAGATCGTTCAAAATGTCCGGGATTCAGCTTTCGCTTTATGCGGTCGCCATTCATTGTTTACATGCACACCTCTTGTTTCAATCTAACTGAATTCATTCCGATTGGTGAATCTGAATGTAGTGTTTACATGAACGCTAAACAAGTGATCGGTTGATGTGCGTTTTAACATTGCTAAGAAAATTCCTGCACCTCCGTGAGACATAGGAGACCGGCGCGTCTCAGTAATGACGCCACCGGCCTCGCGCCGTTCTCCCGCGGCCGTCAGCCTCGTCCTGCTCGCCACAGTAAACATGATGAATGGCGACTGTAGAATGCAAAAGCCGAATCCCGGACATTTTGGGCGATCTTGAAATCCCAGGCAGACTCGTCGGAGACTCACTGGCAGCCTAACCTTGTTGTTTTCAACTGCGCTCTCTAACCGGTAGGCGTGGCCTCCTAGGGCAGCGAAGCAAGTGCATTCTGGGAGTTGTTGTCTTTCATCCACATAAGCCAAAAATACATTTTCTGGCTTTTCTCAGTCTAGAAAGCTCCAAATTAAAAAAAAAAATCTTCACATTTCTTCTACATAAATGACCTGTTTTAAATACACATTCATCTTTCCAGAGGTGAAGTATCCCTTTAAGCGCATGAACACAGTGGCAAATCAGAGGCGTTTTAGAGTCACCATGCGGAAAATTCGCTCGAAATGTATGTTCAGAATCAGCGCGAGCTTTATCCTTTAGCAAATCCCCTCATAAACAACAAAGTCTAGACGCGATATAAATAAGAGATTCACTGTGCAGTGCGGACAACTTCAGTTTATGACGAGAGTTTTAGGGAGAGCGCAGAACGCGGTAATAAGTGATGGCTTAAAGGGAGCACTATTGAAATAATAGTTTTGTTGTTCATGCTTCTAGAGGACCAGTAACGTTCACACTGTAAATTATAAAGAGTGATAAGTGCATTTAAATCTGGGAGTGAATCCGCTAAATTTCAGTCCTGTGAGTCATGAAATTGCGATGACTGACATAGTAACCTGAGAACGTGATAACCATAGCAGCATTTTGGCTTCCAATAATGTTATGATTTTTGTTACATTTACACTTTAGTCATAAGTTTAAATACACCTTTCAGAATCTCCAAAATGTTATTTATTAATAAGAAGGATCATAAAAAAACATTGTTTCTATTTAGTACTGCCCTGAAACAGCTTTTTCACATAACAGATGTTTAATAGCCTAGTCCAAAAGACAAAATACAAACACAGAATACAAGACACATTACATAGGCTTGATTTTTAATATTGTGTGTCATTAACTGAAGTATCAACAACTGTTTTTTTTTTTTTTTTTTTTTTTTTTTTTTTTGTAATGGCTGTTCATCCTCCAGCTCCTGCACATTCTTTGCTTTTCCAGCATCTTCTGCATATTTGACTCCTTACTAGCAGTGATTGTATGATTTTGAGATCCATCTTTTCACACTTGGACTCATACACAACTATTACAAACCCTGCAAATATTTTGTGATCTTCGTCACTTACTCCGTTGCTCTGACTGGTTGTAGGTCTATCCAATTGAGTGCAGAGGCATTTTCTTTCCTGGTTCGGTTGAAACACGCCCCATAATCACAGGCCAGTGGAGCAGTATCAGACTCATATTCTGACTAGAATCTTATGACGACGTCAGGCTACTGTGTGTGTGTTTGTCTCTAGGGGAAAAAGGACGTTGAGGACTCAGGTGTGTTAGTGTCATTAGTGAGCAAGTTAATAGAAAAGGCCCTGCTGTCTGCGGACCACAGCCCTCTTATAACTAGACCGTTTGCTCTCTATGGACCAGCTGCGTGTCTGTGCGCTCATGAGTCTCAACAGTCTGGGCTTTCTTTGTTCCTGGCTCATTATGTACCACAGTCTGAACCCTTAATTCACATCTGTTAATTTAAGTTATCTCATCCTCACTTTCTTTAAATATGATAATGTGACATTGTGTTCTCTTTTCAACCTCAATGAAAGACTTTTCAAATCAGGCGCAAAAGACACGTTTCTCATATAAGCGTCTAATCATATTGATGTATTTATAGCATAATTAAAATGACAAAAGGCATGCTTTTGTCTTTTCATATAGCTACGTATATGTTTGTGGTAAAACCAAGACTATAAGCAACAGGAATGTTTAATTATATTCCAAATGCTTTCCTGCAAGATAAATAATTTTGACATTTTTGTTTAAAAGAGATTTTGATTGAGCTCAACAAGGTTTACTACAGTTTCGTAGTCATTAAAAACCCAAACTGAGAGTTTTAGTGGTATATGCTAGTTTGGTTAATGAGACTGTCTGTAAAAATGATTTGAGGATTTGATACTTGAACACCAATCTGTCACGGATCTATGAAGGAGGACTCAAATGCAGAACGAGTGTTAACGGGTTTATTGACAAGACAGTTGACAGATGACAAGATGTGGTCGATTCGTTCTGTCAGAACAAGAGTCGCAGATCCAAACGCAAGCAAGCAGTTTATTGTAGACAAGCAGAAACAGGGGTTATACTCAAAACACCACGTATAGCAGGCGAGCAACCAGGATAAACAATCTCAAGAGAGGAAGAGTGACATGGATAAACCCAGCACATGGGCGAACTAGATGACGAAATTCCAAACGACCTCCAGAAGCCTGGATACACAGACGACATTGAGGAAATAACTCCACAGGGAAACTCAGGTACAGGAGCTAGGTGAGAGCGCACAGACAAGAGTGACGAATCGACACCAAACAATGTAACACAAACGTACACAGTAGCACAACATCTAACCAACTGGCAACACATGAGGGAAAGAGCACACATATAAAGGGAGCTAGGAACAAGAGGCACAGGGGAGCACACTCAGGTAAACGAGGACTCAAACAAGAGAGCAGAGAACATGAGGAACATGAGAGACATGAAACAAAGACAACACAGACAAAGCTGACAGGGCAGAACCCTGACACAATCTGTCACAGACACAAGCATTTTAATTGAAGTATTTTTTATTTTTTTTTATTATTATTTATTAAGTTTAAGGGTTACCTGAATGGTTAATAATGGATTTGAAGCAAAAAATAATAGTAAAATAAAATACAAAAGTGAGGAAGAAACAATAAAAACTTGACCAGTGCCACAGAGAGACTGTTCTGATTCCTGAAGTCTGACAGTTGCACTTTCATATTGACACTGGTATACAAGGTAACAAAATATTCCACTCTTCCTGTTCTCTCTCTCACTAAAAAAAAAAAAAAAAAAAAAATTTGAAAGAAAAAAGATTTTTTTTTTTTTTAAACCCACTCTGCATTTTTGCATTTTCTAAAGATAATGTGCATTGTGCAAAACCTGTGCTAAACTCACAGCCCTAGGTATTGTGGGTGGTTAAGAATGGATTTATGTCGCTAGGGTGTTCTGAATGGTTTCTAGATGGTAATTCAGTCTAGAGAGCCCACCCACAAATACATATGATAATCACATTTACATTTGCATTTACATTTAATCATTTAGCAGATGCTTTTTTACAAAGTGACTTACAAATGAGGAGAGCAATAAGCAGTTAAACTAACAATAGAACAACAATTCGTAATTGCTGTGACCCTTCCCAGTTTGGTCTAACGCAAGATAGATAGATAGATAGATAGATAGATAGATAGATAGATAGATAGATAGATAGATAGATAGATAGATAGATAGATAGATAGATAGATAGATAGATAGATAGATAGATAGATAGATAGATAGATAGATAGATAGATAGATAGATAGATAAAAAATAAAAATCCAAATAAAAAGAAACAACAATTAAATAGGCATTTTAAAAAAGACAGTTGTACCAGTGCCTCACAATTTGGGCTGGTATAGTGGACGGCACTAAATCTAATACTTGTTAGTGATAATTATTTCATTCTCAGATTTATTTAACCTACAGATAAAGCTATACATTAACTTCCAAAAAGTTGCTTGTGGAGTGTTAATTCGAGCTGTAACAAACATTTCACTCACACTAGTCCATCTTGGTCACTTTAAAAGCACACAACAAGCATCATTGTAGGCCACCTGCAGCCTTTGCAAACAATTTGTCTTAAACCCCATTACTAACTTTGAATGGAGCAGACACACTATTCCCATATTTGATCTGCATCGTTTGCTGTCCATACCAGTAGGTTAAAATACGTACAACATATTTAGGTACACCTTTTTGGATTAATTTAATAAATAATTGTCTGTGGTTTGCTCTATCGAATGATTTATATGCATCTAAGAAACTCATAAAAATGGAGTCCTGGTTTTTATATTTAGCAATTATCTCTTTAAGAGCATATATACACGTCTGTGCCCAGCATAGCCTTAAAACCAAACTGGTTATCCGTAGATTTGACAAATTCTGAAATCCTGTCCAGCAGGATTGTTTCCATCATTTTTGACACTATGCTGGCCAATGCTATTGGTCTGTAATTGTCAGAACTGCCAACTTTCCCAGTTTTGTCTTTGACCACAGGAACTTACAAGACAGGAACTTACAAGTTAACAGTGAGTCAGAAAAAAAAACAAAACAAAAAACAGAACAGAATTACATGACAGAATTATATCTGTGCTGTCAAATTTACTCACAGTATAGGACTCACTCTTAACATAATTAAACAAACTACTGTGGTGTTGTCGCCAAAGTTCTAAGATATTATCAGTCCCTGACATGCCATCAACCACACATGGTATAGAGTCATGCCTTTCACTTCCTTCCAGAAGTCATACGTGTTGTTACAAAAAAGTTTCCTTGCCATTGAATCATCCGTCATAGTGCTCTCATTTTTACTAATAAAACATACAGCGTACTTATATTGGACATTGGTGACCCTTTCTTGCTCAAAAACAGGCCCATATCTTGGACTAACTGCAAGTATCCACTCTTTTGATGCATCTTGTGCCTGATCATAAGAGTCAGCTACATATGTATTCCAGCCTGGTTTAACTTTCTTTTGGTTTTTAATCTTTGTGAGAGATCACTTGAATCAGCCAATGCTTTAACTATATCATCATACATAGAACACATTTCTTATCTGTGTCTCGAGTTTTTACAGTTATAATCTACACAAGACAGCCTCTTTTGGCAGGTAGATATCTTTTAGCAAGTTATCCGTTTTCATAAAATATGATAATATTTCTTCTCTTGAAAGAGTGCTCCAATCCAAGTAAGAAATATTACTCTCATTTTCGAAACTTTGTGTCAAAGGTAAAAATTCAAAGTTCATTTGCATCTCTAATGGAATATGATCAGCAGTTGAAAACTCATATAGAATTTTCATGTCTGTTAACAAGGCGTGTGCATCTGCTGTAGCTACACAATGATCCAGCCACGAGCTTATATGCCATGCCTCGCTTATACAGTATATGTAAAACTGTGTGGGCAAAAGCACTTTCGTTGACAGGATTAGCCCATTGTCTTCACAAAACTGCTTCAAGTGATAAGCAAAAATTGATTTACTGTCAGTTATATCTGAATTCATATCACCAACAACGAACACATTAGATTGTTTCTTGTCCTGTATAAATTAATTTATAAAAGCAAGTCTATTAAGATATTCAGTTTCATTACGTTGACACCCATACGGGGTGTTCACGATAACATATTCCTTGCCATTTTGTTTTAAGTCTAATTATGTTAATGCAAGAGTCAAGTCTCTTATCCCAGAGAATTGCCACTCCACCAGGAATGCGCCCTCAGATTATTCCATCACTAATATCCACACTGGACTCCCCAGCCCAAAGGAAGTTATCATTTATTGCGTTTAATCCATTTAGATCCTGTTTTGTCAGAAATGTCTCTTGTAAACACAGCACATCACACTGATCCAGGAGCTCTATATCAACACGGCATGCTCGGTCTTCTGCGCGCAGGCCCACGCGCAGGCCACGACAGTTGCGATACTACTTTTATATTAATTCGTTCAGTGTTAAGCCTCAGTGGCATGGGCAGACAAGGCCCCAGTCACTGCCAGACCAGCACGGTTTGCCCCAGCAACACCAGATCTGCTGCGTTGCTCATAAAAGCGGCGTACATAAGCACCCACCAGTCAGATCTCTGGTTTTATACATCTCCCCTGACACTTGCGATGTGAATCTGTTATTAACAGTGGTTATTGTCTGGCACGTAACCTCGCTCCCCAGCTGATCCCGTATATAGTCAGTTAATGTCTGCACATCTAGTTCAGGCGAGAATTTAGAGGCAAAAACACTCGTCACCGTCTTACATTTACATTTTTTACATTTACATTTAGTCATTTAGCAGATGCTTTTGTCCAAAGCGACTTACAATTTAGGACTAAATTAAGCGAGTCATCGTGAAGAGGCAAAAACAACGCAAGAAGATACATATGAATGTTTCATATCTGTAACATAAAAAAAAGTATTTTTTTTTTTTCATTCATTTTTTTTTTTTTGTCACTCAAAAAAATAAAATACTGGATAGGTTACACACATTTTGTTAAAATTTTAATAATTCGATTTAGGTACTTGTTTTTATTGACATACTCTGTTAAACATGGTAAAACAAGCTGTGATCTCTTTATCTATTTCTCTCTAAGCAAACCTTCTGAATGGGGGTGGGAGGGGATCATAAGAAAAAGACATAAACCGAGATAAAAACGGAAAACAGCGCGCCCTCAGACACACATCAGGAAAGCCATTGACTGTAATCATCTTCACAGACAAGCTGAATTGCACTGCTAATCAGACCTGAATAAACCCTAATTCTGAACTAATACGAGGCAGAATTGGCTTATTTAGACATGATTGTTATGAACAATGAGGGAAGCTTCAGTTTCTAAATAACAGCCACATGTGTAATGGCTGCTCAAACAAGAAAATGTCTATTGTCAGTATTATCAAGCCTTGCAAGGGATTTCCACTGCAGTGTTGGAAAGAAAATGGCCTCAGGGACACATATGTAGGTTTTTGTGTGTGAGCAGAAGATAGAGAGGAACCACAATGCAGTGATAGTCTGGCCTGCGGGCCAAATCCAGCCCACCAAGTGGTTATCCATGGCCTTCACAATCCAGAGTTTTTTTTTTTGTTTTGTTTTTTTGAGAATTTATTTCTGCCTCGGTGTCTACACTGCAAGGATGTATTGTGGCATGGCAAGCAAGAGAGCTATTACTTTAACAACATTTCTGGTAAGCTAGTTTATTTTATTTATTAATTTTTATATTATTTATTTATCTAAGTAGACCTGAATGAACCCTAATGTTGAACTATGAGGCAGAATTGGCTTATTTAGACATGATTCTTATGAACAATCAGATGATCTTCCGTTTCTAAATTACAAAGCCACATAAACTCTTAAAAATAAAGGTTCTATATTGGCATCTATGGTCCATGGAGAACCACCTTTTCAAACCTTTATACAGTTCATCGGCAATCAAGTCATGTGATATTGCCAGTTGTCTGTGCAGATTTAGCTAGCGGTGCCCGATTCACAAAATAATCACTCTGAGTCAGTTATTTTAAATTGATCATATACAGAGGTTAGCAAACGCTCTGGGGAGCGTTTCCCGTACAACAAGTCTGAGATCAAATTCATGCTAGATTGTTTTGCTATAGGCTACATTACAGATATGGCATGAGGACAAATTCTAATTTTTATCAGTTATTTTGCTATATTTCTAGATTCAATCATAGGCTCTTTCTTACATATGCACGTACGCACATCAATAGAAGGATTTATTAAGACCACATGTCATGAAAACAAGAAACTACACTTCTAACCACAGGTCAAGAGCTGTCGTTCCAACCACACGACTTTGCTATGGTTTGGGGAAACACCGACTCATTGAACTATGCTGATATTGACAGAACTTGCAATCATAGATGTCTAATGATGCTCTCTGGAAACGCACACCTGAATCGGTTCAATGTTCAGTTTGAATAACTGAATCATTCGCTGACTCACTGAATCGTTTGTTGCGGTTTCTCACTCGGTAGTGATATTTCAGATCTCCCGAGCTCTAGATAAAGTGGATTTTTACCTACAATCCATTGGAACAAAACCTGAGAATGTGTTTGCCAGTAATGGAGGAGGTCTTTATTATTTTCAGCACCTTCACATGAAGCTTTTGAAAGACTCTGCTGTATACAAAACAGTAACAACAATGTACAAAAACACTTAAAGTACCACAATTTATTTTTTTTTTTATTGTTTTTTAAAAATATGTTAGCATCATGGTATTGTGAAAATATATAACGTAAATGGTACATCATCTTTTATGTTTACATAAAACAAACTGGCATGTTCAAGGTCTTGTGACTTTTGTGAGGCATTTCAATATGCGAGAGAGAGAGAGAGAGAGAGAGAGAGAGAGAGAGAGAGTAGTGGGTGTGATGATTGTGTTGAGTGACAGTACACACAATAGCTGACAATGGACAATGGAAAACACACAGACTTCCCGAGTCTAATGCTGCCACCACAACCAGAACTGTCCTTTACTTCACTGGAGCATTAGTGCATGGCTTATGTGGTGTGTATTTGTGTGGAAACCGTCATGGTCAATGTTCCCTCATAGCTAATGTTACTCCAGCACAGGCAATTAAAAAAAAAGTCTGCACAGAAGGCAGGTTCAAATGTGTGAAAATGCAAGCGAGTCAGAGCTAAATGAATGGGCATCATTTCAACTGGAGTTTATCCACGTGTCCATTGATTTTCAGCATGGAACAGAAAGTGGGAAATCTTGTGCGTGCAAGTGTGCAGCGATGATTAATTCACAAAATAAGCTCTGCATGCTAAAATAGTACTGGGATTTCAGGTTCAGAACATCACTGTTTTGCAAGAGATACAGTGCTGTTGTGAACATGAAATTACATGCACACACACACACACACGCGCGCGCGCGCACACACACACACACACACACACACACACACACACACACACACACACAATGTATGGTTACTTTTTTACAAAGGCCAAACAATTTAGTTTTATTTTATTTAATAAAGCCAATTCAATTACAAAAGTAACAGCAGATACAGCAAGTGTATATTTATATATTATAAAACCATGATGTGTAACCATTTATATTTTTTAATATAATATAAAATCTAATAATAGTTCCCACTCTCTTTGCAACATAATAAGTGTAAAGTGTAAAAAAAACAAAAACAAAATGGGGCAAAAATGCTAAAATGTTTACAACCTACTACTGCATATAAAATACCCTTTCTCCACCCACTAGCTTACTCAGATGTAGTGCATTCATCGTCGTATTGGCATCCGTTGATTGATGTCTGAGTGATGTTTGTGTATATTTTTAAAAATAGAACTTCTGTCATGTTCGTCCTGAATGTTCTGTATTTTCCCATGCCTACACTGCATGTGAATCACATTTGACTGAACATAATCAGATTATTATTGCTGTAATTATTTATTATTCTTCAGTTATAAAAATAATTGATTGACCAATATTTTATGATTCTGGCTTTTTCATTGGTTATAATGCATTTAATGCTTTGCATGTCACTGGAGAGATTCACAGAGCTGTTTTATCAATGATGTGAAGGTTTGTGTGAGACGTGTTGAGGATGCATACAGAAACACATGCGGTTCTGTGCCAGTTAACGATATGAAATGCTGATTTAATTATTATTGATTATCCTTTATAATGAAGTGTGTGTGTGTGTGTGCTGTTTGAAATGTGCATTTGTACTGAAGGAAATTATTAGCATTAGTTTAAAAGTCAACATGAAATGGGATTCACAGCTCATTTTACTTCCATTATTGGATGTATTTCCAAGTGAATATGTAGGACAGGACTTGATTTTATACATGGGGATCGATTGGATTGTAAAAAAAAAAAAAAGGCTGTTATGTACCAGATTGGAGGGAAGAGGTTGAAAAGTAAGAGGGATACAAGTTCTAGTTGCCGATAATGTGCATTAAAAAGGTAGGGTGAAATTTCATTTTATATAAACTCCAGTAGAGTGCTGCTGAGATGCCATTTTTTTGTAGGCAAAAAAACAACCTAAAAACTAAAACCGAGTTGCCATTTTAGCACTTCCGGTTCCATTGTCCTTAAGTCAATGTTTTTTTGGTTAAATGCCTGAAATTAGGTCTGTGGTTAATAGAAGCTCAAGACATCAATAATACCCTCTTGTGCTTAGCTTGTAAAAGGCGGTTGCTACCAAGTAGCTAGTTTGTGACATTAAACGTCATCACACAGAATAAGTAAACCCATCTAACTCATCAAAACTGAAAGAGTCGCATTTACATTAAAATGTTCAAGTGACCCAATTCCAATTTTTTTTTCTCCCATGTGGCACAGATCGCATATGACCCTTGAACGTGTAAGCAGGAGAAAATCACATTGATTACGATATTCTCAGATAGGATTCAGGCCTGATTCATATGTGGAAATTAATCTGATATGAATCGGATATGTGCATTTGAGTCTGCCATGTAAGTGGATAGATCAAACCGATCTCACGGCAATCCGTACGTAGCCGTGTAATTTAGCCGTGGCTTATTTGTTTGAATTCATACGATTTTTGCTCAATTGAATGTATTTTACGAGTTGCCCAATTCGTATGAGTTCGGACGAATGGCCTACCCCAGACCCCGCCCCTTAAACCTACCCATCACTGGGGTTTAGACAAATCATACACATTTTTACGTGTGAGGTAGTACGAATTCATACGAATTAGCCACCTCGTAAAATACTTACGAATTGGTTGTGAGATAGCGTTGGACAGATCATATATTCGCTTGCCAATGCGAGTCGTACATCATTGAAAATGTGATGGTGGTGAATGACGTCAACTTAGTTGGACATCAATCGCGATCACATGACTCTTTTCAGTGTCACAATAGAGGACGAAAGAAAAAAGCAAAAGAAAGCAAAAGCTTGTGTTATCATTTGATTGCGTTTTTACTTTTTTACTTTTCCGGGTCTGTACGTCTACCTTGGGTTATTTCACCCTAGTGTAACTGCAGATATTGGACATGGGTCACTTTTAAAATAAGATGTAAGCTGGTCTTCAAAATATTGGATATAGTCAACAAATCGAAATTTGGCATCAAGACTTGCAGTGTAAATGCAGCCTTAGTTATGGTTACATTGAAGTGGAGTTTGTTTATAGCATACGTTTAGCTTTTTTTTTTTCTGGCGATTAAATTTAGGATTCACAATACATAACAGTGTTCATTTGTAAAGATTATCATGATGCACAAAACATGAAAGAATCATAAACTTTTGTTAGTTTCAAAGCTAGAGGCTAATCCAAAAGCCAATGGAAATATACCATTTGTTTTTTGTTTTGTTTTTTTGTCAAGGGAACCAGGGGGATCCTAACTTCTTGGTTGGCCTACAAAAATGCATCATCCCTGCAACACTCTTTTTGTGTATCATTGTTGTATTCTCTTGAATTCTCAGGGGCCAGAGCTGGAGGTTTGTGCGGAGAAAGGGATTCTGGGTGATCATACAGCGCAGCTCTGTGTCCAACATGAGTCTTTCTCGTTTGCGCCCTGAGCTTTCATTCACAGGCTGGACACTTGTGGGATATTATCACGTGGTGAGCTCAACAGACGACCCTCTATCCTCTCTCTCTGCTCAACTCTCTTCTCACTGATGGTATTCATACAGAGGTCACATTGATTCGAACTGTCTGGATACTGTAATCCTGTTTTATATGCTCTGGGAAAGCCTGGCCAGGGAACTGTTCTTGCAGAGACATTTGTCACTGTTAATACGTTTACTTACTGTATGTGATTCATTTGTGTTTAATGGTGTTGCATGTTTATTATTTATAGTGGGATTTCTGGTCCAAGTTAACGGTAATTTGTTTTATAAATTTAATATAGATTGGACATAAAATAATTTGCACTCTTTTTAAGGGTACTGTATATCAATTGTTTCTAAATAATTTGAATATGATATGTGAATATGATATATATATATATTTATAAATTATTAAAATGATAATGATGGATGGATAAATGGTTAGATGCATAGACACGTTTTTTAATAAACGTGATAGTTTGCTATTTTAGTATTTTAATGATGTCATCTAATGATGTAATCTCATCTTTCATGGACTGAATATTCAGGCTCAGGCGTGTTGTGATCCTTTTCAGTCAGTTATATTTGACCTAATGAATCACATGACTTATGACTGGACTTTTAATCTCTCCAGAACATGAGGTAGCTTATTTTGAACAGTTATGATCCCGAAAGTCATTTAGGCGACGGAATAAGCGGATTTCGGCCTTCATGTCCCCTGAAAATTAGGTCAGTAAATTGATGTGGCCTTTGCCAAGCAATTCATTTTTATAGTGCTTCGCTGTCAATACAGCTGGAAGCATCATCATGTCATAGTGCAGATGAAGGCTTGTTTTGGCAGATGTGCCCGGAATGAATATTAATTTTGTTTGTGTAAAGTATACTGTGGACCAAACATGCATTTAAAAGAAAAGTAAACTTTTAAAATAAGTTTATGATGATTGCTGTGCGAGGGAGCTGTAACCCCCTTATTGGCAGGTTCATGACACAGATTTGTTTTGGTTATGCTTATTATGGCCCAGGTATACTTTATTTTCCGCTTTCTGCTCCCGTCGGGTCCGCTTTTTTACACTCTACCAGATGTCAGAGGGCAGCGATAAGTCTTGTCATTTACATGATATTCGCTCAGAATGATAGAAGAAGAAAAGTAGTGGATCCGCCATTGCACGCAAAATTTAGAACAAGGACCAAAACGACAGAGAAGGATATGCTGGTTTGTTTACTGTTTTGTATCGCTCTTTACGCACTCTTCTTCGACTACTGCACAGTACATCACAACTGTGTGTATTGCCACCTAGTGGACTCTTCTGTCTCAACATTCACCTTGCGCATGCGTTTTTGTACGTGCCCCGTCCGCATGCAGCCCAATTTTTTTGACCGCGGATTTTCGCAGACACCCATTATTTAAGAAAATAGTTGGAAAAAAACAATATTGGACGCTTTTGACTATTGAAATGAAATATCTTATTTTGTGTTTCATGTAAAAAACTTTTTTCTTTTTGTTTTGTTGGTGAACTATCCCTTTAATATCTCAGTTTTTTTTGTTTGTTTGTTTTTTAAGCAACAATACGATTAAATTGAAGCATTAGGAAACCTTTGCTGAATCATTCTTGATTTCAGATGTTTCTGTTAAAAAATATATACATTTTAGATGTTTCTCCCTTGAAATTTCAGCAAAGATGGCTTAAAATGTTTCATTTCATTCATGTCATGTCATTTAATTTCATTATTTCCCAAATCACTGAAGTGACGGTAGCACAGGCCAACAGGCAAGTTTTGTTTAAAGGTCCCGTTCTTCGTGATCCCATGTTTCAAACTTTAGTTAGTGTGTAATGTTGTTGTTAGAGTATAAATAATATCTGTAAAATGATAAAGCTCAAAGTTCAATGCCAAGCAAGATATTTTATTTAACAGAAGTAGCCTACATCGAACGGCCCGTTTGGACTACATCCCTCTACTTCCTTCTTTTATGACGTCATTAAAACCGTTTTTTGACTAACCTCCGCCCACAGGAATGCTCCCTCAACTCTACCGAAATTCGTTTATGTACTTGCGCACTTCTAATAACTTACTGTGTTTACTCAGCTCTTATGCTGATTTTCTGAAGGAAAACTGACGCTTCATCTTTTGTGTGAAGTACAATAAACTTTATTAAACTCATCAGTATATGTTTGATCATCATTCAGACAGCAGACTTGTAGGCTGTTAATAAATAATGGATACATACAAGCAGATGACAAATACGTTATAATAACCGTAATAAAACTACTAAACTATACCTGCTCCATCTCTATACAGCACTCTGACTCTGAAAAAAAAAACGAGCGGCTGAAGGTGGGCCATGTGGGCGGAGCTAAAGCTGTGCTAACGCGCCGAGCTAACAACACACAGAGACATTTGAAGCAGTTTTCTCTCCTCCCGGTTCCAACGCACGACCGCGAACCTTTATCATTGTGACTGCTCGATCCTTAAGCATTAGACGATCTGCAAATCTGTCGATCTGGGCTTTGTTTATAAAATAAGCATCGTCAAAATGCAGGGAACAAACAGTCTTGCACAACCTCCGTTGATGCTCTGAAAAAACAAACTCCACCCACTGGTCCCTTAACGCCGGGTTCTTTGGGAATCTGTGCAGGGTTGTCTTGCCCTGGCAACCAAAAACCCCTTCTTTGGTGATATTGACTTCCCTAAAGCCGAGCATAGCGCTTTGATGGGCGTACTGCTTTCGCTCTCTCGCTCTGGTCTACGGTTGCACGCGCGCCCGCGTCCTTCCGGAGAAGTGCCCTTAGGACCCGTATAAGGAAATTCCGCTCCGGAAGGAGCATTTTTGGAACAGAAATACTCCTTCAAACGTACAATTAAATTTTTTAAACTTTGTCCATGTTTAGCATGGGAATCCAACTCTTTAACAGTGTAAAAAACTCAGTATGCATGAAATAGCATTTCAACCCCCCCTTTAATAATGTTCGACCAAGGGAAAAAAGCTTCTGGGGGGGTGTTTGGCTCGAGGTCATGGTGCAAAGGACCCTATAGGTTGAAATTACTCCGAACCATCCCTTTAAATGTGTTTAAAGAAATTACATGTTATCCTTTTTAATTACCCAGTATCCTCTAGCGTTTCTAAATCTGAGCATCCTGGCTCATATTTAAACAGCCTGACATCTAGCCGATGCTAGATCACAAGTCAATGGTGGATCAAAGCTACATCCGTTTTGTTTATACTGCAACAGCAGTGTCTTGGTGTGCTTTCTCTGTGCCTAATGTTGTTATAATTGTTATAGCAATGATAAGTCACTGTGACACTGGAGGAGAGCGCCGCTTTACCACAGAACACAAAGCTGGATTATCTCCAAATATATGCAGAGTTCACAGACACATCCACCCAGATATTTTCCATTAGTTTTGTGTCTTTCAGGTTTTTTTTTTCCCTATACTCTTTGAGCACCAAGGGAAATCATATCCACAGATTTATGGACACACTGTGTGTGTGTGTGTGTGTGTGTGGGGGGGGGGGTGAAAACATCACAGGGATGACTGTTCATTCAAACACTCATTGCTCCGGCAGCAGCGGACTGCTGTCATTATCAGCTTTTGATGAGACAGCCAGCCTCTCTGGGAATGAAAGCAAAACATCTAAAGTGTTTTTTTTTTTATTTTTTTTTATATGGTTTATGTAAGGGGAAAGGTGTAAGCAACATTTAATATGTAAAAAAGTGTTTTTTTTTTTAATATAATACAATCTTCTGTTGAAGGAAGACATGTCATAATCCTTACCCATATGAATTTAAATTGTAACCCCAAAATGAAAATTCTGACATTATTTACATCAAGGATGTCACCTTATATTCAAGGATGCATTCATATGTTCAGTTAGCCTGGGAAAACCCACTTCCGGCAAATTTTAATTCTCTCTCCAGGATAGTCTGGAGAAGAGCCCATTCAAACTCATTTCTGTGCCGTCGAAATCGCGGCACCAATCAGAAACGTTTGGGGAGGGATTTACATGATGACGACAGCGCAGCGACGCTGAAGGAGATTTCATTACAAAGATGGATGCCGCCGTGGAACATCATTTGTTCGAATCATAGACAGTATATAAACAAATCAGTTATCGCGTCTGTTTTGAGCGATTTAAACTTACCGTTTTCGTTAAAACCGGAGCAAAGAACAACACTCGAAGCATACGTCATCTCCTTCATCGATCTGATTGGTTTCAAGACTATCCAATTGCGCCCAGAGGAATTTGAGCTACGTCGGTTGGTGACGCCCCTTTGGAAATGATTTGTCTACATAGCTTCGCCAGACCCTACACTCAGTTTCAACTGAGAAGGGTCTGGTTTTAACCAGGCTAATGTTCAGTCCCAACCTGTCTACTTTTTCCCCCCTCTGTGGAACACAAAGGGAGTCTTTGATTTCTTAAGAATCACGTGACACTGAAAAAATAATTACATTTTAAAATACATTCAAATAGAAAACGGATTTTTTTTTTTTTTTTTTTTTTGGTCGTAACAATATTTTGGGAACACTTTAGTTTAGGGTCCAATTCTCAATACTTGCTGATTAGCATGCATATTACTAGGATATTGGCTGTTAATTAGTACTTATAAAGGACATATTAATGCCTTATTCACCATATTCTATATCCCTTGATCATACCCAGTACCCAAACTTAACAAATACCTTACTAACTATTAATAAGCAGTAATTAGGAGTTTACTGAGGCAAAAGTCGTAGTAGTTAGTTAATAGTGAGAATTGGACCCTAATCTAAAGTGTGACCAAATTTTTTTTCCAGTATTTTGATCAAACAAATCCAGCCTGGGTGAGCATAAGGCAATTCCTTACAAGAGTAAAATAACGGTGAGCATAAGGCAATTCCTTACAAGAGTAAAATAACAAAAAAATTGATAAAGCCATACAAGAGTTTTGTGAACAGTCATTGGAGATGACATCACCGATGTCCACATTTAACATTGCATATTTCGGTCCCACTTTATATTAAGTGGCTTTAAGTACTATGTACTTACATGTACTTACATTGAAATTAATAATTTGATACAATGTACTTATTGTGTAACTACATGTTTTTACATTGTACTTACATTTTAAAAATTCCTGCATGTAATTACAGCTGTAATTAATTTATGTAATTACATTTGTAATTACACCGTTGACCCTTCCCTTACACCTTAAACCTACCCAATCCACCACACCTGTCCCTAACCTTACCCGTATCACACCTCAAGTAGCAAAAGTGTTTTACAATACAACATGAACACAATGGGCCCTATTTTAACGATCTGAAACGCAAGTGTCAAAGCGCAAAGTGCAAGTAACTTTGTGGGCGGGTCTTGGTGCTGTTGCTATTTTCCCGGCGGGATAAATGACTCTTGCGCCCGGCGCAAATCTAAAATGGGTTGGTCTGAAGCAGCTTCATTATTCATAGGTGTGGTTTGGGCGTAACGTGAAATAAACCAATCAGAGCGTCATCTCACATTCCCTTTAAGAGCAGACGCGCTTTTTCTAAAGCGGATTCCTATTGTAACGGCGGATTTGCCAGGCGCGCGCCAGGAGCGGTTCACAGCCGAGGAGAGCAAAGCTCTCGTCAGGGACGTTGGGGATGGAGAAACCCACCCAAATTAACTTCGGTTAAAAAGGCGTATGATAATTTGGGTATCTATCATAATAATGTATGATTTGCAAAAATGAAAACTGCTGCTTCTGTGTAGATGAGAGAATCAAAGTGTATGCGTGTTGTGCACACGCTACATTGATTATGGCCCAGCATGCACCCTTAAAATAGCATATGAATAACATGTGCAACGCGCCACTGACTTTAAACAATTTTTTCCTGGTTAGTGGCGCAATTGTTTTCTAAACCTGCAAAATAGCATGAAGGAACGTTTGCGCCGGAACACGCCTCCTTTTTTGCGCTGACCCGCCCAGGGAGCGCAAGTTCATTCCCTAGTTTAGCGACGTGCTTCTGTGGAGGGAAAAGTGCGCTTTGCGCGGGTGCAAAATAGGAATGATACATGCGTCGGTGTACAAAGTCAATTGCGCTGGGTGCAAGATAGGGCCCTATAAGTACATTGTACTTATTTTTTGATGTACATAGTACTTAGCGTCACTTAATATAAAGTGGGACCCATATTTCATTTGAAACAGCAAAAAAAAAAAAAAAAAAAGGCAAAATATTTTTGCCAAACATTTTTGGTGATCTGTCATTTTAATCTCTGCTTGTAATCCTAATATATTAGACCTGGTCTTTGGTTAAATTAGCCATTCACAAAATAATTTGACCACTGGGTAAAGCAGTTTCGTAGTTTTGAATAATCTATAATCTGAGTTTGGTAATCTTGAGTAAATTGTCACCTAAAGTGAGTTCATCGTGATCTCTGGGTGTTTAGGTGAGAGTGTGGGCAGACACAGCATTAAGATGTTTCCAGCAGCGTGACGTTCCTCAGTGTGGGAGAAATGGAAGGTGATAGACCAATTCAGGAGTGTCTCAGAGGGGAAAGCCTGAGCTCTCTCAGCACGGGTGTTTTGCTACTGCTGCTCCTTTTAAATGAAGTCTTGATAATGTATACCTTATACTTATTTAGCTGGGTTGAGGGATTGAGAAAGAGAAAATACACTTCTGAAACCGTAAATGGAGTTTATGTAAAGCTAGTTTTGCGGGAGGGTTTTCTCCAAACCCAGTTCAATATTAAGACAACTGAAAGTAAACAAACGGTATGTTTATCCATGTAGTCATCACTTCTTTCTCTTTCTTCTTTGGTTGGACACCACTCCTGTAACATTGGTTTAAGGCCCGTTCACGCCAAGAATGATAACTACAATAATTACTGTAGTGTCTGCACCAATGCACAATATTGCTCTGTTTATTCAAAGCGCTCGATGCAGTTTTGTCGTCTGTCACTTTAAATGCTTGAGTTCTTTAAAGCAGGATGGATTCTCATTTGCTCTCAATGTTTTTATAATTCATCAGCTGGGAAAAAAATCATCCCGCAAAGTGATTCCAACGATATCGTTTCTCTGTGCTGTCATCGCTGTCGTTTAGTCCAAACCCTATACCAACCCCTAAACCTAACCCTACCCATTAGATATCCCTAAAATCAAATGATTGGTGAATAATGTAGAAGCACTTAACCATGGTTATAGGTAAACTTAAACTGCCTCTTTTGGTTGGACACAGTATCACTAGTTTTAGTTTAGTTTAGTTGTATATGCGTCACGTTCCCCTGATATCTCCTCATATTCTTCTTCACGCATCTAATGAAAAAACAAATAGTGTAAAATCTGCTGTTAAATGATTCATACATTTTCTCTGCAGAGCTTTGAATTAATACCGCTAATAATATAAATGAAAACAGTTCTAAAACTGAACAGTTTTTTTTTTTATCGGAAGTGTGACAGGTCATTTGGATCAGTGAAGTGTTTATCTTAATTCCTCTGTCTGTGTATTTAGCCTTTTGGGCCACTACGGTTCACAGGAAGAGCAGGAACTGGGGCATTCTGGGAGATTTACTTCCCTGCATGAGTGCCTCTGCCAAAACTATCAGATTTCACTATTTTTCACTTTCTTTAAAGTATTTTTTTCTTCTTCATTGAACAGCAAGCAGCACAAAAAAACCTGAGACTCTTCAAAATTTATGATGCATGTTCCATAACCCTTTTGTGATTTGAAAAGCAATTATTTCCCATGGTGTTTTTAGAATGACAAATTAAGGAAAGGACCTAATCAGATATTAAAGAACAAATGAACTTTTTTTTTAATTCAAAAGAAGGTTGAAATTAGTGTAATTATCGGTATCTGCAAATTGCTTGATTTATCATAAATTTACCTCACTACAGAAAAAAATATATATATATATATGTATATATATATATATATATATATATATATATATATATATATATATATATATATATATATATATATATATAAATAAAACTAGCACTAGGTTTCGCAACAACTGTTCTTAACTTAGTAATAGGTAAAGTTTAAATGTATACAAATATATATTCATGTGGGCTCATGTATTACTTCACACATAGAATTATAATGTTACATTTTCTGACCTTAATAAAAAATGAATTCACATTCTGACTGAAAATTTTCTAGGCAAATTCTAGGTCGTTTCTCATGCTGAAATACTTCCACCTTTATATGGTGCAAATAGGAATTGACTCACTTTTAACATCAAGAAGAGCAACAAGGCAGAAATGAGGAAAGGGGAACAGCTGCAAATTACTCTTTGGTTCTGGAGTGGCAGCTCCTATTGAGAGGAAGTTAGACGAAGGAAAACTGATCCCTTTACCCAGAAAATGATGATTAAATAATGGACACCCATGTCCTTGGTGAATTCATGAGCTGTCAGCAGTTTTCCCTCTGTTGGTATGGGATTCATGATCAATAGCTGGCCCGCTGCCAAGCCACCTACAGCGCCAAACTTCAGTATTTACACCATTCCTGACAAACTGCTGGGGTAATTGAATTAGTCGTTGTGATTGAACAAAGTTACAATTCTGTTTATTGTGATTTAAAATGTCCAGTTTGAAGTCCTTTTGAAAAATTATATTTTGATACTTCAATGGCAACATAGCAGTGTTGGCAAGTCAACAATGAACACTACTGACTAAACTACATTTAGGTAGTGTGACAGTAGTTTAGCTCTTTTCAGAATGAATTACATTGTCACTTTTACTTTTTTTTCATGTAACAAATTACTTTTACAACACTTCGCTGTGTAGCATAACAAAATGCTACTGTCACAATCACGTTAGATGGACTCGTTGTGTTTCGTCATTGTCTGCCTTCGTCATTCATGCGTTGTCACGGACACTAATTATGTTCAGCTGTGCACTCAATCATCATCATCATCACCTGTATGATAATGTTATATTCTGCTTCAGTTCAGTGTTGTCTATTTTGGAAGTGTTGTATGTTGCTCTATTGGTGTTGGAACACCTGTTGAATGTATTAAATATTACCTATTTGCCTTCATCATCATCATCATCATCTTCGTGTGTGTGTACAAAGGGCCACCCCTGTGTCAGCTACATAATGTCCATCCATCCATCCATCCATCCATCCATCCATCCATCCATCCATCCATCCATCCATCCATCCATCCATCCATCCATCCATCCATCCATCCATCCATCCATCCATCCATCCATCCATCCATCCATCCATCCATCCATCCATCCATCCATCCATCCATCCATCCATCCATCCATCCATGTCCCTGTTCAATGACTGTTTTTCTTTACTCCTGTTCCTTTTTAGCTGAAGCCCCGCTGATAAATCCTTTACATTCTAGGTTCACTTGTCCCTTTCTCACAGGAAGACTTAGAAACCTTCATTTTAGGAAAGAGAAGGATCTTTCAGCTTAGCCATGGCTTCATTAGATACTTTAAAAGAATGTGCTCTGACTAATCCTTACATTGCAAAGAGGGATTTTCACCAGTGATTTATTGTGCTAAATTGCATCCCAAAACAGTGGAAACACCACTTTCATTTAACGAGTTATTGTGTTTTAATGGGCTTGGCTTTGAAGCGTTTAAAGCTTGTGATTCTGCTGAGTCGGGCTGAGTGGAGGGGAGGCAGCTAGGCATTGAAATCAATGGTGTTTGAATCAGGAAACAGGGTTTAACCTTTTGAGGGTTCAGCAAAACAGACTCTAGACACTGGAGAAAATAATGACTGCAAGGAAAAAAGACTGTGTCCCACTAGCTGACTCGAAACAATGATTTTGTTCGGTGTGTCTAACCTACCGACTGCGTTGGCTGAAAAGTTCTGTCAGAGGTCTGTCACTCTCACCAATTAAGGAAGGAAGAAGGGCGACATATTAAACTACTGCTTCTTGACATTTTTCTAAGATTTACTGTCACGTGAAGCTCACTGAAAAAAGAAAGGAATAGGAACGTGGACAACCAATTCTATAGATTTGAATGTTTGTATTCATTACACACAGGTATTATGTATTTGTGAGTAATATACAGTATTCCCTTTAACTTTTATAAAAGGAAGTTTGCCCTAGACATGAATCATTTCTTTATTCCAATAGCTCAACGTAACTTTTAAAATGTGTTGAATGCATGCAAATATAAAAGACTGTGTTCTGAAGATGGTGTTTGGTGACAGATTTGATATTCAACATCAGCAAATATATTGATTATTTAGGGGTGTGAATCTTTAGGGTGCAAATAAAAAAATAGTTCAAATTTAATTTAAAATATCATGATTAAAAAAAAAATTATCAAATCTGACACCGAACACCAACTTCAGAACACAATCATTCATATATTTCATGGTCGTTGGACACATTTTAAATTACATTTTAAATTTGATTCATATTCAAAAGAGATTTTTGAAATTTCAGAACAACTCAGTTTTATATTATTTGCAATGCTTTAGTATGTGTCAGTTATCTGGACTTAGTTTCACTTTCGTGGACTTGTTTTCATCAGTCACATGTGTTTCTTTGTTTGAGTTTTCAAAAAGTTGATAGGAAGTACTATAAAAAGTTATGAGAAGGAAACATTTTCTCAGCTTCTCAGGTCATAGTATAATGGAGTGATCTGAAAGCTTATGGTTTTACCTAATCAGAGCTAAAAATACATTGCAGTTTTCTTTGAACTCTGGCAAAAAAAGAAGGTGAATTTGAGGAAGAAGGCGCCTGAAGATCACAAAGGAACAGCCGATGTGAGACTGTGTATCATCATCAAAGACAATAACTTTGAAGCCAGCTTTCACTGGGTAATAATTAGACTCAGTTGAGCATAACATTTTTCAAAAAGCTCGCTAATGACTTTATGTACAGCAAATTTAATTAAATGCCTAACCATTCACATCAGTTGCGAAAGGAATATGGAAAGTGTTCTCTCTAATGACTTGAAATCTTAAAGAGAAAGTAAAAGTGTGGCCTTTCCTCTTCAGAGAACGACTTCGATAATAGCAACACTTAAGGAATGGAGATCATAATTGATGAATAATTTGAAGGCCCTTGGTGTACATATTAAGGGATTATATTTATGTATGCTAATGGAGATGGGGATGTCTCCGCTCAAACTGGACATCAAAGTCTGGTATGGAGATAATGTTAACCGGTAATTTGCACACTAGCATAATCTGTAGTTGGGTTGGCTGAAACATTTTTCAGAAACGTTCATGGTATTGCATCAGCTAGTACAAACATTCAAAAGCTCTGTTCATTGTGAATTGAAGTTTAGTCTCTGGTATTTGGCTTTTAAAATGAGCCAGAAATTATGTTGTCTACTGTGAAATCTTTTAGCTTGTCCTTGCTTTACAGCCATTGCTCCTTTTTCCCCCCATAAATGCCATGTGACTGATTGCTAGACCAGAAGGTAAACAACATTCTGATTGACAACACTGATTGGCTGATAGAATCATTAGGATGTGCACAGTCCCAAGTCCTTGACTAGTATATAATAACTCCTTGCTCCAGGCTAGTGCATGAGCTGAGATGTCAACAACAGAACAAAAAAATGCAAGTCGTGCTTCTAAAAGCCCTTCAAAAAATGTCATTGGCGAAATATGTTGCTTGCCAAAAACCTATATGTGCATTTATACACTATTGTAAGTTTGGGGTTAGTATTATAATGCTTTCGAAAGAAGTGTATTATGTTCACCAACGTTGAATTTATTTAAAAAAAAAAAAAAAAAAATCTGTAAAAACAGAAATATTGTGAAATGTCATTAAACATTAAAATAACTGTTTTCTGTTTTATTATATTTTATATGTGATTGCAAAGCTGAATTTTCAGGAGTCTGTCTTCAGTCTTTCAGAAAACAATAATATGCTGATTTGATGCTCAAGAAACATGGCAAAAAGATCATGCTGAAAACAGTTGCCTAATATTTTTGTGGAAACTGTGACATTTTTGTTCAGGATTCCTTGATATAGAAAGTGCAAAATAACAACATTTATTTCTCTCTCTCTCTCACACACACACACACACACACACACACACACACACACACACACACACACACACACACACACACACACACACACACACACACACACACACACATAAGAGTTCAGATGCAAAAGCCTCTAAGTCTAAGCCTCTTCTAGAATGATCATTTTTATCAAGCTTGTATATTTAAGTTCAGTAATTTAATTTAAATGGCATTGAAAATGACCTATTAATTGTCATTTAAGTGAAATTA
The DNA here is from genome assembly GCF_964197995.2 of Scardinius erythrophthalmus. Taxonomy (NCBI): domain Eukaryota; kingdom Metazoa; phylum Chordata; class Actinopteri; order Cypriniformes; family Leuciscidae; genus Scardinius; species Scardinius erythrophthalmus. The sequence goes on from NC_138238.1 coordinate 6,479,377, forward strand.
CTGAACAAATATACAAGCTTGATAAAAATGACCATTCTAGAAGAAATTTTCAGATGGCACTTAGAGGCTTTTGCATATGAACTCTTCATATATATATATATATATATATATATATATATATATATATATATATATATATATATATATATATATTAGGGCTGTCAATCGATTAAAATTTTTAATCGCGATTAATCGCATGGTTGTCATGAGTTAACTCGCGATTAATCGCATTTAATCGCACATTTTTTATTTGTTCTAAATATACCTTAAATTAATACTTTTCAAGTTTGTAATACTCTAATCAACGTGGGCATTGATAAATATAGATGCTTTATGCAAATGTATGTTTATTATTGAAACCATAGTCAATATAGCATGAAGACGAGACATGTTTCAAAGGTCATAGATGTTTTTCAAAGAACTTGTTCATGTCTATTAGACACATGTAGAAAGAAAAAAGAAATACCAGGTTCCCATTACTTCTCTTTCTTTGCACTGAGCAATTTACTAACACAAACATGTTTAGATTTTTGCATGACAGGGCAGCTCTTCTGAAAATGCTAAATGTACATTTAGCATTTATTATTACATTGTAGTTTGTCTCTCTCTGTGCCCATTTTGATGAAGCTAAATTCTCAATACATTCTCAATAAAACGTATATTTTACTGTTTCTGTTGTCAAACAACGGAATGAATTTGAAATGGTGACTGAAACGCGACCAAATAAACATAACCAGCTCTCCCTTCCAAGACGTTAATCTGCACAAAAATTCTGATAATCGAGCCGTCGTCTGGTGAAATCAAATACACATAAGCTAAAGACAATATCCGTGCTCTGATTTCGGATATATTTGTAAAATTAGAGAAGCAACATAATATCTGTGTTTAACTGAATTAAAGCGCTGCTCCTCCGCGTGAGACGCAGAGAGAGAGAGAGAGAGAGAGAGAGAGAGAGAGAGAGAGAGGCGCGCGCGCGTGCTGGGAGAGCAGTACCGGCGGTACCGGTATATTCTCAGAAACTAAATAAGGTTTGGGCGCTTTGTTGAAGGGAAAAAAATCGCTAAAGGGGTCTGCAATGTGGCTAAGTTGCCAACACTGTGTATCTGCATTTCTCCAACTAGGTTTTGGGCCACGGGTCAAACAGAAAATACGCGCTGCGTTAATCGTCCGTTAAAAAAATTAGTGCCGTTAATATGATTTTGCGTTAACGCGATATTAACGCGCTAAATTTGACAGCCCTAATATATATATATATATATATATATATATATATATATATATATATATATATATATATATATATATATATATATATATATATATATATATATATATATTGTAACATTATACAGTACATTTCTTTACTCTTACTTTTGATCAGTTTGATGCCTTCTTGCTTAATAAAAGTATGAATTTCTTTCCAAAAAGAAAAACTTACTGATCCCAAACTTTTGAATGGAAGTATATATTTGTTGGGTTTCACTTTATTTTGATGGTCCCTTTAACACATTCTGTTGTCTAGAAGTAACATTGCACCTACATGTCTACTAACTCTCATTAGAGTATTAGTAGAGTATTAGTAGACTGGTAGGGTTAGGGTTAGAATAAGTTGACATGTAGTTGCAAAGTTACTTATAGTCAGTAGAGTGTCTGTTGGAGGACCATCACAATACAGAGTTAGCAGATATTAAGCAGACAGTACACTAATACTCTATTGAGATTAGTTGACATGTAGTTGCAAAGTTACTTAGTCAACATAATGTTCAAAAGGGACCATCAAAATAAAGTGTTACCGTTTGTCTAAATTTTTATTTGTATTTTTTTAAAATATATTTTGGAGTGGACTGTATTGTTATCTATGTCTGTGTCTTATTTGATTGGATTATGGGGTGTACATCATTCAAGTTATGCTTTTCGCCATGCAAAAATTCAGATTGGAAAAAAAAGAAAAAGAAAAAAACAACAACACTGGTTTCCCCATCCTTTAGCAGCAATAACCTAAACGGCACCAAACTTTCCCCGTAATTGTGGATCAAACACGGCCCATACACAGTATTTCTATGAAATAAGAAATGTGTTGTCGCTCACAGTTCATGCAGTGGCAGAACACCACAAGGGAGTGTTTCCTCAGCAGTGCAGGACTGGAGTTCATGTGCATCTCTCGCTAATCCTCTCAGCCTCACAGAAATATGCTAATATTAAGCCGAACAGGTGTAGGGGAGAAAGGGCAGCCTGTTTAGACACATTTACCAAGTAAAACAGACTTTTTCACACTCCTCAAGGTTATGCAGATGGAAGATACTTCCTGTGATTGGGACCTGTAATCATAGTGGACCAGAGCTTGGCATGGGTTACACCTTGTAATGAGGAAAGTCTTTTAACATGTTTTTGTATGCACTTTTTAGGGGTGTGTTTACTAATCTGTAAATATATTTCATCAGATTAGTTTTATCAAATGGCATATTTTTATTTTTTTCACATATAGTATGTTTTGAATTCTGAAAAGTTACATAGTGCATTAATCTGTTTTTATGTCTAAAAACAAGGAAAATGTATAGATCATTTAAAATGTATTCATACATACTAGGTGTGAATTACACTGTAAAAAAATTATAACCTCCCCAACTCAACTGGTCACATCTACATTTTTCAATTGGCCCAAGTGAAATTCTGTGAATTATAAAAGTAAATTTACAGAATTTCACTTTCGCCAACTGAACAATTTAGATGTTGAGGAGGTTAGATTTTTTTTACAGTGTACTTATTTTACAGTTTGCATTCACATTTATGCATTAACCAAATGCTTAAATGTCTTATGAGTTCATGCATTTAACGGAGGCGCGATCCATGACCTTGAGGTTGATAGCAACACTGCTTGCAAATAGTATTTAATTTTCCCTTTTTACAAGATTACACCAAACTTGGTGTAATGATTGAATTGTATTTATTTTGTTAAAGGTGACTAATTATGATATTTGAGTTCAGTAATTTCACTTAAATGACAATTAATAGGTCATCTGCATTGCCATTTAAGTGAAATTACTGAACTTAAATATACGAGCTTGATAAAAATGATCATTCTAGAAGAAAATTTCAGATGTCACTTAGAGGCTTTTGTATCTGAACTCTTCATATATATATATATATATATATATATATATATATATATATATATATATATATATATATATATATATATATATATATATGTGACAGTGTCAGACAGAACAGTTGAGTACAGACAGATAAATGGAACTGCTTCCCTGCATGTCTATAAACAGCATGCAGTGTATGTCACATATTAATGTTTATGCTGTGGAAACCAGAGTAAGAAGCTACACAGCGGTACATCTGTCTGACTGCATTCCCTTGAGGGATTTTAAATAAAGTCCATAATATTGAATGTTTGGCTTTAAGAAAGCCTTATCCTTTTAAATGAAAGTGTTGAAATATGAATTAAAATACAAAAAGGGTCATGTTAAGAGTATTTTTTTTTCTATTAAGCTGCCATCACAGGCACTAGGGTTTAAATACTATTCACATATAAGCATGGAAAAATCATGGGGCAAGTGAATCACTTAGCTAATATCGTGCATAAAAAAATCTGCTTGTGGCAGTTTGGTGAACAGCCTTTGGCAATCTTATTTATAAAAAAATAAATACAAAATATTCCAGAGAAACACTTTTTTCGCATCATTAGAAATTGGATTAAGAATTCCCTTTGTGCCACATTTCCCTGTGAAGCATAATCTTTGAAAACATTTTTTTTTTCTTTTGACTGTCTTTTTATTCCTTTTTTTGAGGGTGGCGGTGTCTAATCTGTTAGGCATTTCGATATGAGGCGCTGCAGCAAACCAGAAGCGACAAAGATTTGAACTACAAAAGCAAATCCCGCTGAGCCTTCATGCAATGCCAAACCTGATGTGGAGAAGATGAGGATAAATGTCTTTAGTGAGGCAGATCGGACAGGTAAAGGGAGTGATCATCAGGTGTTTTTACAGCCAGAACATGAAAGCGGTCTAGATATTATAAGCCTGGCTAGCTGTTTGCGTCTCACATAGATTATTTATTGGGATGCGTTCACATGATCACAGCAACAGCCAATGAGGCTTTGCTTTCATAGAGGAGATACGTATACCTGTAGTGAACAGGTAATGTATCTCCCCTTAAATGGATTTTAAGAAGCCAGTTGTTGATGGAAAAAAAAAAAAAAAAAAAAAATTGGAAATTTGGAAAAGCAAAAATGTGCAAAGTTTTTAAGATTCAAAATGTTATAATTCCTGCAAACAAACACCAAGGTCATGGGCTATTTACCAGGGAATGCATGTACTATAAGTCATTCTGAATAAAAGCATCTGTCAAATACATATATACCTCACAGATGGCTTCATTTGATCCAAACTTAGCAATGTTGTCAGTATGCATTGACCTGAGGGATTTAAACTGTAAATGTTTTCCTGTTAAACGGTAGCTATTATACATTTGACAGTATGAGCTGCTTGTTTTGTTGAAAAATAGGCATTTTTTAATCTGATTAATATTTATGAATTAGTGTAGCTTTCAGCAGTGCCTTTCTGAGGGTTAAAGGGGTGACAATTTACATTGTATTGCCTGCATCAAGGTTTCTCTTGGCAAAAAAAATGACAGAATTTAGTTTCAAAATGACGATTAATCACTCTTTCTCTTTCTCTGATCTTTACATTCATCTTTTTATGATTGAGTAGCCATCAGGGCAGGCGGAATGCTCAAATACTTTTTGATATGTAAATATGCTAATGTGATTATGGTATTCCGCATAATAATAAAGATTTCTGAACGACCCGTTTTTGCTGCAGTGAAGCTTTGCATTGTGAACATTAGAGAAGGTATGTCCCCTTAAAAGCATATCTGTAAAATTAGCAGGTATTGGACAGTATTTCTTTTTGTTATGTGTCCTAACTTGGCACGGTACTGATAATGAATCAGGGTGATTTCCACCTGCAGACACATCTTACGGTTTGTACCCATTCTCTGTAACAGAGACTCATTATCTTCCGGGAAACTCTCTTGGGTCATTGTTATTGCACAGCAAGATACCAAATGAAATGTATCTGGCCTCAGCGTTTCAATATGAAAATAACACTTATGTGTGATCTCTTGATATTATTAAAGTTTGGAAAGCTGAAAAAGTAGTAAAATGCGGCGAAACCGATAGGTTATTTATTCAAATATGTCTATTTATTTTCACTTCTGTATTTTTATGTATTCTTTTCAGCTGCATTGTCTGAATAATTGGCTAATCTGGCGCACACCAAGATTGGCCTTTTGACATGACTCAGGCCAGATTCGAACCCACGTCAATGCAGCAGCCCTTCATGTTTTGCGCATTTTTCGAACATTTACTCATTAAAGAAACATGCATTTAACTGGAGGCTGTCACCAAATTTGAAGAAAATTAAATGGCTTCAAATGCATTGAATTCTTCATTAGGATAATGCACTTGGGTATAAAAACGATTCCGATTTTCTTTTTTCCCCCGGAAAGAAGCGCCTAATACATGCAAATGCATGCATCAGCCTTCAGGTGGCTTTAAAATTAAAATGTCCCTAAACAGGAGTATACAAGCACGCCTTGTTCTCTTCCTCTCTAACTATTCTGAGGTCATAAGTGTATAACACAACACTATCATTATCAGACAAGTCAAGCTGCGAGAGTTTCAAGGGTACAGTTGAGTTAAAGGGAATCCTTGCATTAGGCCAAATATTCTGACTAACGAGATCTTTTGGGTGCCTTGTGGCAAGGTTTGCCATTTAGTGTCAGGATCCACATCGACGGGTTCAAGGAGAACTGCTCTCACTGAAGGATGTATCTATATCCTCGGCTGCTCGGCTATACGTCCGCATCCTTGGCCTGTTTTTCACCTAGGGAGAGTGCATTATGTGTGAAGAGTGCCGTTCACAGCGGGGTGAGGCCTTTCGGTTCAACAGAGGTGATCTCGAACACAAAAGCTCTTCGGGCTGTCTGGGGGAAGTCATGCGGTAAGTCCTGCATCCACTGTGAATCACAAACGCTCACCATTCCAGCCAAATCGTCACCCTCACAGGCTGATTTGTCAAACAGAAGGGTTTCTTTCACCTGCTCTCTCTCTTTCCTCACTGTCACTAAAGTCTCCAAGCAGACCATTTGACAGTATTGATCTGTTTTTTTCGCCTCAGGACTGTCTACATGCTTGTGGCTTGATAGACTAGGCTATGAGTTCGTTTTTAGTTAGAGAGTGTGGGAGATAAGCCTTTAAGACAGCATTCGAATAATCAAACTCTTATGTCAGACTGGATGAAGCAAGAGTCATTTTGAAGCAACACATGCAGATAGTGCATCTTGAATCTAGAGATATCCAGCTGGGCTTGACAGTAACTTTTTTGCTCACTGTGGCTAGCAACTCTGCATTTTCACTGGCCACGATTTTGACATTGATACAATGGGGGAAAAACTACAATATAGCTATTTTAATATCATCGCATAATTTGGAAGCAGGTATATTAGGCTGCTGTCACTTTAAGACCTGATGCATGGATCCATTATACTGTTACACATGCATTTTTTTTCTTAACCATTTACGTTCACTTAACATTACTGGATGTGTTTACATGAATACTCGCCTAGACAGGCATTTTTTACATTATTTGATCCTTTTATTTGACTGTTTAAGCGCAATAAGCATGGAAAAAGAAGTCAATTTAGTAGGGCTGTCAAAGTTAGCACATTAATAACGCGTTAACGCAAAATCGTATTTAACGCTCGATTAACGCAGCGCGTATTTTCTGTTTGACCCGTGGCCCAAAACCTAGTTGGAGAAATGGAGATACACAGTGTTGCCAACTTAGCGACATCGCAGACCCATTTAGCGATTTTTATTTTTTTTTTCTTCAACAAAGCGCCCAAACCTTATTTAGTTTCTGAGAATCTACCGGTACCGCCGGTGCTCTCCCAGCACGCGCGCGCGCCTCTCTCTCTCTCGCTCTCTCTCTGCGTCTCGCGCTGGAGAGAGGAGCAGCGCTTTAATTCAGTTAAACACAGATATGATGTTGCTTCTCTAATTTTACATGCAAGTATAGCCGAAATCGCAAAAAAAGATACTGTGTTTATCTTATGTGTATTTGATTTCACCAGACGACGGCTCGATTATCAGAATTTTTGTGCAGATTAACGTCTTGGAAGGGAGAGCTGGTTATGTCTTAATGGGTCGCGTTTCAGTCACCATTTCATATCCATTCCGTTGTTAGACAACAGAAACAGTAAAATATACCAATGAAAACAGTTTTATTGAGAATTTAGCTTCATCAAAATGGGCACAGAGAGAGACAAACTATAATGTAACCTAATAATAAATTATAAATGTACATTTAGCATTTTCAGAAGAGCTGCCCTGTCATGCAAAAATCTAAACATGTTTGTGTTAATTGCTCAGTGCAAAGAAAGAGAAGTAATGGGAAACCTGGTATTTCTTTGTTCTTTCTACATGTGTCTAATAGACATGAACAAGTTCTTTGAAAAACATCTATGACCTTTGAAACATGTCTCGTCTTCATGCTCTATGTTGACTATGGTTTCAATAATAAACATACATTTGCATAAAGCATCCATATTTATCCATGGCCATGTTGATTAGAGTATTACAAACTTGAAAAGTATTAATTTAAGGTACATTTAGAACAAATAAAAAAATGTGTGATTAATCGCGAGTTAACTCATGACAATCATGTGATTAATCGATTATTTTTTTTAATTGATTGACAGCCCTACAATTTAGTACTGAGAGGTGGCTTTATATGTGCGAGCACAAAATCTGCGGGAATGAGTAAAATGATGCGCAATACATTCAATCCCACGCCGAAATTCAAGCCCTGAAACATCAACAATATTTAGCCAGAGCAAATTAAATGAGTGTGACGGGAGACGGGTTTGTGTCACTCGCTGTCGGAGAGATGAGAGAGAGATAAAGCGTAGCTATTGTATCTATTTTGTGGAAAATTAGTATTGGAAGCGTTTCAGATATTTCAGTATCAATATATATCGACACTATATTTGACAACCATACACTGCACTTATTTTATTATTTCAGATGCCTTTATAAAAGACTACAGTTGCTACCAAAATGGCTAGTAGGAGTGACTTCTGATATCCACCCGCATTTGGGGTTTGGTGAGTGTAAATGTCAAGCCCTAATATCCAGCTATGCTCCTGTCAGGATTAGAGGCAAGTCATGTCTCTGAATATTGAAAAATAATCTTAAAATGCTTAATTGTTTTAATCTAATTTTGCACTTACAGTTTAGGAACCAATTTACTAAATACACCATATATACCAATATTTGTTGTCAAGGCAGTTTTCCATATTCGCAAAATGTAGAGTATTGGTAAACAGTATCAGACTGATGTTGTGGAAATGTATTTTCACCCAATTTAGATTTTCCATTCGCAATCTTTATGCTATTGTTACATCTTCCTGTAGTCTAGGGGTAAATAGGGAACAACAAACATATGGAAAGACTTTGAGAGGAAAAAAAAAAGTACATTATGACACAAATTGTAACTCAACAACAAGGAGTGGTAACTAGGCTAGGACAGGAGGGCTGAAAACTTCAAACGGTGCGTTGTTTCTCGCCTTCCTCAGCGCTCTCGCTGCAGCTTTATCTTGAAATCCTCGGGGCACACACACACCAATGAGTGTGTGGACGGCACCCACGTAAGCGACTGAAAACAGGTGATCGCTGTTAATCTATCAGGGAAGCAAGCACCGGGAAAGAAAGAGCCACACAGATTCCAGTAACACTCCTCACATGAATAACATCAAAAACAAAATATTACTACGTCCTTGGACTTAACTTTTTTTATTGCTTTTGGTATTAAACTTTTAGCTATTTTTATTTTTTGTTTTATATTTTGATATTTGCTATGTTGCTGTATCTAAAAGTATTTTGCGATTTTTGCATAATCCTCCATAAGACTTGGGCTATTTCCCCTGAGTTGTATGAACCACTTTTATTAGTCACTATTACCCATATTATTTATTATATATTTATTTAACCACTTCTTTTTTGTTTGTTTGTTCCTCCAGACATCATTAAGATGTATTTAAGTACTTTTCCTCACACACTTTACACTATATATATATATATATATATATATATAATCATTTGTTGATCCTTCAGTCATGATTGAATTAAATAGCAAATATATTCTATCAAGCCTCAACTTTTTTTCATGACACATTGTGTGAAATAATAGCTTAAATTAGCTCAACAATGTGACTCATTGAAATGAGTTATAAGAATGTTGGAATGTCTTAGACTAGAGAGTTTCATAAATGTGACCTGTAATCATCATGTTTCCCATTCTTCTCACCACTTCCTACTTGTTTTTCTGCAAGTCTCAGTTCCTGTACAGTAATAAGGAGCGATTTAGTGAGTTGGGCTCATGTTGTGCTATTTGATTTCCTGTTACCTGCACGCCAAAACCTCTCTGATTACTGAGACACAGTGAGAAAGAGGAAATCAAACTAGAAAGTGTATAAATGTGCTCCCTGTTCTCATTAATTATGCATTTATCTCTTTTATACTCCCCCCCCCCCTCCTCCTTTTTTTTTAAGTAAATCATACATGTTTGCACTTGTTGCAGAAAATAAAAGGGGAAAAATGGTTTACAGTCAAACTGTCTCCTGCTGCTTTACAGTCCACAATAACAAAGTATTTGACTTGCATTTTATTTTAATATTTCTTTTAATGTGTGAATTTTTACCTTTTAAATATGTTTTTTCTTTCATGGCCATCATAACAACTGCTATTATATACAGTATGCATTTATCAGTTAAGGTAACACATTAAATATTAACTAATTCATATTAATTATTAATAATAATTTAAATTATTTTATTACATTATAAATATGCCATTTAAAAAATATAAATTGAATATACATTTTATTTTATATATTAAAGTGCAGGGTTTTATTTTTATTTTTTACAATGTTTTTGCTCACCAAGGCTGTATTTATTTGATAGAGTAAAAACAGTAATGTAATGACATATTATTATAACTCTTTTCTATTTGAATATATCTTAAAATACTATTTATTCCTGTGATGCAAATCTAAATTTTCAGCATCATTACTCAAGTATTCAGTGTCACATGATTCTTCAGAAATCATTCTAATCTTCTGATTTGGTGCTCAGTATACATTTCTTATAATTATCAGTTTTGGAAACAGTTGTGAGCATGTTACTTTTTTATTCAATTATAAATAGAAATTTCAAAAGAACAGCATTTTATTTTTTTTTTCTTTAAACAATGTAAACATTTACTGTCATTATTGATCGATTTAAAAATAAATAAAATCTTAATGATTCCAAAGATTTGAACAGTATACTGTTCATTGGTAGGCCTATTACTGATACATGTTCACATGAAGATTGTAATGAAAAGTGTGGCAAATTATCAAATGATTTTGCAGCAGTCTGTATCTGCGAGATCATGATATTTTTATAATTCACTGAGAATACAATAAATCCTGATTAGTTTGTTCTATAGGGCCAGAGGGTCTGTAACACAAGCTATTGATTAAACTTCTCGCTCCTTTGGCTGCCCGTTCGGCAGCTTTATAGTGAAAAGTGTGTGTGCTTCCTTCATTTTCCTCCCCTCCACTTACAGGCAGGAAATGTATTACTGCAACCCTGTGCAAGATATCCAGCATCCATAATTGAGGAGCATTTGATAAATAGCTGGGATTTTCCATTTGCCAGCTGTGGATGGGTAAAGACTGTTTTGCAGGAGGGAGCTCACCCTGGTTGCATCCTTGTGCAGAGAACATTTTCAACCTGATAATTTAGCTTGCAAAACATGTTGGGAAAAATGTGACTTATGTATTTGCCATAAAGTGGTGTCTGTGCTCAGAATTTAGAGACGTTGTCTACCTGTTGCTGAAATATACATGGTCTTTATGTTAATATAAACTTTGTCTGAGCTGGTCTTCTATATTCATAACCTTGGTGTAGCATGACTGAATTTGTTCTTTTTAGTACTAATGGAAATGTGAGTTGTTGTTTTACCTAACAAGGTGGTGTGCATGACTGCAATATTGTTTTAGCATTATGACAGGATTTGCATATGAATCTGTTCTGCTGTTACAGCAATTAAAATAAAGATTAGGTTAATTGTTTTGGTCTTATTGAATTTAGCGTGGCTTCTAAATAGTTAGTTCATATGGACTTGACCTGACGAGGCAAAGTATTGACCTGAAATGTTATTTATAATATGGAGTTGCCAAATGCTTATCTAATGTCGTTCAGCCCAGTTATGTCAGTATACGTTCCCTTTAAAATCTCTGCAAAACCTGCAAACATGTAACCTTGATCATTTTGCATGTCAATCAACTTCTCTGCACTGCCTCATGTTTCTCCTGAAGGTACATTAAGTTTGAAAGGTCTAAATACAGATTGTGTGTGGTTGTGTGTGTGTATAATTGCCTTTATTTATGCTTCACACACATTTTCCTGTGTGTGTTTGTGTTTGCACTGATGAGCCAAAACATTATGAATATTGTTGATCATTTGCTAACAAGGCCAAATATTAAGGTCTGGGTAGATTAGATGATTAGCAAACAATCAGTTCTCGTAATCAACATGTTGGATGCAGGAGAAATGTGTATGGTTTTCATTTATCTGATTTTCATTCATCATCCTTGACATAATACAAACCGATTGTGATGTGTCACTAAATATGGTTTTAAAACAAAGAGGTTGTAGTCATATATATATTTAGTGAAGCCCAGCTGTCTAACAGGACTCATTGGTGCACTGTTTCATTTTCATGCTCAATCTAAGTGAAACTAGCAGACATCCTTGTAAGGATTTACATCGTGGAATGAAATTGTCATTTGTTATGAAATACAAGATTTATGGGGTGCATAAACCTCCTATTTCATAACAAGTGACCATTTCATTCCATTGTCTATTAAGGGCATACAAGTTGAACCCTTGTGATCTGTCTTGTCATAATAAGGATAGGTAGCATTTATAATTATATTGAGGGATCCTCCCAAGGACACACACTCACTGTCTTTTTTATCTCTCTCGCACTTTCATTCTCTCATCCACTTCCTGGCGTGATCGTTTATTAGAAGAGTGCTCTTGCTTGATTAAAAAATGATTTAGTTGAATGTCTCGATTCCAGAGACACTTTGACTGCTTTATTTATTTATTTTATTTATTTTTATGGCTTCTCTGCAAGAGCTATCACAGGTAGAGCATGTGATGGTTCTCTTAAAGCGATAGTTAACCCAAAAATGTGAACTCTGTCATCATCTATTGTATACTCACCCTCGTGTGTTTCCAAACCCTTCTGACTTTCTTTCTTTCATGGATCACACAAAGACACATTTTGAACAATGTTTTTTTTTTGTTTTTTTTTCTCATACATAGCTATTGTATGACTTCGGAAGATATGCAATATAGTGTCATCTATAATAAGTGTCATAAGTCATCTGGACCACTCTATGGTGCCTTTTTGAAGCTTGAAAGCCCCAGTCTTTATTCGTTGTAATTGCATATATATATATGGTGAAGCTGCATTGAATTGACCCTGACCACCATAAGAGCACTCATCACTCAAAGCATATTGTGAGTTAGCAAATGCTGGCCTATGAAAGAGATGACAAGCATGAACTAAATAGGATATTACCTCAGCTGAAGGAGATTGAGGTCTGCTATAAGACATTAGCTTAAACTGTCAGGACACAGACTGATCAATATACTGAACACATTACCCCACCCCGCACACATCTTCATGGCTTAATGCACTTCATGCACTGTAAAAGAATGGCAGGCTCTGGAAAGTGGCAGGGGCGTAATTCTTCCCACAAATTTAAAATATAAGTCCGCTGTGCTGGATGAAAATCACTTAAGGCCAGTTCACACTGTACCGACAGACACACTTCGTCGGATAAGTGTGTTACCCCAGTCGGCACTTGTCTGGTCGTGGAATGTCTGAGAAGTGATACACTGTAATCTTGTGATTATCCGTGTTAGTTGCCAGTGTGTTGCAGTGCGAATTTGCCTTTAGATGTAATTTTTCATGAATTCTGTTTTGTATATTGATTTCCCTTTAATGTTTGCAAAGTATTATAGGTACAAGCTTTTTTTGAGTGAGATCTCCTAGATAAGTTAGATACACTATTATCTAACATACCATGCAAAAGCAAGTAACATTAACAGATACCTACTATTATTATTATTTTTGCCATGTCGTACCTAAATTTTAATTAAAATGTGAAAACGTCTTGAACAAAATGTACTCAATTATGTTGTTAAGGGTATAATCATTCTGTTTGAATAATTCCAGATGAAGATATTGAGTGAATCATCACAATGCGAATAAGCGATGGTGCCAGCACACTTCCCAGCATGCACTCTGGCATGAATAATCAGAATAGCTGCATTGTATAATTGCTTTGTTTACACTGTTGTTGTTGATTTTGTGTTGTGATGTCAGGAAGTTTGTTTGTCTACTTAAACTGATCTGTTAGTTCTTAATCTTGTTTCATGTACAAATTGTTGATCTCTGTGTTCAGCACGAATGTTTCCATGACTGTTACTCATTTGATGAGTAATCATGTGATATTTTTAAAACGCACTGCATGACATTTCTTGAGATGAGAGAAACATGAGATGAAGAATTTAAAACAATATAAACAAAGTTCATTTCAAATTATTTTAATACATTTTGTAAATGTGAAATGCATTTAATGTTTGTGATTGCTAGAAAATCACACAAATTAGTTTAAAATTTATATTTAGACGTATTTATTTTTGGTAAATTGAGTAAATTGAAATAAAATGTCTTATCTAATTCAATCAATATTTAGGGTCTAGGGTTCTTTTTTATGCTCTATTTTGTACCGTCTTCATGGAAAGTGCCTCATGCCATAGTCTGTTGAGTTTTGCCTTCGAAGTGACTGATATACGTGTGCTGATATGGAACATGTATGTGGATGTGATGTTTCTGTTTGTAATATTTTCAAGTGTGACCTCTGCTCACGTTTCAAAGCTATGGAAATGACATGGTCATGTTGAGAATAATGTAAAACGTATTCTTTAGACCAAAGTTGGAAATTTCATCACCGTTTCCTTGAGGTACTGAAAGACATTTCAAGGGTATGAATGAATGTCAGGGAAAAGCTTTCCCAAGCTTACAACAGCAACAAATATCAGAGAACTGGCCATGAACTGGCTTCAAAGACTATCCTTCAAAGAGACGTTGTGTTTGACAACCCCATGTCTGTTTTTTTTTTTTTTCAAATTCATCTTTTTGATTGACATTCGAAGTGTCATCACTTTGAAACACAAGTAAGTCATAACTGGAACATGTCAGCTCACCCAGCATGTATGCATTTATACGAACACATTATTTGTCCTTGTATCTTTCTCATGAGCCGTTTTCTTCTCCTGAACCTTGGGTATTGTGATGGAGCCAGAATAGGAGGATTACATAGGCGTCGATTTCGGTGGGGGCGGTGGGTACGCGTACCCACCAGATTTCGTCATGAGTCATTTTGTACCCACCACTTTTAACGTAACGTCCATGAGAACCATGGGGAGTCAACCCACAGCCGCTCCGCTGCCCTGCTGAAAATGTGAAGCAGAAACGCTTAATGTCAAATAAGGGGCTAGATCTTTTGACAGTTTTAAGTGGTTATGAGGAGCAATATGAGAGAGAAATTTGGGGATCATTGAACCACGTTAAGCTTTTTCCTTACAATATAGGCTCTAATGAAGCAGAAACGCTTAATGCCAGATTACTTCCATAATAATTTGACTTTTGGTTCGATTTTTTTACCTGTTTCAGTGGTTATCATGAGCAATATGAGGGAGAAATTTGGTAATCATTGTTTAGGTACATTAAACCACGTCATGTCATATTGTCAACATGGTAATTATGAAGCGGAATAGTGGGTCAAATGTCTAATGCTTTTTGTTTTTTCATAAAACGAGTTGGACATCATCACATTTTTGTACACATTTTTATTTATTTATATTAGTAAGCTACAGGACATCGTCTTTCAAAACATGACCTGTGCGAAAGAGAGAAAAAAAAAAAAGAATGTGTCATTGTACCCAGCACTTCTGAAAATGCACTTCTGAATGCGTCTCTGTCCCCAGCACATTTCAAACCAAACTGACGCCCATGGAGGATTACTTTGAAGAGGTGTCATGGATCAATAGGCTTTGGTCAACCCATACTTAATGATTTTGACCTATTCCACATTTGCAAAATAAACCAAGGTGCCAAGGAATTAAATATATTTATGATAGGGATTGGATTAATTAAATAAATACATAGATAACAGAGAAGATGTTTGCGCAAACGGATCAGTCAGCATCCAAACAGAGTCCCAACTGGAATTCGGTAACACTTAATTTCTATAGTCCACTTTCTACTAACTATAAGTAACTTTGAAACTACATGTCAACTAGCAACAGCTAGAGTATCAGTAGACTGTCTGCTAAATATCCAACCCGATCTCACAGCAATTCGTACATATTTTACGAGGTGGCTAATTCGTACGAATTCATACAACCTCACTCATACGAATTTGTAAAATATTTGCTAATACGAATTCATACGAATCAGTCTCATTTTACTCACTCGTACGAATTTGAATGAATTGGTCGTGAGATAGTGTTGAAATATCTGCTATATTACACTGACTATAAGTTACTTTGCAAGTACATATCAACTTATTCTAACCCTAACCTAACAGTCTACTAATGCTAATGAGAGTTGGCTGGCTTGTAGTTTCAAATTAATGAGAGTTAGTTTACACATAGCCTACTGTAGTTGCAAAGTTACCTACAGTTATATGTATAAAGTGGACTATTGAAATAAAGTGTGAGCAGGAATTCTTCATAATTGTCTATTTTACAAACTGTTTAAGATAAAAACTCTGTAAGAGATTCATAATGGCATTCATATATTGTAAAACCTTGTTTTTACATCTTAAATGACAATTTCTAAATTGTCCATCCATATGGAATCTCTCAGCGTAATGAAGGCACAATGCAAATTATATAGCATTAACTCTGTTAAATGTATTATTCTTTCTAATTAAATTGTATTGTGTATTCTCATCTTTATATTTGTTGGGGATTTCAAAAGGCACTTGTTCAAATCAAGTCCTAAAATCCTGGAGTCTTGATATTTTCCACATTCCCCTTAACAAAAGCTGTAATTTGAAATGTCTCTTGAATGAACAATATCATCTAATTTCAGGATGGCAGTGTCAACCCCTTATCTATCTTTTACAGCCACTCAACCACCTCTTTTCATCAGCTCGAATAGGCACAATTTGTTTTTCTGTTGCTTTATCTGTTTAATTTAGCTTATTAACTGCTGCATTATGTATCCCTGCTCAGATCCACAATTTTGCACTGAAAGTATCCCAGTTTCTGGGATGGCATTTACATTGATTCCTTAACTAAGTTGGGTGAAATTCCCAATTTTAAACAAATAACAATTTAGGGCCCTATCTTACACCAGGCACAATGCAGCGTCAAGCGCGATGCAAGTGTTTTTTGCTAGTTTCAGTCCGACGCAGCTATTATATAGCTAATACATTTGCACCCATTTGTGCGCCCATGGGCGTGCTGGTCTGAAAACGAGGTGTGTTCTGGGGCATTGTTGGTGCGTTGCTATTTTGAGGCAACAGAAATAGGACTGCGCCTTTGACCAACTGAAACCTGGTCTAAAGTCAATGGCACAGTATTTATTTATTTTTGTTATTTAAAGAGTGCGTTAGTAATGTGCGCCTATATGCGGGTCCACAACGCGCGTACATTCTGCTTATCAAACACACAGGGACGCACAACAGCACATACACATGCCAAATGTTTAAAATAAAAGGATTACAATGTAAAATATTATTAGACAGTCTAATAACAGGGTATATGCAGGAATCTTGAAATTAATTTTAATACCTTTTCAAGACTTTTTCAAGACCTTCTCAATATTTTTTAATACCTCACTGCCACTTCAAGCTGTAACCATTTACATCAGTGATACTTTTAACTTAACAGTTTTAGTTTGTGATAAAGACTATACGCACTACGTAATACGCAATGGGACCGCCAGAGCGTACATTGCAGGGCTCGCAAAATTTCTAAATCGCTGGTAGCCCTTCGGGCAGGCACTCTCCAGATGTTGGTAGCCCGAAATGAATTTCCCTGAGAAAATTTTGATTTCTCTGATCTACATATGTGCATTTTAAGATGTTTTGAAGGCCAAAAAAATTGGATAACAATAGCTTTAAAACCATGTAAGTGGGCAGCTGATTATTTTTCTCTCCTCATCCCATTTGTCTGTCAGTGAAAAGAGTAAACAAAGGGTCAACTGATAGGTTGATTTATGAATCATGTTCTCAGATGCATTAATTTACTGAAAGCTACTAGGAAAGCTAAGTAGTCTAACTAAGTTTATTGAATTCATTCACAATATATACACATTCATTATTGATCTTATTTCTAATACAGGGCCGTAGACAGGGCTTAATCAAAGAGGTCATACATTTAAGGTTATTAGGGGGTTTATTTTTTTTATTTCTCGGAATATGTCCATTTCAAGAAGTTTAAAGGCCAAAAAAGGATCAGAAATAGCTTTAAAACCATGTCAGCAGGCAGTAGATGATACCTGCTCTCACTTCTTATCCATCACTCTTTCTTTTTCTCTCAGTCTCCTCATTTTGCCATCTCTTCTCCGTTACCTAAAGCTGAACTTTTTTAATTTACTGAAGGCTACAAATTGTATATTAATTCTCAACATGTACACATTCATTATTAATCTTGTGCCTATGATGAAAATGGCTTTGTTAATGCTAATGTCCCCTCACAATGACAGTAAACTAATTATTAGTCACGTTACATAGGCCTATTTTCAGTTCCAAATGGCGAAATTCGACAAAAGTATATTCATTTGCCTGATTATTTTTGTCATTTGTTTCACATTTATGACCTAAAAAAGCTGTCAAATATGAAATGTTTAGTTTAGCTAACGTTACTTACATCTTATCTCGCACTTGACCGTAAACTGAAGCGTCGAGTCGCTCTGCTCAAATTCGCGCTCTGCAGCTTCTAGTGAACATAAAGCCCGCCTACTTTGATTTGATTGGTCATCTCAATATTCTGACATTGACGAGCACCGCAGCAGACCAATGAGACTCAGATGAACACACACACACCCTGGCCTGGCCTCTCTGTTTCTGATGTGCTCGGCGCCGCTTCGGATTGAAGACGAAGAACGCGCTGAATCTGATTATAACAAGACTGAAGCGAACACTATTTCAGATAGCCCGTCGGGCAGGCCGGTTATGCATTTTGGTAGCCCGACTGGAAAACACAATAGCCCCGGGACGTCGGGCAGCTCTGGTTGCCCGCTCTGGTGCTCTCAGAGGCAATTTACGAACGCACCCACAATAGCCTAGTTTTTTATGTATCTGTTCGTTTTTTTTTTAAAAATGACTACATTCACACACTTTTACGATGTTTTTGGGATTCAAACTGTTGGACAGCTAATTCATAAAAAATACTTTCAAAATTTAAGACTTTATAAAGCCGTGATAAGACTTTTTAATACTTTTTAAGGGTCTTAATTTTCCCAAAACTGATTTATCACCTTTTAATACTTTTCAAGACTCCGCGGATACCCTGAATAATAGATAGTCTTTCCACTATCAAAATTCTGTCATGTAAATAGCGAATCTGCCATGGCGCGAGCACAACTGGCATTTAAAGGGAATGGGAGATGTGACTCTGATTGGTTTAACACACGTAAATCCCAAAACACACCCATTACTCATTAAGAGAATAGTGACAATCCATTTAGACCATGCGCTGGGCGTGCTGACCATTTTTCACATCGTTAAACTAGCAAAAGTGTATTCGGACACGCCAAAAGTGATCTTGCGCCATGCGCTTTAGACCATGCGCTTAGATTGTTAAAATAGGGCGTTTAGGACGTTTGCGTTGTAAGCATGTACAGGTGACTTCAGACATAAAAACTCTTTAGGTAATGTTTTCTTATTAAATTCAGACAATTTCCTATTAATTCAATAGAATGTGAGGGAATACCAATATGGCAGCATGGTGGCTTCACTTTTTATGATGTCATGAGCAGTCAGTTCTATATATATGTCAGTGAATGGTACACATATTTTTACTGAAAATGTTCGGTATGGGTCTTTTGGTTTGGTATGCATGTGTACCAAATGAATACAGTGTTGTTTTAACCACTGCATGTGCTGAACGTGATTTCAAATTCCGAGTTTCCTCCTTAGGATGGGAAAACATAATTAATATCGATATACTTAGTTAGAAACACATCTCAAAAATAACGAAGGACAGTGAGAAGTGATCTGCTGCTGGATAAGTGCACCAATGTGTCTTAAACGACACATTAAGTGCTTCAAACTAAATCATAAACCTACATTGCTTGGCCTACTGTCAGATGTGTGTGTTGTGCAATGCCTTTGAGATGGGGTTTCCTCAGTGCACTTACATCTTATGGTAAATGTTACAAATTCATGCAAATGTTTCCATTTCGCATTAAGCATTTTCCTGACAGCAAGTGAGTCTCCATCGTTTTAACTCATTTAACACAGACTTCAATGAACGAGTGTCGCTGTGCATGTGTGTCAAATAGACAGGGGATTAGACTGGGACTGCAATAATTCTAACCTCATTGTAAAATATTTTGCTAATATATTTTGCATCCAAAAGTGTAAGCATCTCTAGATGCTAGATTAGAACAGCACCATAAAATGCAATGTGTGTTGCTGCCAGGTGCAGTAATATTGACAGACTTTTTTAAAAAATTTAGGACAGACATGGTTTTCAGTAAACCAGAGTTTAAAAATAAAAGTAAAAAAAACTCCAACTCTACCAAAAACATACCAAACCTTGACTTTTGTTTACTGTTACACCCCTATTGTGCATCTTTGACTGACATTATTGCAGGCACCACACAAAGGTTGTTCAGGTAACTGAATGTTTTAAGCATTCATTCCTAACATTTCATGGGGGAATGCAATAGTTCTTGCTTTGTCTTTTGATTGTGCAATGACAGCTAAACAATACCGCAGAGTCAACTGTATATTTATAGACCTGTTCTGCCTTCCATGATCAGGTTATTGTAAGTCACATGTAAAGTCAAAGGGTTCAGAAATTATAGAGTTTTGAATGCTCAACACCCAATCATCAGGGCCGTATCTCAGCAAAGCTGACACTAATGCACCGTCGGATGAGGAAAGTGACACACGATAGACCGATATCAGCATGCCCCCAGGCTAAGATTGTAGGGGCTCAAGCGCAGACAGGTCTGAAATGGGCCAAACATCCCATAATTAGATCTGCAGGTTGAGAAGGAAATGGCCTCATCGTCTGATCGGATAACTGGAGAGCATGGCCGAGAGATTAGAGCCGTGTAATGGTGCAGCCATCTCGCTTAACACAAGCAGCCGAGCTGTGATAGACTTGCCAGTCCGATCAGATAGCATCTCATAAACGGTGCCACAGATGGCAGCGCTAGAGGTGAGGATTGCAAACTGATCAGAGACATGCACAGTCATGTTGGGCCTGTTTCATTAAGAAATCTGCCACGGCGGGACGATACACTGCCTAATCTCATTCGCTGAGAGTGCTTGAAAGGTTTATGAACAGTGATTGCTTTGGCTTCTTTGAACTGCCTTGCTAAATGGCCTGAGCTGCTAGTATATGTATATACTGTATACATATTCACACTTTAGTTTAGACTCCAAATCTCACTATTAACTAACTATTACAACTTCCCTTAATAAACTCCTAATTACTGCTTATTAGTAGTAAGGTAGTAGTTAAGTTTAGGAATTGAGTAGGATTAAAGGAGCTGTATGTAAGAAATCTATTTCAATTAATCATAAAATTGCCCTGATGTGTCACTAGACATTAAGAAATCATGTTCATTTCAAATACTTATATCACTGACAGCAGTAGTATGGCTAGGATATTGTCATTTAAAAAGTGGACTTGCAGCCCTCAACTGATGTTGATGTTGTCATTTTGTGTTTTGGCCTGAGCGCCTCCCTCCACCTATCTACCAATCACGAAGTCAGTAGTGTTTCGGGATCCGGGTTGCCAGCTTTGCTCTAACCTAACCTACCCTAACTCTAGTCGGATAAAAATGTCTAACGTTACTAAATCAAAAAGACCTCGTTATAATTCAGAAATTCGTTGTGACAAAGTCCGAAATAAAACCAGAATTTGTATAGGAGATGCTTTTGAAAGATGGAGACGGCTGAAAACGGAGAAGAATTTGAACACAGACGCCAACGTTGCTAATTTTCTCCTAGACAGGTAAGATTCATCTATGCTTGGCTAACTTGTACTGGATGTCAATGGACATTTCATATATTCATGACAGTCGAACAAAGTTATGCGTGTTCAAGCAACGTAACGTTAGCTCACATGGACGTATGCATTTGCAATGCATTATAGGAGCCCGTTTCTCTGTCATTATGCTGAGACGCTGATGAAAACATTAGCACGACCATTATGGCAATTTGAAACGTAATTGAGACAAGCCTAACTTTACCTCAGAAAAAAATATTCGTCATTCGTTCTTCACGTATATCGTGGACTAAGTTACACATGCTGCAAGTTGACCTGTATGACCATTGCTAATGTAATTTAGTTACTCTAACAATATTTTCTGATGGGACTGAAAACAACCCTGTGATAGCCATTGGTGATATTGAATTTGTCCCGTGTTATAATTTCTGTGGCAAATGTTTATTCTGTTTTTAGCCTATAATATGACACAAACTTTAGCACTTGTAAATCAAGGTTTTTTTTTTCGTATTGAAAAATAAGGAAGTATTATTTTGTTGTTTAAGTCTATATGTTTTTTTGTTTTCTTTTACTATTATCCTTTTTTTTTCTCAGATTTTTTTTGAATTGTAATTGTATTTATATGTTCAAAATAAAGAAATCAAATCAAATTAAATATCAAATCAAAAACGCTTATCTCTTCAGCTATTATGGCCCCAGCACCTCAACAATTAGTAATTTTTTAAAATAAGTAATTACTCATCAAAATATCTCTCATAAAGCATAAACACAATTAACAGAAAAAAAAAAACTTACTGTGTACGTCTCGTCATCACTTGCCATTGGAAGCTCATTGAAGCAGCCTACGTTTCTGCTGAATCCTGCAGCTTATCTGGCAACCTCGAGTCAGGGGGGAGGGGGAGGGGATACACGGCTCTACAGTATTTTTAAAGTGATTGCAGTACCAGTTTTGTCCACAATCCTACATACGGTACCTTTAAAGGGATGTAGAACATGGCCGTGCAGAATAAGGCATTAATACGTGCTTTATAAGTACTAATAAACAGCCACTATTATAGTAATATGCATGCTAATAAGAAAATAGTTAATTGTGATAATTGTACCCTAAACTAAAGAGTCACCATATATATACATATACTGTATATATATTACAGTGATGCTAAGGAAGGTTCATGGAGTGCATGCTGCAACCAAAAAAATTGCTTGAAATCTATGATGCTCAAATCTGTTCCTCATAATGAGGCATTACATTCAGTTTATGAGATGCTCGTTAAGTGAATGTCTGGGCCTTGAGCGATCTAAACTTTCAAAAGAAACAGAAACAGAGACAGTCACAGGACAAAGGTGAGGATTTTGAGGGCAGAGCTGGTTATTCCAAAACCAGCTAATGAGATCTAAATTTAAAATGGAAATTAAATACTTGTACTTATCAAAAATACAATTATTGTTGAATATAAACAGATATTATCAGAAGGTCTTGCAGAGGCTAATTTTATAAATCAATTGAATGCATCTGAGTTTGACAAAGTTTACAGTAAGCTACAGTAAGTAAAACCAGTGGTGTATGGGTGGTTTGGTGTGATGTTCTGTGTGTTGGTCTGTGTGTTAGTGAGTTCATGATGATTGCTTACTGCTTTTGAATCGCTATTGCTGGTTGCATTCACCCAAATAATATTTTAGTTATCAGATGGCTCAAATAGATGGAAAAGTATTCATGTAAACATCTCAATAGATTCTGATCTTCTGACATATTTGCTAGCTTTCCTTTAGGTTTTTCACCAAGGCAATAATGACAGTTCTACTCACAATAGCTCTGGTGACATTATACAGCAGCGTTCTTCACTTATGAATGCGGATTGTAAAGTTTAGGGTTCATATAAATAGAACTTCCAAGTAACTAGCATATTAGAATGATTTCTGAAGGAATGTGTGACACTTAAGACTGGAGTAATGATTATGAATTCAGACTTGCAATCACAGGAATAAATTATTATGAGAAAATTATTTTAGATTGTATTTTTTATTCAAATAAATGTTTTTTATGTTGAACATAATAGACTTCTTTAAAAAAACATGAAATAATCTTATACAAACTTTTTTGGTGTGTACATGTAGAAATGAACATAAGCCTAAATTACTAATGGCATACTCATAATTGTAAATTCTATCATTATTTACTCACCCTAATGTTGTTCCAAACCTGTAGGTTACAACTTTCTTCTGTGAAATGCAAAAGCAAGATATTTTTTTTTCTTTTTTTTTTTTTTAGAACGTTGGGGTCCAAACAATCGCACTGCATTGACTTTCATTGTACAAACAAAAATAGAACACAGCAGAAGCAAAGGATCGGGGTATGGAATGACCAATGACACAAGGTGAGTAAATGATGATGATATTTGAGTGACCTACCTGTATCTGTTACAGTATTATTTATTGTTAGTTCTCCACACCTTCTTTATTAACAAATTTTAACAAATGAAGAGTTCAGATGCAAAAACCTCCAAGTGCCATCTGAAATTTTCTTCTAGAATGATCATTTTTATCAAGCTCATTTATTTAAGTTCAGTAATTTCACTTAAATGACAATGAATAGGTAATTTTCATTGCCATTTAAGTGAAATTACTTAACTTATATATACAAGCTTGATAAAAATGATCATTCTAGAAGAAAATTTCAGATGGCACTTGGAGGTTTTTGCATCCGAACTCTTCAAGTTATACCTTATTATGAAAAGCACAGTCAGTCAATGCTGCTGTGTCAGACTGATTGAGACGTTCAAACAAACTGAGAAACGGTAACGGTATTTGCACTTTCTGGACAATCAGCCGGTAAATGGCTTACTCATAGGTAGCCATTAAGCTGAGGAAGAAGAACATGTTTTTAACAGAAAACAATTACATGCACCACTTTTTAATTCAATGAGAAATGTTGCTGCAGCTCAGCTTTAGCAGCGCCTGGAGTGCACTCATCCTGACGTCAGTTAGATATGAAAGATATGATAATATAATTAGTTTCCACTCTCCAATTAAGTATTTTTACAATCCCCTCCCTGCTGTTGCTGTGGTTGGGGGAAAAAATGGAGAAGTGGTTTGTTAATTGAGCGTGAGCTAGGAGAAACAGTGATGTCATACATATTTAACCGTCTCCTCCTCCTCTCTTGCTGCTCTTATCATCTCTTTCTCTCGTTTCACTCTCAGCTAATGAGCCGGCAGCGGAAGTGATTGTCTTATCGTTCTCATTAACACCGGGCCCCTTTCTTCTGAGTGCTTTAACTCGCTGATTCTGTTGCACCAGGAGAGCTGCTCATGCGATTTGACTCCAAGTTTGACGTCGAGCGTTGAGCGGGTCTGAGGTGTGGACCGGAGGCTCGGTGAAGCTAATGAGAGAGGATATAAATGATCTGGTGACACTGTAATTATACACCCTGCCCTTCCTCTCAGCTAGCGTCTCACTCCTCTTCAAACTTTTCTCTTTAGCTGTGCATCAAAACTTATTGAGCTGTCTACTGAAGGCAACATTTCTGTCCTTGTTTGTACTTCTTTTCTACACCTGTCTATCTTTCGTTTTCCTCTGTAGACATCTTTGTCATGATTTTGTCTGTTAATCAGTGAGTCAGCAGGAGTTTGGCTTCCATTCTTCAGTTTTTACATCTGTTCATTGTAGAAAAAACATTGTTAATAAGCATTATATTTTATTTTGACATTGTTTAATAATTTGCATTTATATTTTGGTCTAATTTAGTAGTCTGCACATCCATTAAAAACACTTTTTTAGATTTTTTTTAAGGATTCAGTTGATGATATAAATGATTCCAATATTATTATTTTGTTCAATTTAATAGCAAGAGGAGCTTTTATGCTGTTATATCCTCTTGTGGCATTCATGCAGTAGTTAATGAGGACCCATTATGCTTTTTTACTTTTTCAACTTTCTTTATTGTGTAATGGTGTTTGAGCATGAAAAAGGGCCGCAAAGTTACAAAACAAGCCAAAGGGAGTTATACTCAGTGTGCACTCTTTCTGAACTTACTGAAATGCCTCAATTTCAATCTTGAGTTTTATTTAGGAACATACATGTAATAATTTTCCTCATTTTAATAATTCTTGCCCAGGCCGTATGCAAAAAAAAAAAAAAAAAAAGGTGGGTTGCTTATGTTTGGGTGTGACATTTTCAAAACACACTCGAAGCGGTTGACTAATCACAACACACTGGGATTTTTGGAAAGAGGGGCTTCGTAGAGACAGGAACTAAACAGACTGGAAAGTGAGGTGCTGTAACAATGTCAATTTTTTTATTAAACTATAATAGTTAGCTGTTATAGTTAAATAGTTAACTATAATAGTTAATTGTTTTATTTCTAATAGCTACTATTCTAGTAGACCCCAAAAAACAGGACTTTTTAAAGAGGCATAACTTGCAAGTCTCTTTAAAGCTTGTCTGGGCAAGCTCTTACATTTTATGCATCTGTGTGTAGAACATTAGTGAGTATTTTTTTTTTTTTTTTACAAGAACGCAACAGTTAATTTCAAAACGTTATTTGTTATTTCCTTTTTTGAGGATGTTCAGTATCTTTCCTCCTATTATGGACCACCACCAATCAGAAACCCAACCATTTCAAAATAAGCCTTGCACTGTAGTTCAGTTTCAATATGAAACTGAGGACTGGGGTAGAAGTTTTGAGTTCACCGTACAATGAACTCTTTCATGTCAGAACATCAAGGAAAGCTTGATTCCTCAAGATATGACCCTCAACAAGTGCACAAACACCTGAACACCAGTAAGACGTTGTGTTTCTGTAGGGAATTCTTCAGCATGTTGTATCTGAAAGCAATTTCCTTTCACTCATTTTCCCTCTGATATTCCTCTCTTTGCCGCTTCTGGTTTTTCCAATACTGAATGTTCTTTCTCCTAGTCTCTATGTTGTCCCTTTATTCCGTCACTCTGTTTGCCCGCAATAAGTGCCAATTTGCTCTCTCGCTTTCGTCGTCTCTTCCTATGTTTCTCTCTTCCCTCTATAACCCTAATGAACAGCTATGGAGGGAGTCGTGTTATGGCTGGTGCCGTGTTAGCGTGCGCATCGTCTCCGTTCTGACAGATCGCCCCAATTAACCTTATTTACCACTATTTCCCTTCGTCCTTTAACAAGTTCCTCTGGGCTTCTCCCCCTCTAATGACCAGGTGCCTGAGACGAGGGCTCGCCGCGGTTATGACACCCTCACGGCCCGACTACCCATTATTCAGGTGCTCAGGGTGCAGATCACATGCTCATATGAGCACATTAGTGTTTTTCCATAAATGTTCACACCAGAGGCAGAATCACGTGTCAGGGGGAATTATGTTGACGTTAGCTCATGTTGCTGTCTGAACTAATGCTTCATTTTTATAGTACAGACAAGGATTTCTGGTCTGAAATGATTTCAGATGTGGGGGTGAGACTTTTGAAGCTCGTAATGAATGGGAACAGTGGAGGTGGGGACATACAAATCAAGAAGTGGGTGTTGTTAGCTTTGGCACCAAATCAGCAAAATTCAATAGAAGAGTGAAACAGCCATGGTGTTTCTGTATCACTAAGCAACAACAGCCTAATATTTCTGTGACCTCTAATGAATACCGTGGGACTTTGTGCAAGGTAAACATACCAAGTGCATGACTCTGTACCCCCTTCTCATTACCAAGCACTAAAAAAGTATTGACGTTTTTCTGCCTAATTGGTTCAGGAAACAATTACCTTAGTTTCCTTTTCTTTCTTTTTTTCTACAGAGCCATTGCATGGGGCTCTGAGTAAATGAAGTGAATATCTTTATAACCTTTTGTACATATGCATTGTGCAGTTGCTGATAAATCAAATGTGCCCTCATGCAGAGATGTGGGCTAAAATTCAGTCTTCCTTGCTGAAAGGGAACCGGCACCTCTGCAGCTGTGAATCCCGCAGAGAAGAATGTCTTCGTTATGTGGGCATTAATTACGGCTCAAGTATTTTCATAGGTACAACCATTTTCACACTCAAAAAGACACTCCCAGTAGTCCCTAGGAGGCATTTTGTTAGTAAGAGAAAACATGTACTTTATAAATTTCATTTTATTTTATTTGATTTATTTTGTACTTTTTTATTTGATTTTTTTTAAATTATATTATTATTTTTTTTTTTTTTTTTTTTTTTTTTTTTTTGCGAAGGACAGGTCCCTAGGCTTTTCAGTTATTTATTTACTTGTTTTACATTTTATAATAATGTAATACACCATTTTCAAACTAAGACATGGATATTCATTGGACATTATTTTCCTGTCATTCTTTTCTGCCCACTCTTGGCACTTGCTACGCTGTACTATAACCAAATCGGACATTCTCTTTTATGTGCCCAACAATAGCAAATGAGGATGAATGATAAATTAAATTATACAAATAAGACTTCTTCCACAAACATTAAAGAAAAAAACGTACCCTTCCCCAATCCTATAATATGTTCAGTATAATTCATTAAATATGCACAGCCCTAAGCCAATCGTGATTTCAGTGCATATAAAATGTTAAGGACCTCTCATGTTAAGTGGTTTCAAGGTTTCAATTTTTTTAGTGAAACTGGAGTGTTGACTTTCCTGACTGCTTTTGTGTGTGTGTGTTTGTGTGAGCTTTAGGCCGTGTGTCCACCAAAACGTTTTTAGCCAGCTGAAAACACCAGCGTTCTTCTGAAAACACCTCATACCGCGGGCACTTGAGAGCACTTTGGAATTAACGGCACAGCGGGGGTTTTTTTTCAGTTGAGACACTATATGCTATTATACAGCTGTTTATAGTGCCTGATTTCAGAAAATAGTTTCTTTCTGAATATAAACATGTTAACACAATGTAATGTACTTGCTCTGGCACTAGTTTTGAATGAAGAGACGTGCTTGGTGTTGTCATCTGTTGCCGTTGTACAAGCAGGATGTGGCATTTGGTCGCTGTGGTAGTTGTCCCGCCCCTCCTCCACTGTGATTGGACGGCTGAGTAAAAAAGTGACAGTGATGTGTTTTACAGAGCTGCATTGAACATTTTTCAACTCTCAGAATCTGGTAAAAAACGCCGAGCACTCAGTGTGAAATAGACGCTCAGGGCCTCGTCACACTGTTGGTGTTTTAAAAAAAACGCAGCGCTCCCATTGAAAACAATTGGAAAAAACATGCCAGCCTCAGGATAAAACGCTTTGGTGGACACATGGCCTTACTCAGAAGATTTTTGCCAATTCTGGTCAGGTTTGTGTTGACTCACAAACACTATTTCTCTCCCCTGGAAGTCCTGTGTGTAAAATGAATCGGTAGCAACTGAGGGAAGTGTCTCTATCTACGAACACTCTATCCTGTGGAGATGGCAGGGCAACCCAGAGTTGGTTTCTCTGTCAGAGTTCAATTTGCAGACTAATTGGATTCGCTTTTTCAATGATCATACCTGACATATACAAATTACTGAGAGAAAAGGGCTCTGACTCAAATCGGTTCTGCTGTTACTGCCTGGAAACTGCTAAAATTGTCTCAAAGGATTAAGCCTGTAGAGTGTATGTAAAGTATATGGCGTACCGTTTAAAATTGATAATGATGGCTGTCCTCTTCTCCACACATTTACTTGACACACATCTCCATTTTAATGGCTTTAAAGTGAGTGTAAAATAGGCTACTGCTCGCAAGTTTCATAATCTGCTGAATTTCTAAGAATGCAACTAGTATAATACTTACATGGTTGAACAACATGAGAGTGAGTAAATGATGACTGAATTGTAATTGTTGGGTGAACTTATGAATTTATTCTAGATTTTTGAATGGTTGGTGTTATTTTTGGAATTATGTAATCAATCCTGCAAACATAAATATGGCACTAATTTGAGGAGAAACCTTCTAACATTCTTACTTGGGTGCTGTGGCATCATTGGTCCGGATTCACTCACTGATCTTTTAATAACCAGAGAGTTTTCCAGTTCAGGAAGTCCGTTTTAGGAAGCGCTGCGGTGGCGACCGCACACCACAACAGGGAGGTGCTCGAAACCCAAGCTGCTCAGGGACGCTGACATTTTTTAGACAAAACAACATTTTACCTGGCTGTGTGTCTCCCTCCATAAGATTGTTTTGTTATTAAACTTGGTAACACTTTATTTGAAGGTGACGTAGTTACAGAAGGTGCATTCACTCACTATAGTAATAACAGTAAATTAGGCATAATTACAAGCAACAAACTCTAAACCAAACCTCAACCCTAACCTTAACCCCATAGTGAGTACATGTAATTAATTAATATTACTCAGTAATTATTTTTGTAATTGCACTGTAACAATGTCACATTGAAATAAAATGTAACCTTTTGTGTGTGTGTATAGGACAGATTTTCTGCACTTGATCATTATTTGATGAACAATTCTATTTATTTTTATTTTTTTTATCAAACATACGTTTAATTGAGTATTTCAGTGACTGCATTATACCATCCTGTATAATGCATAAACATAATTGTGTTCTGTACTAAATCTCTGGAATGTAGTTTGTATTTTATAATCTTACACCCAAGCAGAGCCCTAACATTGGCATATTATTTATTTTTTATTTATAGAAATGTTGAATTGTAATCACTCCACTTTTAGTCATTTTCTTTTGTGTTTAATTGGTGCACATTTGTTCTGGATTTGTTGATATGCTAATTAAAAACAACACAATTACAGAGCCTGTTCATCTTGAAATATATTTTTATCGTCATTCTTATAATTTGCCTAGTTATATGTGTAATGATAAATGACACATTATTATGGATTTTCAGATGCAGATGCAATAAAGTTGAACTAAAATTAGTAAACTAAAATTAAAGTGATTATTAAATGCATTGATGCAGGTTTTTTTTTTTTTTTTTTTTTTTTTTTATAGTGTGGTCAATTGTCACCTGCCACCAATGATTAATCTCAAATGGCATATGTGAGTAAAGAAATGGAAATTTTCCCTCCTTAAACTTTCCTCTGCTGATGTGAAAAAAACAGGCAGCAGACATTTAGTTTTTCCTCATGTATTAACAATATCAATATGTCACAACACACAGCAATGACATGAGGGTTTAATCTCCCTGTATCCTTATCTTACCCCTCTTGTTTTCTTTTTCTTTTTTTCGGTCTTTTATTTCCCGCTTGAGTTGTTCTTGATTTGACTTTTAGTGGAATGAGGTTGAGCCAGCCGGTCCATATCCAGTTAAACGTGATCACTCAGATCAGCATTTGAATGGCATATCATGGAGATTGCTTTAATGTATAAAAATATTCCTGCATTAATTTGTCACAACGCAAAGTATACACAAAGATAATTTAGATTGCTGGTACTGCTTCTGTTTGACCTCTGCAAAGACACCAGTGGATTCGCAAGTTAGGTCAATTGACTTTTGCAGAAATAACAGAGGCCATCTTGCCCTTTATATAATCTAAACAGCATGTGGTGAAAAAGGTGCTTACTGGTTCATACAGTGAGAAGGGTTATCAAATATCTTCTCTGATATTTAAAATTTTGCACTTTTGGAGGGTTGAAAACAGCTAGTTCAACAAAACTGTATGACCTTCAAAGGTCCAAATACATCAAAAGCAGCAAAAAAGCAGCACTTGCAGTGTTTGGTCCAAGTGTATAGTATTACACAAATGTACAAACTTTTCCAGTTTGTAGAATATCCAACCTGGGGTGCATTTCCCGAAAGCATCGTTGGCCAATATGGTCGCAAGTTCATCGCAATGTCCATTGAACTCTATTGGTAACGACGGAACTTGCGACCATAGTTGGCCAACGATGCTTTCGGAAAACGCACCCCTGCTCTTTTCCATGCATTGAAAGCTGATGCACTAAAATGCTTTCATTTCATTGGCTCTTATGTGTCATGTGACAGATTGTTATGCGCCCTGTTTCAATTATTTTGAGATTTGAGTGCTGCAGTAGAACGATTTTCTGTATTTTGTTTTCTTCCTGACAATTTTCCCTCAAAAAAAAAAAAAAATAATAATAATAATAATAATTTATTAATAAAATAAATTATGCATTATTAATTTTAAGCCACTTTTGTGTATAATTCATGATAATATTCCCTGCATTATTTAAACACAATTCAATAATATCAAGCCAAGGATTGATGCAATACTCCAAACTAAATTCATGAGTTTTGTAGCCTAAACAACTCATATCTCCTTTATGAGACTGTCCTGACAGCGGAGATATGGGTAATAATATGACCATCATGTATAGCAATACTTGTTTGCGGTTCCAGATCTCCTGTGTAAATCCCCTAACATATCAAAACATCTGAACAGGTTTAAGCCAGCAGAAGCTCGAGCTAATAACTTACCATCAGACGGGTTTCTTTTGCCCTATTTCCTGTGGACATGACTGCAGTCGTCATTCCCTTTTTGAGATTGAAAATTTCACATTCTCAATTAGGTCTCTCACCGCTTCCTCTGCAGACCGTGATGTAACTTGTAAGCAAGCATGTAGACCAAACAGATGTTGTGTACAAGGTGACATTTTCTCTATGTGGCTAAGAATACTATATGTGAATCATGCATACATACATTTACATTTGCATGCTTGCATATTGTAAATACATTTACATACATGCATATATCTGTATGTAGATAGGAGGAAACACAAAAACACACAAACATTTTACAGCCGTGCATTTTGCCTGAAGCACTACTCCACTGTATGTCAGAGGTAATGATTCACTTCAAGATTGTTTGGAAAAACTTTGAAATTGGAGTTCGAACTAAAGAGCTAAAAGGTATGAAAGGTAAATGAATCAATTATTGTTGTAACACGGGGTACAGAATGCCTGAGCTTGTGGCAGCCTGCTGTTCTTTTCAAGCCTCTTTGATTGGCGTGGTTTATTGAAAGGGTCATCTGAATGGACCGGTGGGCGGCACAGACAACCTGTAATCAGAGCGTTTGGTCACTCAGTGTAGGTGGAACCAAGCACCACCTGCTTGTTCTCTGATAGTCTGAAATGGATCCTCTTTCAGTCATCGGTAATTGTCACATGGAGAACTGCAATTAAGGCGAGTAGAAATTCAATTGATTTAAGATGTATATAAAGGAGCTTTTTGTATATGTATTTATGAAATAAATGGGGGAGTAGCATTTAAACTTTGGATTTTCAACTTGACAGATGATTGACAGGAGTAATAGTTCTAGTGACTTCTTAAAGGGATAGTTTGTCCAAAAATGGAAATTCTGTAATTAATTACTCACCCTCATGTCGTTCCAAACCCACAAGACTTTCGTTCTTTCGTTTTTGACGAAATCTGAGTGATTTCTATTCCTCAGTGACAGCTATGCAACTGACACTTTGACGCTTCAAAAAGTTAATAAAGAGATCGTAAAACTAATCCATATGAATTGAGCGACTCAGTCCAAAATTTTCAGAAGAGACACTAGCAATTTATATGATGAACAGATTGAATTTATGCTTTTATTCACATAGAAACATTCATCAACTCACACATCAGTTGTGGTCAACGGAAGCTCATGCATGCTTGCTTGACGTACGAGAACCAACGGGGTTCGTTCTTGTGTTACGCAGCACGTGTGAGCTTCAGCAAGAACCAATGACCAGGTATATTCAAACTTTTGACTGGTAATGTATATTCTTTAAAAATATATATATTTCAAATTTGACAGTAAAACAATAAATGTAGACAAAAAAAGTTCAAGTGTATTTGTAGGTCAGTAAACAATATGAATGCTATTGAAACAGGCAATACAAAACAAAATTATTAGGCCATTATTAGTAGGCCAATTATTTGCTCATCCTTCCTTTCTTTGGTCAATATTAGGATACATTCATGTAATTCTTCAAACCCAGAGTCCTCCAGGATTTATCCCTCAATCAAATTTTCTCTCTATTATTTTCAGTCTGAGTCTGTGTTAGCATATCATCTATTCTGTAGAGTTTCAGTTTCAGTGACAGAACTAATGGATCTACAGAAGCCCACAAGTGAAGAAAGACAGTGGATGAATCATTGTGTGTTTCAGTAACATCGCCTATCGCTCAAAGTGCGGTTAAATGTAAGCAGATTGGCAGATGTGATGAAAGGAGTGAGAGCCTGTGAAGTGGTGTTTTGTGGGCAGCATGTGGTGTCGCTCTCTCAGATGGTTTGCTTGAGTGAACTCGAACATGATTTCGGGCGTGTGTTAGAGTCTGTGTGTGCCTGTCCGTTTAGTCCACCCAGTTACAACTTGTGTCCATGTGTGTCTGCCTAACCTGAGCTGATGTCGACTTGGTTTTCTCAACTTGGTGTGCACGTTATGTTTGTGCGTCTTGGGTGAGGAATGTGTGTGTTTGTTACGCTTTGGCTCATTTTGAATGGCTTTTGACATGTTTGTGTGGGTTGGTTGGTGTGTGTGAGTCAAGCAGGCAGTCTTGTCACTCAGCCTGGAAATAGACTTGACAGGCCTAGTGTGTGTGCAAAAGAGAGTTCACGATGTCAGCAAATTAATGTCGTGGAGATGTTGGTGTGGGTTGGCTTGTGTGCATGTAGGGCCCTATGAAATCTGTTTTTTTTTTTTTTTTTTTTTTTTTTACCAAATCCTGTTTTATTTTATTTTTTCCTGTACTCCTTTTCGTTTTATTGGCTAAAATAAATGTTAGTGCCAAAAACATGTCTAAATAATTGAAATCATAAAACTACAATTTAACAATTTATTAACAGTTTAATAAAATAAAATTTTTAGGGTTGGATGAAATTAGCTTTTTTTTTTTTTACTAAATTTAATTTTTTTCACAAATTCCATGTTTTCTGTTTTATTTTTTTCTGCATTTATGACTTACTGTTAAAAGCAAAACATGAAAAAAAATGATTTATTCCTTCAAAAATAAAGTTATTGTTATTGTTGTTGTTGCTTTTATATTACAGATTGTTGTGACAACCTTTGAGTTTCTGTGTGTATATGATATGATAATAGTTTTTATCAAATTAAATGGTGAAATGCTGATGAAGAAGATAAAGTTCATGTGGAGTGTCCTTATATAGTGAGATGGCAGATGCTGGAAACACCACAAAAATCATACGTGCTTGAGTATGTTGACAAAACCATGCCACTTATTCATACAGAAATTGTATTCTTCCCGTGTACAAGAATTCAAAGAGTAAACATTTAGCGGAAGTAAGTTACTTTTGGTTTCTAGTGAATGCAGCAAATACCACGCTTTAGGAAAAACAGTCAGTTCCGCCCAAAGCAAAACGCCGTCATAGTGTTCCATTTTTACCATAATGCTGTCTAAAGAGGGCACATAGTACAATAGTATACTTTCAGGGATAAACCTACACTTAGCTTCTGTTAATAACCCTCTGTTGATCCAACCAGATATCACAGCAATTCATACAAATTTTACAAGGTGGCTAATTCGAATTCATACAACCTCACTCCTACGAATTTGTACGATTTTTTTTAATCGTTGCTCAGTTGCTCAGTTCATATGAATTCGTACGAATGACCTACCCCTGACCCCGCCCCTAAACATACCCATCACTGGGGTTTAGACAAATCATTAGCCTGGGTTTACCCATACTGCCTTTTATTCACGCTGCTAGGCAGTCTGGACACCATGGACCAAATTTTCCCCTGAAAAAGGGAACCAATCACAGAACGCGGAGGGAGCAGCAAGACGATGACGACACCGAAGCAGTTTGTTTATATCTATGGATCCAACATGGCATCAGACTCAACATTACATTCTACCCTCATGTTTATCTTGCACAAACGGTAATATTCGCTAAACGCCATCGTGTACAAATAAATCTTTGACCCATCGTCTTTTTCCTCGTCGAATTTCTGTCACTCTACA
This sequence comes from Scardinius erythrophthalmus, assembly GCF_964197995.2. Classification (NCBI taxonomy): domain Eukaryota; kingdom Metazoa; phylum Chordata; class Actinopteri; order Cypriniformes; family Leuciscidae; genus Scardinius; species Scardinius erythrophthalmus. Next base: position 6,514,604 of record NC_138238.1, read on the forward strand.
TACATCATCTGGTATAACTGAAGCGATTGGCTATGAGCTACATACAGGCGCATTTGATAGACATTCATAGCGCCCAATAAACGGCTCTGGGCATTCGTAAACCATGCCTCAAATACGAGAAAATTAACACGTGGTTCCCAGACCAAGTCTCAAATGAGACTTGGTCTGACGTTAGCCAGGCTAACAAATCGTACGAATTAGCCACATTTTACTCACTCTTACAAATTCGTACGAATTAGTCGTGAGATAGAGTTGGTTGATCCGACTGTCTGTGGACGAAGATACAAAAATGTGGAAGTATAATTTGTAGTTTTCACAAAAGCCCTGAAGGTGTCAAAAGACTTTTGCTGACAAATAAATGTGAGCCCCTTGGACCAGGTAACATGGAGAACGAGTAAACATTGTTCATTTACATATAATACCAACACAGTAACAATGCAAAGCGGGTTAAAAATGGGCAAAGTTACACTTTAAGCCCTACTGTTAATTTATTCATCTAAAATTTGCCAAGTTCCATGACATTCCGTTTTATACTGTAAATTCCATTTTTATGACTGGATTCCACGATTCTGTCTGCATTTTCCAGATCGTTAAAATCATAGGGTCCCATGCATGTCTGTCTTATAAAACCAACACGATGCATGTGTGAGCCTGTGAATCCATCTGTGTTTCGAACACGTCTGAGTAAATGCTGTGCTGCTCTGATTGCGTTCACCCTTGCGTGTCGTGTGCCCTTTGTGTTCGGCCCCTGATGGGGGCCCATGTGCGAGACAGATTTGGTGTTCAGGTGCAGTCCGCCCAGTAAACCCCCAAAACCCCCACCCCACCCCACCCCACCCCACCCCACCCCACAGAGAGGTTAAGTACTTCAGCACGTTAATTTAGGGACCTGCTATTGACAGACAGCTTGGTGCCCATTTGGGCTCCAAAAGACACCACGGTTGACTAGATAGAGGCAAATACCCTATTTTGAACAGATGCCATTCACTGCATATTAATTTATTTTACAAACAAAGATGGCCATTGGCTTTTATTTGGCGTACTCAATGATAAAAACAACTTGAAATCACAATGATTCACATTCTTGGTAAAAAAAAAACAAAAAAAAAACATGCGTGTTTCCAACTCCTCCCTGGGATTACAAATGTATTCAGAGAAAAATAATGAATCACGGCTGTCTCCTCATGTTTTAATTTAATTTAAATTTCTAATTAAGAGTGTTTGTTTTTTATTTGTGCCAGACACTTCTAGTTAATCAAAACAGTGCAATCACATATTGGCAAAAGGATATTGTGCCTTAACTGCCTTTCCAAATCATTACATTTGAGGGGCGCCTGTTCTTAAGGGCTCTAAACGTAGTACATACAAGGAGTTTCTGTTTTAATATGTAAAGCTTATGGAATGGCATAGCAGATCATAAGTTTAAATCATGATCAGATCTGTCGTTCATTCTATCTATCATTCCTTCTATCTATTGTTTTATTGTTTGTGTATCTATCATTCTATTGTTTGCTCTATCTGTCTGTCTATCTGTCTGTCGTGCTATCTATCTATCTATCTATCTGTCTATCTGTCTATCTGTCTATCTATCTATCTATCTATCTATCTATCTATCTATCTATCTATCTATCTATCTATCTATCTATCTATCTATCTATCTATCTATCTATCTATCTATCTATCTATCTATCTATCTATCTATCTATCTATCTATCTATCAGGCTTGTGCAAAATTCAGAATTTCAGAATTGGCCTCCATTCAATTCATGAATTGGAATTTGAATTGAATTTACTCTGCCCCACAGGATGTTGAATTGAATTTGAATTGGAATGGCAGGAAGTGGAATTAAATTCATGGCAATTCAAAGAAATTCCACACAGTCACACAACAGAAAGAATGTGTTGAGTCTGGCATGCATTCAGTGTTAGGAAGGTTACTTTGGAAATGTTATTGCTTACTGTTATTAGTTACCCATTATAAATGTGGTTTGGATTACTTTATTTGGATAACTTTATCAATGCAAAGCAATTTCATTTTAAGTTGATTAGTAACTTATTGAATTAAACATTTTACCTCAGTAATACAACTAAATACAATTACATTAATTTTGTCATTTACAGTTTTTCTCAGTCGCTTTGGTGCATTTCTCATAACACTATTTACATTTGCACAACAGTTAATGCAGTTCTCAAAACAATTAGTACAAACTGCAAAACCTAGTTGATAACCTGCAAAAGCGTGTCACTTGCTCAAAATGGATAGCTCATTCCTCAAAAGCAAGTATTTATGTCAATGAATGTGTCAGTGTCATCAAAATGAAAAGTCCTGACACCATCGTTTATGAACAAGATAGTCAAATGGCTTTGTCATGTTTTCATTATGACAGTTTACTCTTCAAATGTTTTCCAATGATAAAAGTCAGATCTTGGTGACACAGTGACTACCTGAAAATGCTCAATACAGCACTAAATACTATTTGCACAGCCATTTGAAAAATACAGTAAAGTTACACATTACTGTATGAATGAGGTAACTGAGTACAAGACACTGAATATGTATGTTTCACATTTTTACTGCATATGCTCTTTGCAATTCTAATTTGTTTACAGCATTGTGCAAAAGAAAAAATACACCATTATTTACAACAAAAATAAACCCCCTATGGGTAGAGCTGTGCACAACTGTATACAATATTGCAGTAGGCCTATATACTGTATTGGAACTGAACATACAACATACATAGGACTGTAATCATTCATGCACATCCAGACGTTCCTCTCTGTCTGGTCACATAATTTAATCTACATCCCAGCGAATATCATCTCTTGCTCAATTGCAAATTGTTCAATTTAGGAGACTTTTTCAGCATTTTTTGTTGTTGTTTTATTTTTTAAATGACAGATTTTGACAACTAGTTCAACATTTTTGTATGTAATGACTCAAGCAATGAAATGAGGACTATCAGTTTTATATGGAATGACTATTCATCATTTACAAGTATAGTTAATTTTGACTGACATGACATAAGCAAATGATAATGTTATAAAACAGCAGAGAGTTGTATGAAAGCATCTGATGCATGTCCAAAAGCATTTGCAATTTGTTGGAAGGAATGAGAAACTGCTACTATGATGTGCACAAGTGACTAAATGTTGTGGAGGTTGAACTAACTGTTGTGCAAATGTAAATAGTGATGTGAGAAATGCACCAAAGCGACTGAGAAAAACTGTAATAACAGAAATTTCATTTCATGTAACATTTACTCCTCAACCCAGCATACATTTTGTTCTAAAATAGATACTGATCAAATTCTTGAAATAAATTACCCCATCAATGTTGTTTAATTAGTTTTGTTCCAGTGTAATTTTCATTTCAAAGTAATCACACAAACACAAAGTTGTTGTAAATGCAGTTATCATTTATTCCAATGCAAAAAATTACTGAGCAACACTGTTGCATCTAATTCTCAATAGCTCCTCAAATGTTTTTTCATTGTGTCTGCACCGTTCTGGTCTGAATATCTTTCCTGCAACACTAAAGATTCTCTCAACAGGTGCAGAGTGAAGTTGTAAGGGACTTCTGAAACTTAAAAAGTCCAGTGTTGCCCATTAAATTGTGCTTTCAAACAAATGTCCACCTCAAATTGTTTAGCAACCATTTTAAATACTTGGTTAAAGTAAAGTATTCTGGGAGTCATGTTCCATCATGTTCCACAAAATTACAATTACAATAAATCAAACTTAATTATTTGTTCTGACTAGAGCTTTTAACATTCATTGCTGGGGGAAAACATATCCTTTTAATGTAATCTGTACAAGTAGTTCAAACTAATATCATTTATAATGCAATCATATATGACATATACTGTAAAGCTTCATTGTTAAACACTTCACTTAAAATATGTATATGAATTTATTTGAATTTTTATTGAATTGCAATTCTGCTTCCTTTAATTCAAATTCGAATTGTAATTCTAGATCCTGTTTTTGACATCAATTCAAATTCAATTCAAATTCAAGAATTGAATTGGAATTAAGGAGTCATTCTATCTATCTATCTATCTATCTATCTATCTATCTATCTATCTATCTATCTATCTATCTATCTATCTATCTGTCTGTCTGTCTGTCTGTCTGTCTGTCTGTCTGTCTGTCTGTCTGTCTGTCTGTCTGTCTGTCTGTCTGTCTGTCTGTCTGTCTGTCTGTCTGTCTGTCTGTCTGTCTGTCTGTCTGTCTGTCTGTCTGTCTGCTTTTACCATGCTTTATTATTACTATTAAGCATCATCATCACAAATTAATATTATTATTTTCAGTTTATTCATTGTTTTGAATTGTATTGAATTGAAATGTAATAATGAAACTAAAAGCATTCAAAATATATTACCCAAAAGCTTTAACATATCTAAAAGGTGTATCTAATTTCAATTGATTGAAGCTCCAGCTTATCCCTATGGGTTACATTTGAGCAATACATCTAGGGCAGTAAAATCAGGGGCCCTATTTTGACGATCTAAGCGCATGGTCTAAAGCGCTCGGCGCAAGTGCCGAATTCACTTGCCGGCACGACCGGCGCATGGTCTAAAAGGGTTGTCACTATTCTCTTAATGAGTAATGGGTGTGTTTTGGGCTTTACATGCTATAAACCAATCAGAGTCTAATCTCCCATTCCCTTTAAAAGCCCAGTTGCGCTCGCCTCGCGCCATGGCGGATTCGCTATTTACATGATGGAATTTGATAGTGGAAAGACCTAACACCTCTCCAGAGTGCAAACGGATCTGCTCGTGCGCAAGGTTAAAGCTTAAAGAGTTTTTAATATTTGGCATGTTTGTGTGCTGCTGAGCAGTTATCATTTTCATGTCCTGCACCATGTTTGTGCGTGCGTGCACACCCATGGGCGTGCTGGTCTGAAAACGAGGTGTGTTTAGGTGCATTGTTGGCGGTGTTCAGGTGCATTGTCGCTGTGTGTGTAGGCACATATTACTAACGCGCTCTTTAAATAACAAATAAACAAATACTGCGCCATTTACTTTTGACCAGGTTTTTGTTGGTCAATGGCGCAGTCTATTTCAGTTGCCTCAAAATAGCAACACGCCAACAATGCACCTGACCACACCTCGTTTTCAGACCAGCACGCCCATGGGTGTGCACGCACGCACAAACGTGGTGCAGGATATGAAAATGATAACTGCGTCAGGCTGAAACTAGCAAAAAACAGCCTGGCACTGCATTGCACCAGGTGTATGATAGGGCCCCAGGTCTCTGTAACCAGGGCTTGACATTAACTTTTTTGCTCACTAGCCAATGTGGCTAGTGGTTTTCCAAAGTTACTAGCCACACAGCATTTTTACTAGCCACATTTTTGTTGTTGTGAAATTACCTGATAAAAGTTGACTATGGCATGCTAAAATTTACTTGAACTATAGATTTACAACCCTTTTAAATGTAAAACCACTGTACACACCCAAATCAAGACTACATAAATATATAACAATACAGGTCATTATCATTAGCTCTGATAAGGTTGTGTGTAAAGCTCCTTTTGTAAAATAAAACCATGTATTATATGTCGCCACATTGCTCCACCGGCATACGACGTAACTCCAGCAGGGCATCTAGCTGTCCCTTTGTTTCTGTGTTGTCGGTCACTAGCGCGCAAGCGCAAGGCAACACTGAGTGCATGTACTCATTAGTGCTGTCAAAATTGCTCAAAAATGACGTTCGAATATTCCCTCTAAAAAACCCACATAGCTTATATTCGAACTATTCGAACATCTGGTTGCGCATTTTGTCAGTGACGCGCATTAAGTCAATAACAGGACAAATGAATACAAAGAGACATAACTACTTGTATAGGTAGTTTATTTAAGTTTAAAAATATTTGACAACATATTACCTACAGAAAAACAAGTAAATCAACTAATGGCCAAGACCGCAGACCTCACTCTCGCTCGCTCACTCGCACTCGCAGGCACTCTTTCTCTCTCTCGCCCTCACCCTCATGCTGCGTTCACACCAAACGCGAATAGAGCGTCTGGCGCGAGTGATTTCAATGTTAAGTCAATGTAAAGACGCGTTTACGCGCGTCTGGAGGTCTTGCGGCGCGAATGAGGCGTCACGCTCTCTGCGCATAACGGTTTAAATGAACAACAACAATAAGCAAATGTTGAGTGCTGATCAAGAGTTTTGTGCAAGCAATTTAAGGTCGCGACTCTTATATAGCAGGCTTCATTCAGTGATTGAAACAAATATTATTAACATTAATTTTTACAGTATATAGAGTCGACATTGAACGCTCCGAGCGAGCTGTGCTGTGGTAAACATGGAACTTTTCCTTGACATGAAACGGTAAATAATCAAACCAGTGGAAGCCTGCAGTGCATAAAACTGCTGTATCTAAACCTACCTTATTCATGCAATATCTATTCAGTCAGTACAGTAGCCTACACTTTAGTAATGTTTCTGTTTAACGTTAAATAAAGTGACCTGTCCCTGACCCCTCAGGCAGCGCGCCCACTCGCAAAGCAGACAGCCGCGCCTCTGCTACCGCTGGCGTTTTTCCACATTCGAATATTCATTTTCACCTTCGAAATTCTGTTTTTTAAAACTATTTGAATATATATTCGAATTTAGAATATTCTTTGACAGCCCTATACTCATGGGAGTTGTAGTGTTGTAGTGTCACACTTATTTCAGATGCCTTTTGAAAAGACTACAATTATTCAACCCGCCAAAGTGGCTAGTTGGAGTGACTATATGTTACCCACCACGAGCAAAATCCACCCGCATTTGGCGGGTGTTAATGTCAAGCCCTGTCTGTAACATACATGATTTAAAACCTAAAAATCTCAGTCCAGAGATCATATTCCAAAAGCCAGATTTAAGTTTCTTATTTAAGTTTAAGCCATAAACAAAAAAGTTGAAAAAGCATAACATTTTCTTTTTTTTTATTATGAGAACTGTCTTGCTTATAGCTGTTGACTAGTTACATCAATAATTTAAGAGTGTTTAAGAATGGCCCAGTAAGATAACATCAGTGAAGAAAAATGGACACTTCTTTGCTCTCAAGATTTGTTTGTTTTTTTCCTTCTTTATTCATTCTTTCTTTTCTCTTTTCATTTTTTTTAAGAAAAACAGTGACTAGTGGGAGGCTATGGGGTGTGTTGATGTCCCGCTGTGTTGAAGTTGTCTTCGTGCTTGTTTGGTATTCCTATCACAAAACTCTCTCCTTGTTGTGTGAAGCCAAGGTTAACGCTTCTATACCATTATGGATGTTCCGCTGTATGTGGCCAATGCCTCGTACACCTGTAAATATGCAGTCTGCACACTTTTATTTTTAACCTTAAACAGTACTGGAAACACAATACAAGACTGCCATTAATTATTCATGTGACTTATAAATGAATAATGCAGCTCCATTGGAAGAAAAATAACTGATTGATGCAGTGGGGGAAAAGAAGTGATGAAATTGATCATATTTTCTATTTTTCTTTCTTTCTTAAGGTTTTGTGCAGATTATAACTAGTTTAATTATATTTAATCAAAACATTCAGAGCTCCATATTGACCCCAAAAGCTAAAGAATCCACATCACTGGGCCAGTGTTTTTTTTATTGTTTTTCTTCTTTTTTTTTTTTATCTTTTTTTTATATAACTTTCACATTAAAAACACCCTCTTTTGCTCTTGAAAATCTGTTTGTACCGTATGCTTTCTCGTTTATTGGTCTCCGGATTGTGTGCGGGGAAATGACGTATCTTTGTTTCTCAGTGAAGGAGATAAGGGATGCTCTTGAGAGTTTTTCCTACCGTTCATTTACATGAATCCCAAATTTTCTGCTCCTCACATGCTGTTTGAAGAGGAAGTTGCAAAATTGTCTCCCAAATGACCTTGTTAGAGAGAAGAAGTGAGAGTGAAGGTTTGCAGAAAGTGTAGAAGTGACAGTGAGAGAGAGAGAGAGATAGAGAGAGGTTTTGGCAAAACGAGTAAAGAGGCCTGGGTTTCCTAGTAATGTTGCAAATCACGCTATTAAGATCATCTTAAATAACAGCATGCAGTATTTTATGATGGAATAACATATTTTCCCCAAACCAGCATGTAGACTGCTTATTATTAAGTAGAACTTAAGTTCATCATTACAAGTGTATAGGTGCCAAGATGCTGAAATATGTCTTTAACTTTGGCAAGAGCTCAAAAATAGTATGTCTGTCTGCACTGCACAGTCTATAAATGATAAAATATACACTACTGTTCCAAAGTTTTGGGTGTCAGCAAGAATGTGTTAAACTGAGGTAATCAGTAAATTACATGTATAATATTATAAAAGATTTGTATTTGAATATGCTGTTCTTTTGAATTTTATATATTTTTTGTTTATATTTTTATATAATTTGATATATGTCATTAAAAATAAGCATCACAATTGTTTTCAACATTGATAATAAGTAAAAAGAGCATGTGGATAAGTATGGATGAATAAGTACATGATAAAATTCATAAATATTACACTATTTTAACATACTTAGTGATTGAAACAATCTTTGTTATAGAATACAATTGTTTGGTCACACTGAGTTCACAGTTCTTGTATTCTCACTTTTATTTTCAAGATATGAGTTGAATTATCCATTGTCGCTTTCAGTATGGCTATAAATGTCACGCAATATCATATTCAAACTATCATTGAATTATTTTTACTTTAAATCATTATGAGATTATCAGTGTCATGCTTTATGTGGTGTTGTTCCAGCCACGACGTCGCAGAAAGAGGAACTGTTTCTAAAATGAATTCTAAAAATCCCTCGTCGTGTCTCGTCGTCCCAGCTGGTTAGGACCAAACTCTGATTAACATGGAGAAGATACCTTTTATTGTGTATCGCGGTGTCATGTTGCATTGTTAGAACATTGTGACTTCTTCCAAAAACGTTTAAAAAAAGGTTGCCGCCATTATTTTTCGACCGTATGTTATCCTGTCAGATCAAAGTCAAATATTCATGCAAAATGGATAGACTCTCCTTTTAATAAGCTTCACCGTATGTGTACTGAAAAGTCCCTGGCCACCCATTAGAATACTGACTAGAGTCATAACATATAGGCTGACATACTCTGTCGATTTGATTTCCATCAAGGACACGTGGGCTTTTAGAGAAAGCGACTGCATTTACTCTGGGTTGTGGGCGTGCGTCTGGGGAGAGAGACGAGACGTATGAAAATAGAGGGAAGCGTTTAATGGCTTTAAGGATGCTGGTGAGGAAACATTACGAGAACCGTTTTTGGACTAACTTGTGTGTGTGTGTGTGTGTGTTGTTTGTGCTGATGTATGGGCGAGTGTGTTTGGTTGTGTGTTAGAGCACTCTGTTGTCTGGGGGGCTTCTTTCAATTCAATGATTATCTAATGAGACGGTTTCCTTTCTCCGGAGTAAAAGCGTAGCATTCCGCCTTTTCTGTGTCTCTTGGGATTTCACTGCTCTGACAGTCAATATAATGCAATTTGCTAAGTGTATTAGATGTGTGCATTTCATTTTCCTCACCATTTATAAGGCTATTTAGTCATCTGCCCCTTTTAAAACATCTTTTATTTATATCTACAATATCTAAATGGCTCCTCTGAGAGTCTGGTCGTACCCCAGACCCTCAAGAAACACACATAAACTCCCTCAAACACACATGCGCAGATACAGTCCCATAAATCCAGGATACATATTGGGCTGGTTGGGGTCCAGTGGAGTCGTAGAGGATCCATTTAGATATTGCAGATATAAATGAAAGATGTTTTAAAAGTTTTTTTATTTTTTTTTTTTATTTATTCAACGGGCTGTTATGATACATTAGTTGTTCTCAGTAAATCCATCAGATGATGTCTGCCCTAAGAGTTTATTACTGCAAAGAGATCTTAATTTTGTGTGTAACACAATGACAACATACAGTAAACTATAACAGGATTTATGTTGTCTATGGATTTGGAAAATTCACATCGGAAGTGCACTACATGGTTCAACATGGGGTGTAAAAGAAAAGTTGTGATATAAAATAAAGACGTATTATCTACTTAAAGTGCCCCTACTATGAGTGTGTATAGCTGTATGTGAATGCAAAAGGTCTGCACATTTTCAAAGATCAATGTGCAAGATGAATATTGTCTCCCAAAAGAAAGAACCGATTCTGAATCATCTGAAACAAGTTGTCAGTAATTCCAGTCTTACATCCAGCATGAACCTACATAGGTTTGTAACAAATCTGCATAATGGTCTTCATTGGCTTCTTGCAAACAACGTCTACTTTGACCCTCCCCTCAAACACTGTAGTTGTAGCCGAGGCCTGGAAGAGCTTGGTTCGTGTTGTCAGCATTTTGCGCTGCATACACTTCCAAAAGATGAGGACTCACATTGATGAGGTAAAAATGATGCCATAGTTACTGTTCATATCACTGTGTAAACAAATGCTGAGGAAGATTCAGATATGGTAATGGGAGTTTGGTTTCCAACACAATCTATAAGCGGTATGCCAATCCCTTCAGACTGGGCCATCTGATCAATCGAATCAGAGTGGAGCTCCCAGAAAGACGGGGTTAATCAAGACTTCATCCTTCATCAAACTGTTTCAGACACTGTGAGAAAAGAGGTGATGCTGCAAATACGCACTGAAAATTATTATTATTTTTACCTTGGATGGAAGTTAACCTATAGAAGGAGATCTTCAAAACAATATTAGGATACTATAAAATAACATAACATGGACACTAAGATTTTTTTATTTCTAAGTAAATAATTCAATTTGTTACCTTAGTGCCTTTACAGATAATCAGATAATTTTGCTTCCACTGAAGCTCAAGTGATTCTGTGCAGCCATCTTTCTAGATCTCAGTATAGTGAGATATGTATTTCTCTTCCACAGGAGGCCGTTCACCTTCTCAGCACTGTCACTTGATCCCACCCATCTCTCAACTTGATAAAGGGGCCTAATTATTTTGATGAAGTTCAAAGGTGACGCCCCTTGATGTCACAGCAGGGAGGATCAATGATTGACAGTCAATATCACTATAGTTCTAATTAACGATTTTATAACGATGATGTATTCGTGTGAGGTTTGTCCACTGGAGCTGCATGAACAAAAGCTGATGATTATGTTCTTCGGCATGAAGAGATTCTTGTGCTTCAGTAGAAACATAAATATCTGATTGTCTGTACAAAATATTTTTTTTTTTTACCTAAACACAATCTTAAATTGTTTTTCAGCAGTTACAAACATTTCTCATTTTCATTAAGTTTAACTTGATGCTAAAATAAAAATTGAAATATCTAACAATTTTAATCTAAAATAACTAAAAATAAAATAGAAAATATATAAAAACCATATAGACATTTTTTTAAAATGTATATAAAAAATGGCAAAGACAACTAAATTACAAAAATTGTATCTAAAACTAAAGTTTAAACAGAAAATATGACTCATTCAAAACATTAATAAAAAAAAAAAACTATAACAGCATCTCAATGATACTAAAACAACTCTGGTTTCAAGGCTTCTCAAATTTAATATATCTCAAATCCACAAGATGATTTTATACCGCCTGAATATGTCTTCTTAAGAAAAAGCGATTTGATTTTATTTTCCCTCTTGCTTTTCACTTAACGACGACAAACAGAGCATGCTTTTTCCCGATGATGTTAATGTAAGCTTACAGGGAGAACATTAGTTTGCTTCCATTAGCCTTGCAGGGTTACCTCAATTATCTTGCAACACTCTGGGCACCTGCTGTGGAGAAACCCGAGGACGGGGACCGGGTTTGTGCCGGGGACAGCATTTCTTATGGGAGCAGCGGTGGCTTACAGGCAGCTGGTGGCCCACCCTGCAGACCCCTCGCTGCTTCAGCCCGTGACCCCTCCGGCCCTGTCTGACCGACCAACAGTAGAGCAGGAGCATAATGACAATGTATGATGCATAAGTATTCAAAGATGGTGTAAAAGTGAGGGAGATCAAGAGAAATTGAGGGAGAGAGACAGAGTTGCCCATTAAAAATGAATGCATTCATTTCTGGTCTGATGTGTTCTTATATCAGTAAAGCACTATTTAAGATGCGTCTCCAGTCAAGGCAGACAGGGCCCATTTGGCCTGTGGATTGTCCATTAAGTTAGTATGTCATTAAAAATGAATGACTTTATCATGTCAGCTTTTCTCCTTTTGTCAAGGCTGATATAGACCTGAGTTCCACTTCAGTTCAGCTGTGAAAGTCTACGTATTATTTGAATAAGTTTGCTTTAGCTTTAATATAGAAGATGGTCAGCTGCCTGATTTTCCCAGATTTGTTAGATTTTGGCAATAAGCAGTGATATGCTTCAAGCAAAAATGGAACTGATGTGACGTCATTTCGAACAAAATCAGGCCAAAACACTTTTTTGTTGGAGTTTGTTTCTGAAAAGTTTGCAAAACCATCTTTCCAGAGAAGTTTGCTCGGGCTGGTATGTATTCATACTTATTTTCAATTTTATATATAAGTAATTGGCTTACAATATCGCTGAATAATAATAATAAAAAATAAAAAAATAGTTCCTCAACGCAATCATATGGATGGAAGTTGTATTTACTTTTGTGATCAGTTAAATGATTACAGAAATGTTAAGTGTAGCAATGTTTAAAATTGTTATCCTTTAAAATTAGCTTTATTCATTTATATTTTTTCTCTAATCGTGCTAAACCAATGCATTGTATTGACCGTATATTAATCTGAAAAATATTGTTCTATTTAGAAAGTCTTACATAGAGCAAAGCATGGCTAAACTAATGCATCACCAATACATGATGCCGAAGGAATGACACTTTGAAAAATCACATCATATTTAAGAATAGCCTTGCCTTAGCTTGACTCCCTTCCCTCAGGCTTGAGTTGGGGAGAAAACTGCATATCTACTGTCAGCTCTCATATCCTCTCAAAATTTGTCTTTCTTTCTCTCTTTTTCACTCTCTCAGCAAATATCCAGCATCAGCTGTCATTCTACTGTCAGCTCTGTGAAAAATGTGTCCAATTCTTGTAGTTAATCAAATCAAATAAAAATGTAAAATGCTGATGTAACAGTTTGACGAAATGAAATGTCAACAACTAACACAAAGATGGGCTGACATACATGGTCGTCAGATGAATGCCGAATGCAAAAACCTTCAATACACACATACATGCTGAGGAGTTGTGTATTATATATACTGTATATTATATATATATATATATATATATATATATATATATATATATATATATATATATATATATATATATTAGGGGTGGAGCGGTACACAGAAGTCACGGTTCGGTTCATACCTCGGTTCAGACATCACGGTTCGGTATGAGTTCGGTACAATGGAGGGAAAAGCAAAACAAAAATGCAGAAGGCTTGTGCATGCCTCAGGCTGTACCACCAAAGGAAAATAGATTACTTAAGCCTTGCATTTTTTAAATAAGTTTTATTAATAAAGTAAAGGCATAGAACCAGTTTATTTGTAGTGCACTGACAATAGTTTTATATAATTAGTTTATTAATTACATTAATAAAAAGACAAAAAGACCTTGAGATATGTTTGGTGAATGAATTGAAAATGAATTTGTTACATTTCAGATTAATATATTTGTTTTCCTTAAAATTTTAATTAACAGTAACTTAAACACTTTGCAGTTTGAATTATGTCCTGTATAAACAAAATGATGGAGTATGTTTTTATGTTTCCACTGTTCGATCACGCCCGCGCCTCACACACACACACAAATGTGTGTGTGTGTATGTGTGTGTGTGCCCACCCCCTCCACCCCTCTCTCTCTCTCTCTCTCTCTCTCTCTCTCTCTCTCTCTCTCTCTCTCTCTCTCTCTCTCTCTCTCTCTCTCTCTCTCTCTCTCTCTCTCTCTCTCTCTCTCTCACACACTCTCTCACACACACACACACACACACACACACACACACACACACACACACACACACACACACACACAACATATTCCAGCATTGCAATCTTTACCATAGAGAGTAAAAGAAATGGACACAGCGACCCCATTGGATTCAACGGAGAAAAGTGAAGTCAATTAGAAGCACTCACTTCCTGATGGCTGAGCGTACTGTGCAGACTCAAACTGAGCTTGATGACGTAGATGTGACGTGAGAAACCCGTCTGTCTTCAAGTAGCTGTGCCGAGAGAAATCTGAATCATTCCCTTCCGAAACTTGCAGAGACGGAGAGTGTGAGTATGAGCTGTCCATGAGCTAGGAGCAGGAGAAACTCTTGATAAGTATTCTGATTAATTATTTTGTCATTTTGCCTCCACGTCCCCCCGATTGCCCGCGAGCTTCTAATCCTGTCCATACGGTAATCTCTCTACTGTGCGACAGAGTCGCGTGGTTATGACGCGGAGCTACAGATTAGGTGTCCCTAAAGAACCCGAGTATCTAACAGTAGTTCCGCATTACATTAATTAATTTGCACGCGAGTTTTATTTATTTTTATATTTGTATACTCCGTGTAAATTTGTGCACCGAACCGTGACGCCCGTACCGTTTCGGTTCAATACGAATACATGTACCGTTCCACCCCTATTAGGGCTGGGAGAATTAACATGTTAATCTTTGTGATTAATTTGAGATGTTTAATGCATTAAAAAAAAATAATGCAATTGACGTGGCACTTTTTTTTGCCTCGTTTTAATGACTTCCTGTTGTGGCTGCTTTTGTGAGTGTGCCGAACCAAGTCACCCTCTCATGATGGAGAAGTACAAGGATGGAGTTTTAGGAGGAATGTTTGCATTTAAAAAGTTGCCTGATGGCACGTTTGACAAAACAAAGATGGTGTGTACAATTTGCAAAGCTGAATTTAAATACCATAGGAGCAATTTCATTTACTAGCAACGTAACTAGCGAGGCTACAAGAGGGCCTCGTCAATCCACGTTACTGCAGTATATATTTATAATGTTGCTGCACGCATTTCATTTGATGGGAACAACTACTCTGTGGTTCTGAGGAGAGTCTGTTTAGAGTTCACGAGATGTCATTAAAATATTATTTAAAATATACTTTCTCTGTGTTGTTTAATTTAATTAGATGATTCTACGTTTAAATATTGATGATTACTAGCTTGGGGGAAAATGCGATTAATCACAGCAAATTGTGCGATTAATTAGTTTTTTTTTTTTTTTTTTTTTTTTTTTTTTTTTATCGATTCTCAGCCCTAATATATATATATATATATATATATATATATATATATATATATATATATATATATATATATCACACATATATATATATATATATATATATATATATATATATATAGCACATATATATATATATAGCACATATATATATATATATATATATATATATATATATATATATATATATATATATATATATATATATATATATATATATATATATGTTTTAATGAGACTAATCTGGCAAACTTTGACAAATTCAGTGATTAGTTCTTTCTCAGAAGAACAATCTCATCGTATCAACCCGTTACCTCACTTACACGATGTGTGGTCTCAGTCACGGAAGCTATGTAAAGCCTTTCATGTTGGAACTGCTGATTTAGTGCTTGCTCTTTTTGTGTGCAGAACGCATCAGACGGTCAGTGAAGAGAATGAGGGTGGTCAATTGTTCACTTCTATATTGTGGAATTCAGTTCTGCCTCATTTAGCAGCTCTCAGGGCTGCTTTTCATATCTTTCTTCTACTAAACTCATATGTTTTTTTTTTCTTCAAATATTTGGAGCAATTTTCTTCAGACTCTTTTATAGATAAAAATAAATGTGTACTTAGACTTTCATGGGATCAGAATCCAGTTTGTGATAGATCTTAAGGATTTACAGTATGTGAATGAGGTTCATTATATTCAAAACTCTGCAGTATCCAATTAGAAAATGAAGATCAATATTTAACTTTGCCATATGAATAGTTAAAAGTCACAAAAAAATAAATAAATAAATAAAAAATGCCTTGCACCGCTTATGCCTTGTTTCTCCCAAGGTTTTTTGCTCACCTGACTCACCTGATGGAGTTTTGGGTTCCTTGCCACTGTTGCCTATGGCTTGCTTAGTTGGGGACACTTAATATTCAACAATATTATTGATCTGCCTGCATTGACACTATTGTACAGCATGAGAACTGAGCTGAGCTGGACGATGACATTACTGTTTTCTCCAGAGAGCCAGAGAGCCTGCAGAAATTAATCAACACTGAACTTACTTAAGCTGGACAATGACAATCTTCTAGATCTGAAACAAATCTTTTTTGAAACAATCTGTTTTGTAAAAAGTGTTAGATAAATTAAGGTGATGACTTATTCAAAACCATGCAAATATGTATGGGGAAACACCATAAAAGCACCATAAAAATGCTGTTGTTCATATCACCATATTTTGAGCCTTCTTTATATGTAGGGTATGATGAATGGACCAAAATGTAGGTTGTTTTTCACTGTAAATCTTACCATAGAGCTCTCAGTTCTCTTTTTACATATTCGAACCGCACACTGTGTTGAATTATTTGGCATCAATGACATCAAACCAGAAGTTGTTGTGTTAGTTACTGTCCTTCACTCTTGAAAATAAAGGTTCTTTATTGGCATCTACAGTTCCATGAAGAAACCTTCCAATGCACTTAAGTATCTTTAGCCCTGTTGTATCCAACACATTTTAGAGATTATTTTACTACCGCTGTTGTTATCAATGGAAAACTTCTGCCATCAGTAAATGAGCTATCACCCTGTACAAAGATGAAAGAACAAAAATAAACAGAAAAGAAGAAGAAAAAAAAACTGACCACCAAAAAAAAAAAAAAAAAGAAAGAAAGAAAGAAACGTGCGGGGAGTGAGAGTCAGCCGGGGTTGATGAATTTCTGCTCTCTCTGTTGACATTGTGTTAGAGAGACGTCTTCCAATCTGCAATAGAGTTTATGGACATAATGGTATTTCTTAGCCTTCGCCCTCTGGTCAGTGAAAAAAGCCCCAACCTCCATTTTCAGCCCCAACCTCCATTTTCTTAGCTTAGTTACACACAGTCATCTGCAGAGGCTGATATTTTTCTCCCTCCTTCTGATAAGAGTGAACAATTTTCTCCAGATGTGAAAATGTGAGAAGAATTCAGATTGTGCTTTGTATTTTTACAGAGTACGGCGATACATATCCTATTCATCGTGTATGTACGATATAGTTTATCCAAAAATGAACAATTTTAATATTCTAATAATCTAAAGAACATTTTTTTTCCTTTATGAAGAACCCCTTTAGAAAAAAAAAACATTTTTTCAGGTCCTAAATTGACATAAAAAAAAAATTAAAATAGTAAATATATTTAAAAGTATTTTTTTGATTGATTTATTGGAGGAGATATTTGTGAAATGTAAAAGGTCTGTTTTTGATCATGCAAATATTTACAAAGTCATAGGAGCAGTAGTGATACACACTGTTAGACTTTTCAAGGGTTTTTTACAGTAACTTACTGGCAACACTGTTGCCAGTAAGTTACTGTAATTAGGAGTTACAGTACCAAACCGTATTTCAGTTTTGTGTAAATACAGTGCATTACTGTAAAAATGAAGCTAATCAGTACAGTGCATTACTGTAAAAACGAAGCTTATCAGTACACTACTGTAATTATTTTTATTTGTACTAAATATAAATTAGATTTGATAATTTTGATATATGATTAATTTTATTTTTATCCTACATAAGTACTACTTTCATACAAACCAATTAGACAAAGTTATCACAAAATACCATTTTTTTATTTAAAACATTTCGTATCACAAAATAAACATGCCAATGCTGGAAATGATGTGTGAAATTTTTACACATTAATGGGTGAGTTTAGAGACAACATTTTTTTTGTTAATTTTAACTCATTCATTGTGTTAATGATTTTAACAAAGTAAATATGTCAGAGAGGTTAGCACAAAGATGTGTAAACGTGTTAAATTAACACATTATGTGCTGTCCTTCACTGCAAACATTTTTGAAAACATACATAAAACCATAAACAAAACATTAGCATCTGACTAAATGAATGTAGAGTCATTGGTTGTTTAGCTTATACAAGTATTATAATGAAATATCAACCATTACATTCACAAAACTGCAGAATATAAACATTTTTAAGCATTCAAAAAGGAAATGTCCAAAACAGGACAAAACACAGTTCTTTTCACAATACAAGACACATAACCCCACCTTAAAAATAATTTCACTTATTTCCAAAAATGTGTTGGATTCATGTACACTGGTGGCCAAAAGAAGTATTTAAGTGTCTTAATGTTTTTGAAAGAAGTCTCTTTGATGCTCAAGAAACATTATCAATGTCTGACTGTCTACTCCATCTTTTCTACAGCATAGGAGTAAAAATCATCATCAAAATAATCTTTAAAAAGCCAACACAATGTTTTTGTCCACCTTTGTGAATAAATAAACTTCTCCAAAGATTGGTTCCTGTTCAGAACTTGATTGACAACATCAGAATGTTCCCTGGTCTGCATGCGTGCCCACAAACACAAATGTACTCAGTCCTTCAGAGGAGATCCTGGTCCCAACACTATATGAGAGAGAGAGAGAGAGAGAGAGAGAGAGAGAGAGAGAGAGAGAGAGAGAGAGAGAGAGAGAGAGAGAGAGAGAGAGAGAGAGAGAGAGAGAGAGAGAGAGAGAGAGAGAGAGAGAGAGAGAGAGAGAGAGAGAGAGAGAGAGAGAGAGAGAGAGAGAGAGAGAGAGAGAGAGAGAGAGAGAGAGAGAGAGAGAGAGAGAGAGAGAGAGAGAGAGAGAGAGAGAGAGAGAGAGAGAGAGAGAGAGAGAGAGAGAGAGAGAGAGAGAGAGAGAGAGAGAGAGAGAGAGAGAGAGAGAGAGAGAGAGAGAGAGAGAGAGAGAGAGAGAGAGAGAGAGAGAGAGAGAGAGAGAGAGAGAGAGAGAGAGAGAGAGAGAGAGAGAGAGAGAGAGAGAGAGAGAGAGAGAGAGAGAGAGAGAGAGAGAGAGAGAGAGAGAGAGAATATTAGTGTCACATTATTTTTAACCTCCTTTTTTGTTAATTTTTATTATTATTTTCACAAAAACTTAAGAATATATATTTGTAAACAGCTTTTGTCAATAAATAGCATACAAAAGAACTAAATTAAATTATGCCAGATTAAATTGTAATACTTACAAATCCTAAATTCTGTCCAAAAATGCTGAGATCCATAGAAAAAACGACTGAAATCGATGATTTTAGCCCATTTTAGCTTGTCTGCAGTGAAGGAGTACCTGTTTGAGACAAATACACTGTAAGACACATGCAAGAAATCACTGTGTGATGATCGTTCTCCTTCCTACAGTAGTTAACCCACCTGTGTGCTGATATTAGGACCTTCCTAGTCAGGTGGGACTGCAATGGTAGAGTCTTCTGGCTAATAAAATATCAAAATAATGCAAAAATATAAACTTAAGTTGTTTAGAATGCTAGATTTGGTATGAATGACTTAGTGAGAGTTTTACTGCAGTGCTTACCTGGATACATTTAATCTGGTGAGACTGAACAAAGACAATGGTCCATCTTCTGATTGGTTCATTTGCTGTGTAATAAAGTTAGACATAATGCAAAGGTCACTTATTTGATATAACGTTTATAGAGATTTTATAAGATATTGTAAGCTATCTAGTCTGCACCAGTGGCTCAAAAGCAATTTTCACATAGCGTATGCTAATCATTTCAGCAAACTTATCTCAAAATATATCACAAATGGGCTGCCTACCTCTGGAATCTTGCTAGAAGTCACTGGCGCGAATTGGCGCTTTGTTGCAGTTGCCTTTAAACACAAAAATGGAAGTAACGTTAAATATTAAATTCCATAAAAAAAAAAAAACTATAGGCTAATATGGTATAATTTGAAAAATAATGCTAAAACTATAAAGGTTCTCATCAGTAGGCCAACATTAGGCTATAAACAGAATTTCACATTAGTTTATTCACATTTATTGTTTATGTAAACGCGTTGCTCGTTGGCATATTTTAACTCGACAATTCAATCTAACAAATTGTGTAAAATGAAACGTTAGCTCAGTTTACCATGGTAAAGTTCGTTACCGCCATGTTGACGACGAGTAACTAGGCTAACGTTAACGTTATAACATAGGTTAAACTGGGCACAATCCTGTCAACACACACAGGGTTTTTTTTTTTTTTTTTTTTTTTACCTTGCTTGCTGATCTCTCTCTCGGTGAAGTGAATTCCGTCTCTTCCCCGGGCCAGACACGAACGTCGCGATCCAACAAAACACAGACCCCATTACCTACACTGGATGCTCTGACGCGACACACACGACAAATCCCAGACAGTGTAGTGATGCGCTGCGGCCGTTATATTTCTGACGTAGTCCGATACGAGTCCAAGCGCTCGCGCTATTTCTGACAAGGGACAAACAGGTTTGCATTTAAAGGTCCGGTCGCTTCAATGTGTCCAATATAGACAGCCTCTGGCTATTATAGCGTTGTAGACACGCGGTGTAAGGCAAAAATTAGGAAATAAAAAGCACGGTGGAATGGTGCCAGCCAGAGAGGCAGTTAGGCCTACGTCAAATACAGTAATATACAGCAAATTTAAAAAATACAGTAAGTCTCTGTATGTGGTGTTAGACGTCACAGAAAATTCCCATGATGCAATTGGAATCACAGTTATTTACTGTAAAGAGAAATAGCAGTATAATACTGGGGGATTTAAAGAAAATAACTGTAGAAATTACAGAAAAGTCTAACAGTGCAATTTGTCACCATATGCAACTATTTTTGATATAGCAAGATAAGTACCAACTTATTCAAAACGATTGCTTCAGCAAATGTCAGTTAGCCATTTGTTGAATCAATTGAGGCATTTCACATCCTCTTGAATAGGCTAATATAATAAGAACTCTTGTTGGATTTTACTTAGAGCTACAGTGTTTGTCATGGAAAACAATCAGTTGGTCTATAGGTATTTTACAATGCCATTTTGCATTTTACATTTTGTTTCTGGTGGTATTTTTGACCAAAATGGGAATTTCATTAAGTACCTTTAGTCTCAACATCAACGGGGCTTTTACCCCAAAATGTGTCCTTTCACTTATTTGATGGTTATTGAAACATTAAGAACTGAATTATTTGGTCCTGAAAGCTTATTAGACTCTTTAAAATACTTGATTTTTGTTATTTGTTGCAAATATTGTTGTGTTATGACAATAAGCTGTACAATTGAGCAACATATTTTCTACTCTGGTCCAATTTCATGTGTCTTGTATTATTCTGCATTATGTTTTCTACTCACAAAACAGAATATAATAAACTATGTATCAGTGTAATTTGTTAGTAGCCATGCAAGAGGTCGGGGTCTCTCAAAATCAACCATCTGTCTTTGCATGTGACGACTTCATGGTTTAGTTGTTTTTAAGAAAATTGATTGGTTGGTTGATTGACTGATTAATTGATTGATGGATTGATGAATTGATTGATTAATTGCTAGTGTTTTAATGTTGGTGTTAAAAACCCTAGATGCCTTTAGACTTGTCCTGTACTATTGAAATATGTGCTGTTAAGATGCATAAAAAAATAATAATAATCAAAGTCAAACACAATAACTTACATTAGGGTGTTTCAGGATATTTATTTGAATATAGCATGTAGGTCTGTAGATAAACCTGGCAAAACCATGCATTGCTACGGTCATCATGGATTGTGGTCATACACTGAGTGCCTTCATCTCTAAATGATTGTCTATTTGTCCTCAAATTGTTTTATTGTAACGGGCTATGATTTCCCACAGGCATTGAGTCTGATATACTCCCATCCAATTGTCATTTCACCTCTTCATTATAGTTAGCATGAAATCGTACCTTCATAGTCGGCCATTATCACCTTCTTTATGGGACACTGTAATAGTACATGGTGAGGTTGAAAACAAATGGGGAATTTATGAAGAGACCTTGTGCTGTAAACACCTTGTGCTGCTAAATGCAATTTATTCTGCTGAATTGGTTGAGCCATTTAATTGCGTTCAAGACAAAGAACATATTATCTTTCACTGCACCCAACAAGTAAACACGCACAATTAATTGGTCTTAAAGAAATGTATGTGTCAAATGCAAAAGAGGGGAAGACAGAACACATGTCATTGATAGAGAATGCCCTGGAAACCCGTCAACAAGAAACGGGTGAAAACTTTAGTGCCAGGCATCATTTAGAATGCAATTTCAGTCAGCTGAAATGAAATGTCATACGCAGAGGGATTTTTGGATAATAAGGTTAATGGAATGCAGATGCTTACAGGCATGACTGTGCAAAACAAGCACATTCTGGGCTTTTACAATCTGTCTTTTGGATGAGTCAGAACTGGAGTAGGGAAAACATACGTAATTGTGTAATAGGTAAAAACACTAAAACTCAAGGAGGGAAATGAATCCTGCTTTTTCAGAATGATTCGTGGTTGATTTGAGCATGTTGTGATGTTAGTCAACATCAATGAATCAAATGAAGTTAATTGCACCCAGATTCCATCTTTTTGGCTCTGTTTTCTAAATATGATGTGTGATATGTAAATGAGGAGATCCTGAGGACCATCTGTCAGACACAGCAGGTGAACTCCCTCTGACTAACTTGGTTTGCCATAGTACTTTAAGATTCACACAGAAATGAACCAGTGGCTCAGATGAAAGTATTAGTCAAACCTCACAAGGGCTTTTCACACCTCATTCTAAACTCCGTTTTTAACCCCGGTTAAATGAATGTTTTACACTTGTAATTTAGATGCGGGTTTAGCACTTCTCTGTGCTTTTGCGGTGCCAAACAAGTACAGTGTGAAACGATGCGGTGAATGTCACGGCTAGATGCTTAGCAGCCAATCACGTGCTTTGGACAGTCATGGAAACACCGCACATTGTATATAAACAGATGTTGCGATGTTTGAGGGAAAACATTTCAAATTATGACAGAAAACTTTCAACTGGAGTGAAGAAGAGACTGTTTCATTCTAACTATTATAGTTTGAAAAGTCAGTTATATAAGTCAGTATAAACTTGATAGTACAGTCTGCAATACAGTATATAATACATGGATGCGCAATGCTAGAGCTTTTATGAAAACAGGTCGCGTACTGTGTTTGTCTAATCAATGACACTGACACTGCAAATATGCAAACAAGAACGTTAACCCATGGGTTTAGGAATGTACAAGGTAAAATGTCAATTTTTTGTATACCCAGGATTAATTGTTAACCCCATGTAAATTATTTGATGGTCCCTTTTGAACATTTTGTTGACTAAAATTAACTTTGCAACTACATGTCAACTAACTCTCATTAGAGTATCAGAAGACTGTCTGCTTAATATCTGCTAACTCTGTGTTGTGATGGTCCTCCAACAGACATTCTACTGTCTATGCCTACTTATTTTAACCCTAACCCTACCGTTTTACTAATACTCAACAAATACTCTAATGAGAGTTAGTAGACATATAGGTGTAACGCTACTTATAGTCAACAAAATGTGTTAAAGGGACCATCAATATAAAGTGAATCCATTATAAGCAATGTGAAATGTGAAGCAAGATAACCCGTTTACCCACGGTTTAGAAAGACCCAGGGTTAACTATTTCCAGTGTGAAAAGCTCTATAGAGTCACATTCCTTAGAGAGCTATGCTTTTGATTTGATTATATGCATATTCATTGTCTGCTTTTTATATCTACAGTGGTGGCTTCAGAGAACACATGTCTCACCCGCAAAGGAAGGCCGTGAACTTTGCAGTCAGCCAATACTTGGTCCATGTTCGACATATAGCAACACACTCAATAAGTCAATCATCTTTTATTGTGTAGAACCAACTCTTGTGCTGTTTTCAGCTCCTTATCCAAGACTAAGACTTGAGTGAATATCTTTTTCATTTCTTTTCCCCCTAGAATGTCCAAGCTACAGATTAAAAAAATAACAACGACAAAAGCACTGTTAAAGAAAACAACAACCCATATTTGATGTTTTGGTGTTTGGGGATACAAATGTTTCCCTTATGACACTGTCTCTAGAGCTCCATTAAAGCTGCACACTGTCCAGTTTTTGATAAGTGACATATCCAAACCAACTCCATTGCTTTCTTTGTCAGACCTCTATCTAACCTATATTGTCAAACTGACCCAACATTAATCATTCACCGCTTGTACAGTTTAGTTTAGGTTAGACTCTGTGATTTAAAGATTGTTTGCAGATTATAATATAATAAAAAGAAGGCTATTCTTCTGTTTCTGCTCTGTGGGTGAGTGAATGATGGATTTTTTTAATGATTTATTTATTTGCTGCTTGTTTTTCTGATATACGTATGAATCACTTGCTGAGATCCCACACGTCTTGTCGGACTAGTGAGCACCGGCACAGTGTGTTGATTTAATTCTCAAAATAAACTATTGTGTTTGTTTTTTTTTCTCTCTTTTTCCCAACTCACCCCCGCCAAGATAAGCCGTTTTCTTCAAACATTAATGTGAATCAAATATGCAGCAAAGAAGGGCAGCATTCCCGCTGTCATAATGCTTATGCATGCTTTTACTGGAATGATTCACCCAAAATTAATTTCATTGTCATTATTTATTCACCCTGCTGTCACTCCTAATGAGTATACTGTAATTTTTTTTTTCACAGAACACAAAGAGAAAAAAATTAATACATTTTTTTGCAGTTATTTTCCATTCAAGGACAGTTCAAGTGACCATACAGATTTGGAATTGCATCAGTGTGAGTAAACAATGACTGAAATCTCACTATTGGCAGTTTATGATTCATACTAATACATCATTCATTCATTCAAAAAAAAAAAAAAAATTGAATCTTAACAAACATATTTAATCTTAAAGATTGGGCTGTTAAGAAGGCATGTTAGAAGGGAATTTGAGAATTCATATGTTTGCAAACTAATATTTGGACTGTGATCATCATCACTGGCCTAATATGCAAATTATGTTCCAAAGAATGTTGTGCTTTTAGTGCTGAAAACATTTTTAACAGCAAGTTTAATGTTTTAGAATCAAAGTTAGGAAACTGCCTTAGAATCTTAATCTGTTGGACTTCTGCAACATTTACCCCATCTATTTTCAGACATTAGCAACATGATTGCCACCATCAATACACAACCCCCAAAATACATAATGTGATATTTATAGCTATTCTAAGCATTTGTGTGACCTCATTGAATGTTTTTCACAAAACTTATTTGGCAATTTTGTTTCAGCAATGAGCATTTTAAGATTCAAACTCTATGATAAAGACGTTTATGAAGCATTTAAATTGCATGTAGAATTAAACTGAGGTTTGCAATTAATGAAAAAGCATCAAAGACCTTCATTGTGATTACCTTGAACAAATGTTTTGAAGCGTCATTAATTTACAGCCTAATTCATTCAAATAATCCTCCTTTTAACCTGATTTTTTTTTTTTTTTTCTGGAATTCCTTTCACCTCACAATCCCACATAATGAGTATGATAAACATAAACGGATGTCTGACAGGCAGTATATCTGCTCTAATTGGGGGGCTTTTGAAGGCACAGCTCCGTTTATCTCAGAACAATAATTACACGAATGCGGTTTTGTAATCCCGGGGCTTTTGCAATATTGCTTTAAGAGGTTAAGAAGATGAATGCCTATGCTGTTAATCTGCAGGGATGTCCTGATTAATGACGACTTGAATGACGATTAATGCCATGTTCTGTCCTCGCGTCTCCAAACGCACAATAGGCCTGTGTCACACATGCAATCGTGCATGCATCAATCTGCTGGTGAATTATGGGATGGAACCTTGTGTCAATGGCCACATACCAAATCATGTCACTTTCACGGGGTCTCCTTTACGTTCTAGTTGACACGTCTTTTATTGGGAAGACATCAAAGATATGCCCGGGTAAAAGTGGTAATGCATGTGGGCTGAACATGGCTCTAATTGCACTATGAGATGGGCGGCCATTGAGCCTGGATGCAGGAAATGGTTCATGTAATGTGGTTCTCTTACCGGTCATGGATAGTGGAATGATTTAGTAGATCATGTATGGGTTATGGCGTAAGTCATTTCATGACATGGCGCTCTCTAGAAAATACTGTTTAAGGGATCTAGTTAGTATAAGGCTGTGATAGATGGTACTGCAGTGCCATTATATATCAAGACCCATAAGGAGCCTTGAGAGCTTTGTCCTGGTGCTTGGTCAAAGTCAGATTACAACCACAAATCAGGTGATTCATTATATTGAAAATAAGTTGCATTCCAACCTGGCATGAAGGCTTAAGAAATGTTATTGTCATTCAACCATCTTGTATACTGAAGAAATAAAAATGTTTGATGCTAATATACTTATGACTATTAAGTTTTAAGATAGTGATTATTATATTATATGACATTGTACACATACAACAGTGATGTCACATTCAGCTTTATCAGTATTGCATGCATATTGCACTTCTGAAAAATGTGAGAATCAATCTTAAGGGTGTCTAAAGGGTGTCTTAAGGGTGTAGAAAATATCTTAGTTCCTTGCCTTTCCTCCTCGAAAGCACACACTAATAGTAAGACTGAAGCTCATTGCTTTTGATAGAAAAAAATGCATGCTAAAACTTTACAGTATGATTCAATTCATTGGTGTGTCATAAATTAACAATAAACAACTCATTTTACAGCATTTATTTATGTAGCATAAATCCTGATGTTTCAGTGACTCTTTCTTACACCAATACATCAGTATTCTTTGTTAGTGATTGAATCATTTAGCCAACCGATTGCTCAAAAACAATGATACATTCAGGAACACAAAAGTCAAGTCACCTTTATTTAAATAGCACTTTATACAATACAGATTGTTTCAAAGCAGCTTTGATAACAGGAAAATTATGCATTTCGACTGTTGTTCAGTTCTGTTGTAAAGATCATCAATTGTTAAATTAGTTAATTTAATCGATAAAGCAGTTCTGCAAAAAAATGTCATCGGCCAGCTCAGTTCAGTTCTTATACACCAGCGTCAGTACAATCAGATCATTAATATCGTTGAAAATGAAGTGTCCCCAAGTAAGCAAGCAAGTGAGAAACTAAGTGAGTCACTGAATCATTCAGTCACTGATTTGTTCAAAAACACTAATTCATTCAGGAACAAAACAAGTGACTGCTTTATTAAGTCATTCATTTCATTTCATTTCATTTCTCTTTTATTCCTTTCATGAAAATGCATTATTTGTCCAAGGAACACACAATTCATATGAATTTTTCCTTTACATTTCCATGATCAGAAAGGAGCAGATGGAAGAATAATATTCTTATATTTATCTGCCCCCTTTATAAACATAAATAGATGGCATTAGCATTGTTCCCTCCACCACCACCCAAAATTTATTAACATAAATAATAGATGACATTAGCATCACCCAAAATGTATTAACATAAATAGTAGATAACATTAGCATTATTCCCTCCACCATCACCCACACTCCAACATATTTGATATTTATTTAAACGTTTTACAATGATCACATACAAACAAAATCAAAATTCAGTTTGATATAATTCAAGTTGTTTCTTTTTATAACTCCTTTTAAATTCCAAAATATTTTTGCAGCTTTTTAAATCTTTCCTTAAAGAATTCCATGCTTTTACTCCAGCAACAGACAAACACATTTGTTTCAAATTTGTTCTTGCTATTTGATGTTTAAAGTCATACGGCCGTCTGTGATTTTCATCTTCAGAAGTAAAAACAAATAACTTTTGTAAGTCATTTGGAAGAGCTTTGCTTCTAGCTTTAAACATCACTAATAGAGTTTGTAATTCTATAATGTCTTTAATTTTTAATAATCCTGACCTAATAAAGAATTGATTTGTATGGTCTCTATATCCTGCTTTAAAAATAATGCGAATGGCTCTTTTCTGTAAAATAAATAAAGGCATAATGTTGCTATGATATGTATTTCCCCATATTTCTACACAATAGTTTAAATAAGGCAAAATCATTGAACAATATAACATTTTCATTGTATTATATGGTAAACTGTATTTAACCTTATTCAAGATAAATAAGCTTTTTCCCATTTTATTTTGCAATATATGACTTTTCCACGTCAATTTCTCATCTAAGGTGACTCCTAGAAATCTGATTTCAGACACCTTCTCAATGTTTACATTGTTTATAGATAAGCTGACTTCCTCCTTTCTTTTATTGCTGAATATCATAAACTTTGTCTTATTCAAATTTAAAGATAATTTATTTACATCAAACCACAATTTTAGTTTAATCATTTCATCTTCAATATTATTAGCTAAGGTTCTCTTACGAGAGGTTCTCTCGTATTGCGTAAGTAGCTTACGCATCGGGAAAGTCTTCTTTCTTCGAGATCTGAAGCCAAAAAATTATCCTTAATTTTGTATTCATTGTCAACGCAGTGCAGCAGCCGACAGACCTAGGCAGGCTGTATAAGCGTGCTCATTGGCTGCTCGGCTGCAACTGCTTAAGCCTATCGGTGAGCGCTATGAACGCGGCAACCAATGAGGGCGCTTCGCGCCCTCCGCGCCCTTCTAACCGTCAGAATGGGCGTGGCCAGCGTGTATATATTCAGCGCTCACAGGCTAAAATTCTGATTTTCTTGTCTTCAGCGACGCTCTTCGCATCGCTGGATCTTGAGAGCCGCCGCCGTTGAAACCAGCGACCAGCAAGCTTAGGACAGCGCCTGAGGAAGCCGGCCGTCTTCGCCGCCTTCAGCCATCCGTGCCTGCTACGCTATCCGGCGACATATCCTTTACATTATTACTGTTTCTGTGTGTACTCTAAAAGAGCACGAGGCGTTTTTGTAAAAACGCCTCGTTTTTGCGGCTCGTGCCGCGCCCCGCTCAGCTACGGAGACCGCCACCTCTCTGCGCTCTCCGACTGGGCCGCGGGCACGCCGCCACCGCACTCTCCGAGTGCGAAGAGCTTTCAATGTCGACCCTGCGGGCTCGACTTGAAGCTTTCGACCAAGCTGTCGCTCCGCCTGTCCCTGCCGGGCCGCGCAATAAGAAGCGCCGCTCGCAGCGACCACCGGAGACTGTTGTGACTGAGGAGCTCGCCGGAACCTCTCCCTCGAGCTCTCTCTCGCCCTCTCCCTCCCGGCCGCTCAACCGCCGGCTCTGCCCGCGCCGCCGCCGCGTCAGGAGATGAGGTGAATGTGATAGATACCCGTACTCTCCCTCTGTTCGAGCCGTGCAATACGCCGCTCACAAGGGATGGCAGAAGCGGACGGTCTCGGAGCGAGTTTCCTCTCCCTCTGTTCGAGCCGCGCAAACTGAGCCGCTCACGAGGGATGGCAGAAGCGGACGGTCTCGGAGCGAGTTTCCTCTCCCTCTGTTCGAGCCGCGCAAACTGAGCCGCTCACGAGGGATGGCAGGAGCGGACGGTCTCGGAGCGAGTTTCCTCTCCCTCTGTTCGAGCCGTGCAATACGCCGCTCACGAGGGATGGCAGGAGCGGACGGTCTCGGAGCGAGTTTCCTCTCCCTCTGTTCGAGCCGCGCAAACTGCGCCGCTCACAAGGGATGGCAGGAGCGGACGGTCTGAGCTTTCTTTACGTTACAAGAAAGCTACTCCGTCCTCGCGCGTCACTGGTGAAAGGGGAACAGAGTGTTTTCGTCCCGCCGTGGCCTGGACTATAACCTCCATTCTCACACATTTCTCAGTCCCCTCTTAAGTTCAGGCGACTGGAATTGTTACTATTGCAGTATACGAGCCTGTTATAAATACACGCTCGCCTGCAAGCAAACGCTGTCACAAGACATGATGACGCTAACCGCGTACTAATGTATTCTCCCCTGTGGCTCAGTGGCGGAATCCTAGACTGTCAAGCTAGAGACCCGGGTTCGATCCCCGCTCTCGCGGCAGTTAAAGTTTATGCTGTTCGCTTCTCCGAGCTCGCGGCCAGTTTTTCTTACATACAGAAAACAAGCCCGCTCTCTCCCTCGTTGGGCCGTGCAGATTGCGCCGTTCAAGGGATGACAAAGCGGACGGTCACGAGCAGCGTTCAGCGTGCGCGCCTCACTCACCGGCAAAAAGAGAAGAGAGTGTGTTAGTCTCGCTACGGCTGGACAACCGCCAATCCTCACACATTTCTCAGTCCCCTCTTAAGTTCAGGCGACTGGAAATATTACTATTGCAGTAAACGAGCCTGTTTTAAACACACGCTCGCCTGCAAACGAACGCCGACGCGACACAAGAGGTCGCTTTTTATATGCTCGCGCTAACTGAAAGCCTATGTGATTCCCCTGTGGCTCAGTGGCAGAATCATACGCTTTCATGCGAGAGACCCGCGTTCGATCCCAGCTCTCGGGGAAAATAAAATTTATGCTGCTTGCTTCTCCGAGCTCGCGGCCAGTCTTTCTTACTTACAGAAAGCGAACCCGCCCCTCGCACCACACCTTCTCAGAGTGCTCGAGTATTTTTTGAGCGTCTAAACACGAGAGAAGAAAAGACGGTTAAATCCCGCAGCCCTGCGGCTGGACCACCGTCGAAGCTTAACGCTCTGTCAGTCCCCGTTGCCACGGCTACTGCAGCTGTTTACCCCGCAGTCAACGAGCCGGTATCTACTCGCTCGCCTGCGCGCATCCGCCGTTCTCACGGCAACCCAGAAAATGTCAAAAGAGCATAATGTCTGGTTGCACGGCTGACGCCGTATGTGTTTCTAGTACAGTGAATGTGCCCACGTTCTGTGCTCACCCCTGTACACAAGCACTATACATCCCGTGTCTCTCACAGAGCCCACTCTCATGAAGCAGGCAAAAGCCGCTTTAGTGTTAAAAGTAGGTCACGTGTCCACTTCTCCGTGCCCACACCTACTCACTGCCCGCTCTGTCACACGGCCTTGCACGACCGGTCATGTTTTAAATGTGAGTCCTGTGCCCGCCCTCGAGCGCTCACACATACATTTTCGCGCCTCACACTATATGTTCCCCGTCCAAAGCCACCGGGACACTGTGTGTAAAACGGCCAGCTATCGCTACGTGCGATCCGCCGTATCTAACCACCAAGAGCGCGCGCGCCGCGCCCGCCCCTGAATGTAACTCCTGTGCCCGCCCTCGAGCGCTCACACATACTAACGAACATTTTCGCCCCGACGCCGCCATCGCGCGTCGCGCCTCACACTTTATGTTCCCCGTCTAAAGCCACCGGGACACTGTGTGTAAAACGGCCAGCTATCGCTGCGTGCGATCTGCCGTATCTAAGCACCAAGAGCGCGCGCGCCGCGCCCGCCCCTCCGTTTCGAGCTCTCGAGCCCGCGATGCGCGGCGATCGGAGCCCGGAGGCCATTCTGCCCCTGGCTGCACACGCAAAAGCGTGGGAAACTATTCCAGGCGCATCAGAACGGGTGCTAAGCACAGTAAAACAGGGCTATACTCTGCAGTTCGCTCGCCGCCCTCCGCGCTTTCAAGCGCGTATCGAGACCAGAGTGAATGGGGAAGTAGCACATCTACTTCGAGCAGAAATACACTTCTGTGCAAAAGGGCTATGGAACCGGTTTCCCCTTCCATGAGCGAGTCGGGCTTTTACAGCCGTTATTTCCTCGTTCCCAAGAAGGACGGAGCACTCAGACCAATTTTGGATCTGAGACGTTTGAACGAGGCTCTTATGAGAAGACCGTTCAAAATGCTCACAACCAGACAAATTCTCGCGCAAATTCGCCCGAGGGACTGGTTTATATCTCTCGATCTAAAAGACGCGTGCTTTTCAGATCCTGATAATACCCCGTCACAGGCCATTCTTGAGATTCGCCTTCGACGGTCAGGTATATCAGTACACGGCCCGTCTGTCGACACAGCGCGCGCGCTGCATTCGACGCCTGGCCGCGTCTCTCCGGCCGGGCAGCACCGTACCTCTCAAAACATTTCAGAGGCTACTGGGTTGTATGGCCTCAGCCGCAGCAGTGCTTCGGCTGGGTCTTTTACGAATGCGCCCGCTACAATGCTGGCTGAATGCCCGAGTGCCTCACAGAGCATGGGCTTCCGGCGGTATTCGCATCAGAGTGACTCAGAGCTGCGTTTCAGCTCTGAAGCCCTGGTTAGCGGCCGACTGGTACCAGCGGGGAGTGACAATGGGAGCTATCTCACACCGCAAAATTATCTCGACGGACGCTTCCACCTCAGGCTGGGGCGCTCTGTTCGAGGGCAAACCGGCTTTTGGCCTATGGTCAGACCGGGAAAAATGCCTCCACATAAACTGTTTGGAGATGATAGCGGTCGAGAACGCGCTCAGGCGCTTCCTCCCATTCATACGGGATCACCATGTGCTAGTCCGCTCGGACAACATGTCCGTGGTATCCTATGTGAACCGACAGGGCGGTGTCAGATCCAGGAATCTGTGCAGGCTGACAGAACGCCTTCTCGTGTGGGCTTACCGCTCGCTGCGCTCGCTGAAAGCCGCGCACGTACCGGGCCACCTGAATGTCGGTCCAGACAGACTGTCCAGGGACAACATTCCCCCGGGAGAATGGTCTCTGCACCTCCAGACAGTCCAGTTTCTCTGGCGCCTATTCGGCAGAGCGGAAATCGACCTCTTTGCGTCGAAAGACAATGCTCAATGCCTGAAGTTTTATTTGAAGAGCGAAGACGCGCTGTCCCAGACATGGCCCAGCCTCCCGCTGTATGCTTTTCCTCCGATCTCCCTGTTGCCACAGGTCATTTAGAGGATCAGAGAAACGCACCACTCAGTGCTGCTTATAGCCCCGCGATGGGAAAACCAAACTTGGTACCCAGAGCTAGTGAGGCTGTCGCACTCACCCCCATGGCCGATCCCGGTGAGAAAGGATCTCCTCTCCCAAGCCGCTGGATCGATCTGGCATCCCCATCCAGAGCGCTGGTCGCTGCATGCATGGGTGATCAACGGATACCCGTTGACCTGTCAGAAGGGGTCGTGAACACGATCACGCAGTCTAGAGCCCCCTCCACGAGACGGCTCTACGCGTCTAAATGGTCGGTGTTTTCTAAATGGTGCGCTACTCAAAACCTGGATCCGCGCGCATGCGGGGTTCCGCGGGTGCTCTCCTTCTTGCAAGAGCTGTTGGAAAAGGGCAGATCCCCTTCCACGCTCAAAGTATATGTGGCCGCTATTACAGCGTTCGCTGAGACGACGCTCGGCCGGGCAATGGGAAGGAATGAGCTCATTATCCGCTTCCTCAGAGGAGCTAGACGGATGAACCCCCCGCGGCCCCCCTCGGTTCCCTCGTGGGATCTGTCCTTGGTCCTGGCGGCCCTAAAGGCTTTTCCCTTTGAACCGCTTGAATCCGCGGATCTAAAGTATCTGTCGCTTAAAACCGTTTTTCTGATAGCTCTGTCTTCAGTCAAACGAGTGGGTGATTTGCACGCGCTATCTGTTAGCCCTGCATGTCTCGAGTTCGGGCCGAATGACTCGAAAGTCATTCTCAGACCGAGGCACGGTTACATCCCCAAAGCGATTGGAACCCCGTTTAGGGCACAAGTTATTTCCCTCTCGGCTCTGCCAGCATCCGATGGTGGGGACAGTGATAACCTCCTATGCCCTGTCCGGGCGCTGAGAGTTTACATCACGCGCTCCGCCGCTTTCAGGCGTTCAGAGCAGCTCTTTGTTTCCTTCGGCGGACGCACCAAGGGTCTTGCCGCCTCGAAGCAGAGCTTGTCCAGGTGGATAGTGGACGCGATAGCAGCAGCTTATGCCTCCAAACACCTGCAGTGCCCTCTGGGCATCAGAGCCCATTCCACTAGAGGCATGGCCTCGTCGTGGGCCTGGTCCAGCGGAATTTCTATCCACGACATTTGTATGGCGGCGGGCTGGGCCTCCCCGTCTACATTCGTGAGGTTTTATAACCTGGAAGTTCCTGCCCTACAGGCAAAAATATTGTCAGTATAAGTGACATGTATGCTCTGCCCAGCTCCCGTGTGCAGACTACGTTCATATGCTGGCGCTATTCTGGTAACTACTCAGGGTGAAGTGTTTGACTCAGACCGGCTGATCCGTTCTGTTTCCTATTTCCCGTTACGCGCTGTTATCGGTGCTGGCCCGCGCTGCTGGCCGCCCGCATTATTCTCTGCCGCGTGGGAATTTTTCTCTTCATGTGAGACCGACTATGTCGTTTTCTCCTACCCTTATGAGTGCTTATGTACTGTTTGGGCTCGCTCCGCCGGCCCTACTGTTGTACTGCTATGTTTATAGACCGGCCGCGCCGCTCTATTTCATATGCTGCATGAAGTGCATGTACTATGCTGGCCCGTCTCTCGACCGGCCACATTTTCCAGCAGAGTGTTTTCCCCGGTTCCCCTGGGATTCATGGGCTGGATGCTCGGCGCACACGGCGTTGACAAAGGGTTCCCGATGCGTAAGCTACTTACGCAATACGAGAGAACCTCTCGTAAGAGAACGTACTCGGTTACTAACGTAACCTCGGTTCTCTCTAGAAGAGGGAACGAGTATTGCGTAACCTGCCGTGTCGCGCCACGAGCTTTTGCGCTTCAGACTGCGAAAACCAGAATTTTAGCCTGTGAGCGCTGAATATATACACGCTGGCCACGCCCATTCTGACGGTTAGAAGGGCGCGGAGGGCGCGAAGCGCCCTCATTGGTTGCCGCGTTCATAGCGCTCACCGATAGGCTTAAGCAGTTGCAGCCGAGCAGCCAATGAGCACGCTTATACAGCCTGCCTAGGTCTGTCGGCTGCTGCACTGCGTTGACAATGAATACAAAATTAAGGATAATTTTTTGGCTTCAGATCTCGAAGAAAGAAGACTTTCCCGATGCGTAAGCTACTTACGCAATACTCGTTCCCTCTTCTAGAGAGAACCGAGGTTACGTTAGTAACCGAGTACGTTTTCAAGTCATTTCCTGAACTGTATAAATTTGTATCGTCTGCAAATAATACATAGTGTAACATGTTTGAAACCTCACAAATCTCATTTATATATAAAATAAAAAGTTTGGGTCCTAAAATTGAGCCTTGTGGTAGTCCACATTCTATATTCATACATTCTGACCTATAACCGTCAAACTCAACATATTGTTGTCGTTGTTGTAAATAGCTGGTTAACCAGTCCAGTGCAACTCCTCTAATTCCATAAGTATATAATTTAGAAATGAGAATTTGATGATCTATAGTGTCAAATGCCTTCTTTAAATCAATGAACACTCCTATTGTGTATTTATTTCTATCTATTGCGGTTGTAATATCTTCAATAATTTTCATGATAGCCAAGCTTGTAGACCTATTTGACCTAAATCCGTACTGATTTTCATTTAATAATTCATGTTTTTCAATAAAGTTGTCTAATTTATTAACAAAGAGTTTTTCAAACACTTTGGAAAATTGAGATAGGAGAGATACTGGTCTATAGTTATTAAAAATATGTTTATCTCCAGCTTTAAAAAAAGGTATTACCTTAGCTGTTTTCATACTATCTGGGAAAACTCCTTCTGTAAAAGAATAATTAATTATATAATATAATGGTTTAATAATGCAATCAATTGTGTTTTTTATTATTTTCATGTCAATACCATCACTATCCGTTGAGGTCTTGTTTTTTAGCTTATAAACCACAGATAATATTTCATTTTCAGTCACCTCACCTAGATACATTGACTGCATAATCCTATTTTCCCTTTTCCAGACTCCCCCTAGCTGATCACTAGGTATTGGTATTTCATTTGCTAAGCTAGGTCCTACATTTACAAAGAATTGATTTAGTTCATGAACCATTTCATATTTATTTTCAATCACCCTATTGTCCTTTTCAAAATATTTAGGTAATTCCGTTCGTCCAGTCTTATTCCCAATTACATTATTCAGAATATTCCATGTAGCCTTTATGTTATTTTTATTTTCATGCAACATTCTATTATAATAGTCCTTTTTTGCTTGTCTCAATATATTAGTCAACTTATTTTTATATTTCTTATAGCGTTTTTCTGCATTCTCTGTTCTTGATTTAATAAACTCCTTATAAAGTCTGTTTTTCTTTTTAGAGGCATTTTTTAATCCGTTTGTTATCCAAGGTTTACTATTTTGCCTTTGTTTGGATCTGCATAGGATCTCAGGACAGTGCTTATTATACAGAGTAAGATAACATTTAAGAAAAGAATTATAAGCATTGTTTACATCATCTGTGTACACCTCTTTCCACTCTTGTTTGAATAAATCATTCCTAAACTTATTAATATGATCAGCACTCCTTTTTCTTTTGTATATTTGTTGGTATATTGTTTTTTTAGACAATTTGTAGTCAAATATTGCAAATATAGGCAGATGGTCACTTATATCATTTATTACCAACCCACTAGTAATGTGATTCTCCAAAACATTTGTAAAAATATTGTCTATTAAAGTTGCACTAGTTGTGGTTATTCTGCTAGGCTTCGTTATTAATGGATACAGCCCATTTTTATATAATATCTCTAAAAAATCTGAGTTTTGTATATGTGAATCTACCTTTAGAAGATCAATATTATAATCTCCACAAATTACGAGATTTCGTTTATTATTTAGACCATGAATCATTTCTTCTAATTTATCCATGAAGGTTTCCACTTTTGATCCTGGTTTTCTATATACACATGCAACAACAATATTCCTATTTTGTTCTATTTCTATTTCTACAGCTACACTTTCCATTAAATCATTAATGGCTGTTGTCATGCATTTAACTGGTCTACATTTCAATTCATTATAGATATAGAGGGCCACTCCCCCTCCAGTCCTATTGACTCTGTTGGTGACATATAAATCATAGCCCTTTAATTTCAGATCAACCTCCTTGCCTTTCTTTATCCATGTTTCAGATAAAGCAATTAACTTAAATCTTCCTTTAAATGTCTCCAAAAAATTTTTGATTTCAGAAAAATGTTTTGATAGACTTCTACAATTGAAATGAATAAAAGAAAATGCCTGTTCAATTTGTACCTCATCAAGTTGTTCCTCAGTGTAATACTGACATGAGTCCCTAATATGATTAAATAAATTAATCTCTGGATCCACATTATTTTCAAAATCATATGTATCACGTTCTATATAATCAACACTTGCAAAGGCTTCAGTCTTAAATGAGAGAGTCATGAGTTCCTTATAAGAGATCCAATAATCAAGCAGAAAAAAGGAATGATGCACTCACTATTGTCATTTGTACAGATCCAGGTCCTTCATTTTTCTCACCATAATCACCTTGGCTTGTTCCGGAGGTCCATTCGTACGAATGAAAACTTTTCCATTCCTGGTCCAAGTTGATTGAATTTTATTTTCCTTTTTCAGGGTACGACTGGTCCAAGCAATTTCTGCATTTTTCTTTGTCAAGTGCTCATTTAAATACACTCCGGTGCCTTTAAGTTTCTTAGCTTCCTTCAGGATTTCCACCTTATACTTTCTACTTGCAAACTTGACAATGATTTTAGGTTTAGTTTTTTTGTCCTTACTTGGAAGAATATGACATGCTGAAATTTGCTGACTGTCCAGAGGAATGGTTTTGCTCTTCATGAAGCGCACCACTTGTTGCTCCAGGGTTTCAAGCTCCTCAGATGGTGCATCCTCACCTTGTTGGTCCCCAGATGGGCCTGTAGCCCGGGCATAACTTTGATGCCTAGTCTCTAGGCCGGTGATTACAAGGTCATCAGCTCTGGAATACTGTTCCAAGTCATCCACCCTTTGTTCCAGGAGCTCAATACGTTCATCCTTCTGTTGGATAATAGTTTTTAGTTGCCTGATCTCCTCCATGAGGCCTGTCAGTTTTCTTTGTTGTCCCACCACTTCACTTATTTCCTTTGACATAAAATTCAGGGAATTTTTAATTTCCGCCATTTCAGCTGCTATTTTTGCAGTATTGGCCATTGTACTCCAAACAGTCTTGACTTTTGTTGGATGTCAGTGCAATTTGATGATTTTAATGGATTTCATCAGGCCTTTGAGCAGAGAGAAACAGTTGCAGCCATCTTACTCAAAGCCACGCCCACCAGATCTCACCTGGTGGGCGATCTCACCCCAGCTCCTTGTGAATATATATATATATTCATTGAATCATTCAGTCAACCAATTCTTTCAAAAACACTGAATCTGTCAGGAATCATAACTTTAAGTTAACTGATTCATTAAAAACTTCTGTTTTATTGTAAGATACACAATATTACAACCAATTCATTCAAACCCCCCTATTAATTCAGGAACGAAACAAGTAACTCACTTAAAGAATGAGACATTCAATCATTCAGTCAGCCAATTTCTAAAAAGAATATATATATATATATATATATATATATATATATATATATATATATATATATATATATATATTTCTGTGGATGAGAACAAACTTCAGGATCGTAACAACAGTTGAGGAAAAAAAAATATCTTGCATATCTTGTTTACAGTAACACGACAGAAAACAAGAAACGTTTTGAAACGGTGTGCAAGGAGACTGCCTTTAGTTTGGCAGTGTTCTCGCCATTAGGGCCACCAAATAGGTTGTTCAAGTTCCCAGCAGAATCATTCTTCATGCTTGTTTTTTTGCTGTTGTTGTTTCCCCCCTCACGTCTTAAAAAAAAAAAAAAATCAGGTCTTGAGGATGTCAAGGTTGTAGAAAATCTCCCAGCTCCTTGTGTTCCCGCTCCTAAAACACACACACACATGCACACGCGCAACTACACACACCGCATGCGACGTGGATCACCAGTATTTCATTTTGTTGAGTTCGCTAAGGGCCGTCTGCCACTGCGCTGGGTGCGGATGATAAATGAAGCTATGTTTGTCCCGAGGACAGGGATGACTGTCCCGTGTCTCAGTGTGATGTTAGCCATGTCCCACATATGTCTGTACGCTGACTGAGAAAACTCAAAAACTCTCCGTCCTCCTTCCCATTAGACTTCCAGCTCACACCGGAGCGCTGACATATTATTGGCTTTTGGACTAACTACAAGGACAATGCCAAATTAGACCGCCTAATCCTCAAAAGCTTTTTATCTGCCTTGGCCGTAATACCTGCTCGATGTCCCCAAAGACTTTGAGGACTTTGAAGTCTGCGCTTCAGACAACTTCAGGTTTTATGACGATTAGCATGTTGACATTTTGCCCGCGTAAGTGTTTTGGCCCTCGATGCGGGTTGCTGTATTAAACTAAAATGAATTATGTGACCCGTTGTCTATTTGGCATAGTTATAGCATATAGTCATGTTGGGTGGCCAACGACCATGAAACAACGTCCATAAAATTGAACAGGCTATGTGAGAAGGCCACAGAGAAAGATTCAAGCTGGCAGATGTGATGACATGATTTGCCTTTCCATTTTTCACCCTCTTCCTCAACGATCCTTGGATCTTATTAATGCGTTCTGTCCTCTCATAATTGAATTGAGTGTATCGAGGGAGCGTGGTCTTTTTCTGAACGATGGATTTGTTGTTCAAGATATATTAATTCATCTCTTGGCAGGCCTTTTTTTCCCTTGACATTTGGTTTTAGATGCCAGAAAACTTTCAAGGTCAAAATCACAAGGATGGGTGGAAGAGTGCCTCAATACATGCAGACTGTCAGAGATTTGTCAGACGGCCTTATCTCTCATTCCAGGTCCACTCATTGATCATCTACCTATTGAGTATTGCTGTGTTTTAGGGTGTAGTGGTGGGATACAATTTTATGTCAGCTTGTAGTCAGGCACTTGGATCTGACAAACATAATTCACGTTCGACTGTTCGGACCAACAGAGCAGCGACTGTGCAATTACATTTCCCGATGGTGTCTCGTGTAGTCTGATAACTAATAATCACATACAAAGGTCTGAGGTAGATCTAATCAAAAGTTTAATCTCAGATAAGAACAAAATAGCTTAAACAGACAGTTGACCTTAAAATGAAAATTGTCAAAATTTGCTCAACCTCTATCTAAACCTGCATGACTTTCTTTCTTTGGTGTAACGTGTCCCGTGAACAAGTTTTTTTTTTTTTTAGCTCATACAATAAAAGTTGATGATTTTTGAACCCCAAAGTTCTTCAAAATTCGAGAAAAAAAAAAAGAAAAAAAAAAGGCATAGTTTGAAACGACATGATGGTGAGTATACTATACAATGACAGAATTTTCATTTTTGTGTGGCCTTTCCCTTTAATTGTGAGGGGGAAAAAAACACTATTTTCACTTTATCTTAGTTCTGGAAGTACTGTAAATATTTCATTTTCATTTACTCTCCATAAGTATTTCAACAAATTATTCTGTAAAGACCACATTAACCAAACCAGCTCTGATGAATCATAACATTAGAAAATTAGAATATTATATTATATTATATTATATTATATTAGCCTACATTACATTACGTTATGTTATATTTATTATAGTAATCACCCATGGTGACTAAAATAAATATTGAACACTAAATCAGCATATTACAAAAATATCTGGAACTTAAAAAAAAATATTAAAAAAAACATTCAAGTAGAAAACGGTTAGTGTGCTGCACAAGAGTGCTGCACTTTCCAAAGCAGCTCCCTATCATATAAGTGCATATTGTTGCACAGTGGGCAGACCTAATATTATAGTCAGAAGCAACAGGATTACAAATGATGTATATATAGTTACACAAGACAAACTTTCCTTAGTTGATATGGTGAAAGTCTTAGACGTTGCATACTATAAGAGAATAAATGACATTATAGAATCAGCTTTGTGTTGATAAATGTTAAAGCAGTTCCCATGGATATATTGTTGTAATTGCTTGAACATGCTAATTGATGCAGAACTAATGAGCACTTACTGAAGTGACAGACAGCACTTTAAACAAGGTGTTTTAAAATTAGCATTGATTCTTGGCCAATGAACCACCAACACAGTCTTTAGATTTTTTCAAAGAGCAAAAGTTTTAAAGAAAGTTTGATCACAAAATTACTCAAGCACTGTTTAGCTCTATAACACTGCTCTAATGTCTCCATGAGATTTCCATTTTTTTTCTGATCCAAATATAGACCCAAAAAATGGTTTTCATATTGTCCCATCAGCTTCGTCATTATTCACCATAATCATTCGGTTATTTTATAATGTGATCCCTTGCCCAATGGGAGCCTGCATTTTTCCTCCTCATTCTTATTTTTACCACCATCATCTGTCATTTCTGTCAGCCTCAAAGAAATATTATTGCTTTTTTTTTAACTATCATAAATGCTTATGTTCTTCTTAGGAAGCACCAAATTATTACAAGGTGTCATGATTACATAAAAAAACAAGTGCAAATATCTTGTACTATAACGCATGTATTTTTAGCTCAAAGAAGTCAAATCATTTCACTGATGGATCTGAGATTATTAACTATCGTTCCTCACAAAGAGAATGTGATGTGTTAAGGGTACCTCACCTGTTATGTATGTATGTGTGTGTGTGTGTGTGTGTGTGTGTGTGTGTGTGTGTGTGTGTGTGTGTGTGTGTGTGTGTGTGTGTGTGTGTGTGTGTGTGTGTGTGTGTGTGTGTGTGTGTGTGTGTGTG
The DNA here is from genome assembly GCF_964197995.2 of Scardinius erythrophthalmus. Taxonomy (NCBI): domain Eukaryota; kingdom Metazoa; phylum Chordata; class Actinopteri; order Cypriniformes; family Leuciscidae; genus Scardinius; species Scardinius erythrophthalmus. The sequence continues at coordinate 6,556,050 of NC_138238.1, forward strand.
TGTGTGTTTGTGTAGTACTGTACAGACTCGATGATGGTGAGATCAGATCTCCGTGTGGATCATACCGGCTGTTGTCAGACTCTTACTGGATTATTACAATTAATGCCAAAAGGAATGTTTGGACATGTAAACTGAAATTTCCTACTGAATCATTACAGCAAAATAAATAACTGGCTTAAAACCCCCTTTTTTTCCTGGTGAAAATACTAGAAATAAAGACTTTTGCACAGTACTGTAAAGACATGGATGGATGCCAATGTGGTCCCACTGAAGCTTTAGTTTTATACAGTAGTTCTTTACATTTTGAACCTCACTTCAACCTAGTTCACCTACCATGAGATAACGTCAAGTCTGTAGGTGTACAACAGACGAAGACGAGGAAGAGGGAGGGAAGGGCCGAGAAACATCCCGGTGAGATCCGTGAGATGGTTTCTGCTATTGTTATTGATGTCCAGCTAAGTTCATCCCTCTTGGGGAAAGAAGGTTTTTCTTCATGTGTTTTGTGCTTCTCAACTCACTCCTCCTTTTCATGCTGTACTCAATCTCCTGTGCATTTAGACCTAAATCCATCCCATTGTTCATTGGACTCGTAAAAAAGAGGGATTACTGTGGAATTACAAGGTGGTAAACTGCGTCGGCACCTTAAGAGTCTGGTATCTTAAAATGAACGACAGTGGATGAGACTTTAGAAGAAAATGAATGTTTGAGAGCTGATTTTAAAACAACAAGCTAACACTTCAGGTTGTGGTTTTTGAGAAATTCTGAAAGACCTCGAAGCTATTTTCATGTCAAAAAATTCCCCCAAAGGAGGCACTGCTCCACATTCTGATGGGTTTTGAGTGGAGGCTCATACCCTGGAGAGACTGAGGTCTTTTGAGACCTCAGACATCCAGTTTAAATGGCTGATAATCTAATATAAAAGAAAGTGTCAGGAATGCAATTTCGCTCTGAGAAGCTCCGTAGGGCATCTCTATTGTATTGTAGCCAAATCGACTTAGTTTCCTCATTGTTTCTTTCCGTTCTCTGTTCTTCCTCTCAATATTGCATTGACAGGAGCAAAGCACATCCTAATATTTTCATTTTTCTGTCATTCATTTTAATAATGATTCAGCTTTGCAGCATGTGTCCGTAATGTTTAAGATATGCATGTCCTATAAGTTTAGAAAACTGGTCCATGTCAATTGATGTTAAAACGAATTTCAAGAGGAAAGTGGAAATAAGACAAAAGGGGATTTTAAGTTGATTTTAAGTGATACAAACTTAATTAAACACATTTCACTTCGTAAAGTGTTTTGCTTTAAAAGTTTTTGAAAATGAAATTCCACATGATTGTTTTATGTTTAATGCTAAGACATTTACATGTTTTTAAGTACATGGTCAGTTAAATGGCTAAAAATGTATGCATATGCACTGTATTTTTATATAAAAACATTATTGTTAATAATTATCATTCATTACTGTAAAACCTTCCCGTAATAATATAGCCTACACTGGGAATACTTGAAAGAATGCATGCATATGTATTATTGTTTATGCATCTGACAATGTACATAAAAAAAAAAAAACAAAAAAAAAAAAACACTTGATCTTGGTCTCACAGGTCTTTATCACATTTGGCAAGTCTTCGCACCCGAGCTTTTCTTTTAGGTTTTCATCCATGGCATTTTGACATCAGATAGTGGTAAACAAGGATCATTAGCATGGCGCTAATTAGCTTTCTGCCATGGCTCTGTAATTAGTACACAAGCAGTGTCTCTCAGATCTCTGGAGTTACATCAAAAGGAAATCTCTCTCAATTAGAAGCTCTGCTCCTGTGTAATTTCTCCTTTGTTTACCTTTGCTGCTGCTTTTTCAAGCCTTTTTATCTTCACTCAATGGTTCAAACGGAGCTGGCGGCTAGTATCGGGGCTAATTGTTACTTTATCATCACCTTTGATGGAAGGGTGTCGTGAAAGCTGTCATCCCATTAGTGTTTCCTTTTTCTGTTGTTAAAAATGCACTCGTACAGCAATGTCAGAAGGGCTCTGGTTCCGATGCATCTACTGTTATTGACTATAATTATGTAATATGCTTTTTCGTCACAAACTGTACTAGTGTGCATATTTTGATTTTGAGCTTTTGACCTTAGAAAACGGACAGGAAAAAAAATCCAAAGCAATACCGCATTCAAAACAAATGTTGATTATTGATATAACCCTTTTAATCTTGAAAAGTATCTAATTAAATTTGTGTTTAACTAAAATTTATAAATAATTAATGGTATTTATTTCTGTGGAAACACAAAATAATTTTTTTGAACTGACAGTTCATAGCAGCCATGACTGATAAGTTTCATTAACACATTACAACCACTATAAAAATAGCCTATTTGACTTTTGCACTACATTATGAATTGTCTGAAGCATTTCAATAGGTTTATGTGAAGACCAGACTGATATTTAAGTTGTTTTTATCTCCTTCTGTTTTGATTGTCTTTTCCATTTGCCCCCCCACAGTAAATGTGACAGTCGTGGGAACTGCCACTGCACATCATCAAAGACACAGCATGGATGGATCGCCCATGACGACAGGCCGCAGGAAGGTAAACACCTGCTAGTCGCTCCAAACAAACTGTGAAGCATTTCTCTGGGGTCAACATCCTGTCTGAATCAAAGTGACCAAATAATGACCTCTCTCTGCCGTGACATCTTGCACATCTCTCTGGTGTTTTCCACCTCCGGACCAACAGCGGATTTGTGAGTGGCTTTTGGACTTGCTGACTGTCGGAGATCTCAAGGTACTCACTTTTTTCTTTCTTTTTTTCTGAGAGAACAAAACAAGTATAGCAAAAGTTTGCAAAAGGACCTACCCAAACCAGGTTCTTCTTCTTCTTCTTCTTCTTCTTCTTCTTCTTCTTCTCGCATTGAATGCCCTACTTTCTCAAAAATATGATAGATTACTGCTTTAAAAGTTAAAAGTTGAAAGTTAAGAACTTGAATTGTATGGATTTCTTTTATACCATATTTTGTCATTTTTAAAGCTTTAAACTTTACACTACTGATTAAAAGTTTGGGATCTGTGAACTATGTATGATTTTTTTTTTTTTCATTTTCTTAACCCATCGACTATGATTCATAGGTTTATCTCAAAGTTGTCTTGTTGTTATCTCAAAACATTGAGCCCCCTGGTACCATCAAAACATTGAGAGCTATACTCTCAGACCTGTACTCTCTATATACTCTCAGGTCTGAGAGCTATACTCTCAGACCTGAAATCTCTTTCTGGCTCAACCAATAGTGAGAGTTTGGGGTGTGGCTAGTAGGCAGAGCCAGAGAGTGTTTAGCCAGTGTGGGACCATGGCTGACGCATTACATTGAAAAAGACATTCAACTTTGGTTACATAAGTGCAAGCCAAATTCAATGCATTTAGACATTCAAATATTAAACACATCAAAGCGAACTGGGCGTTGCGATGCAACGTGCTACAATGGATGCTACAGCAGTGACAGCAGTGATTCTCAAAGTTTTTTGGTCACGTATTGGTATATCGCAACGCATTCTCATCCTTGGGCGTCATATACTGACGCTTTTGACATTTCGTCGACATCGAATGCACATGGCACCCTTTAGCGTCAATATGATACGCACAGAGCTTTGTTCGGTTATGGGTAGGTTTAGGTCTGGGGTAGGGTTAGGGTTAGATCGCTAGGAGGCGCCTTCTGGCCCATATCTATCTGCGTCTCATATTGACGCTAAAGGGTGCCATGTGCGTTCGATGTCGACGAAATGTCAAAAGCATCAATATATGACGCCCTAGGATGAGAACGGGCTGTATATTGTTTTATTGTTCCAGTGTAGATATCCTCCAACAGTTGTGAGCTTAACTCTGCAGGACAGTGGCCCTCTGGGAGCAGTATTGGACACCCTTGGATTATATTCAGCGAGATGCTTGCATTCTCTCTAGACTAGCCTGGGTTTCCCCATGCTGCCTTGATTCAGGCAGCCTGGATTCCATGGACCAGATTTTCGCCTCAGCGAGGGGACCAATCACAGAACGGGGAGGGAGCAGCAAGACGATGACGACGTCTGTGCGACACACCGAAGCAGTTTGTTTATATCTATACATACCTTCTACCCTCATGTTTGTCTTGCACAAACGGCAATAGTCGCTGAACGCCATCGTGTACACATAAATCTTTGACCCATCGTCTTCTTTCTCGTCAAATTTCTGTCGCTCTACATACGTCATCTGGTATAATTGAAACGATTGGCTATGAGCTACGTACAGGCGCATTTGATAGACATTCGTTGCACCCAATAAACAGCTCTGGGCTTTCATAAACCACGCCTCAAATACGAGAAAATGAACATGTGGTTCCCAGACCACGTCTCAATGAGAAGAGGTCTGACGTTAGCCAGGCTATCTCTAGACAGTGTTAGCAACTCAGTTGCTTACTCATGACACATTTAGAGTTGTGTTTGTCACGTTTGACTTGGGGGACTATCATGCAATATTTAAAAATGATTGCATCCTTGCTGAATAAAATTATAGATTTCTTAAAAAAAAAAAAAACTGAAATATTTAATAGAGATGCATTTTTGGTTTAACATAGTTGGTGTGCAAACAGTATTTTTATTGCAAATCAGAGGAACAAAATGTTTTCAGTTGGCTTTAGGGAGAGAGAAATAGTATGACACAATGACACAGGCAAAGTGACAACATCTAAAACACCTGATCCACAAATACGATTCAAACTGACAAGCTTGTCTTTTTCGCTCATGCTAAGCACAGTGTGTTTTGGAACAGAAAATATGCAACGTGGCCATGAAAAAGTTTCCGAACCCTCTGCACAGATGGTTAATCAAGCACAGTTTTCATTTAAAAGTGTTGTATAGTTTATTATAATTATCTTTTAATCCATATGTGTTAGAGACACTCAGATTGGTTAATGGCTCAAAACAACACTCAAGCGCATCTTAGACAGCTGTGGAGGGAAGTCAAGGTATATTTAGATGTAGAGATTACTAGAGCCCAGCGGCAAACAATGCCCATATGGAGGTGCAGATAACTCAAGAGACGGTAAGAAATCTCATTCATTGAAGGACAAAGCCCTTTCTTTTTTTCACAATGAAATTCTAAGAGAAGTTTTGGGTCACAGATACCGGTTGGGAACAAGTTTTTGTAACATATTTCAAATGCTGATTCAGGAAAAGTTGGTAACACTTTACAATAAGGTTTTTTTTCTTTTTTTCTTAACATTAGATAAATACATTGGTTAACATGAAATAACAATGAATACATACAATAATTCTACAGAATTTGTGAATTTTTTGCTAATGTTAATATCAACATTTATTAATGCATTTTTAAAAATCAGAAGTTTTATCTGTTAACATTAGTTAATGCACTGTGAACATGTATATGGATTCTTTTTTTACTATATAACATTAACAAAGGTTAATAAATGCTGTCCAAATATATTTACTTATTGTTAGTTCATGTTAGTTAATGCATTGATTACTAATGAGACCAGTAACACTTTAGATTACTGAACACATTTTACTATTAACTTGCATGTTGCAAATAACTTGCATGTATCAATATGCATGTTAGCATATTGGCTGTTTATTAGTACTTATTAAGCAAATATTAATGCATCATTCTGCATGATATTCTAGATCCCTGAACCCTACCACCCTACATCTAAACATAACCACTACAACAATTACCTTACTTACTGTCAATGAGCAGTATATGAGTTTATTGCGGGAAAACTCCAATAGTTAATAGTGAATGTGTTCCCTAATCTAAATTGTAACAATCAAACCTTATTGTAAAGTGTCACCAAAAAGTTCACACACAAATTCTAACTCTGTCATCATATCCTCACCTCCATTATGTTTTTAATAATCTCCATGTCTGCTATTAACTCCTTATTTTTTCCCATGCAACAAAAAGCAGCCATGCTCCAAAAAACCTTAAAAATTACATAAATGCACTATATTCCAAGTCTTCTAAAGCTGTATACTACCTTTTTGTGACAAATCACATTTGCAGTTGTATTTGTACATTTTAAGACCATAATCTCTCTCGTAAGACACAAGTATCAAACCATATGGTATTAGGTCTAATAATTTAAAATTGGATGCAGTTTCTTCTCATTGAAGACAAATCATGCATCATTCTTTTTATTGCAAAACAGAAACTATTCAGTCTAAAATCTTTTTTTGTGTTTCACAAAAGAAAGAAAAATGAAATGAGGTTGGGGCCCATGCAAATGATGACGAAACTATCATTTTGGGTGAATAATTTCTTAAACGATTGAATCGAGAATGGCGAGGTGTATTGTTGATGTGGCTGTCATATTGTGGTGTTGGAAGCGTGTGACTGCAGGTGCAGAGCTTGTGCGCACGTCGTGTATTAGGCTTGATGTGAATGAAGCAGCGCGGTCTTGCTGTCAGCAAATGTGTTTCATAATGTTGTGTTGGCATGTGGTCTGAAAATGACAAGAAGGAAAATATTAAAGGTTATTAACTGCCTCCATATGTGACTCTCTTTTGACAGTGATGGAGAGAGAGAGAGAGAGAGAGAGAGAGAGAGAGAGAGAGAGAGAGAGAGAGAGAGAGAAATTGTTGTGCTGAATTGGCCACCAACCTGGATAATGTACTTGAAAGTTTTAATTCATATACGTCGCGGGTGAGAGCTACTGGCGTTTTCAAATGTATCTGACATCAGACATCAATCAGAGAAGTATCCTATGTTTTATGTTTCCCTTTCCATCAAAGATCAGAATACGTTCCTAGTCTGTCATTGAATCGTTTTAATTTAGCATCAGTTTTCAGTTTTTTTAGCATTCAAAAGCCTGTTGAATATGCATACAGTTTTGCAAATCCCAAATCCCCGCAGTTTCCAGGTGAGTGACACTTAAAGTGCTACAACTCCTACATTCCGACATGTTCCTCACACAAACTTAAAGCTACAGAAAGCTTGGAATATAGTGTACAATTTGTTTGGATAAGAGCAGCCTGAGGGTGAGTAGATAATTACAGATATTTAATGTTCGCATGTCTGAATGCAAATATTGTGTTTATTTTGCTCCGTCTAAATGCTTTAGAAAATGCCTTAGGCTCTTAGGCTGAATTAAATTTATGTTTTGGCCAGGGCTTCAAATTACATCAAAAAATCCTGGAGGGAAAATGTATCATGGTTTCAACAGTTTAAATATGAGGCAGCACAACTGTTTTCAAAACAGATAATAATAATAAGAAGAAATGTTTCTTGCACCAAAGCCTATTGTTTTCTGAAGGATCATGTGACACCGAAGACTGGAGTAATGGTTGCTGAAAATTCAGCTTTTCATCACAGGGATAAATTACAATGCAATTTAAAATGCATTAAAATAATTTTGTATTTATTATTTACTAATATTTCACAATAGTACTGTTTTTACTGTGCAGCCTTGGTGAGCATATGAGACTTAATTCAAAAGTGCTGCAAAATCTTATAATACTTGCTTTTAGTGGACATTATTTTGGGTTTTGCAAATAGACAACATGCAGCGGAGTACAATATAATATTGCTACATTCACTTCATAATAAAATTACTCTCTTGAATTTGGTTATCTATTGCTTGCTATATTGTTGACTAGCATTAGTGGCGTCTTATTTGCTTTTAGCACTTTTTTTCTTTTTCTTTTTTACTTCTGTACATATCAAGACAGACCTGTGACTCTTTTGTGGGTCACAACCAGCTAGTTCTGTGGTTGGCAGTCATAGCAGCAACAAGTGTAGCTATAAGTATGTAGCATATATCAAATATGTTTCCTATTATCCAATGTATCATCCAATGCATAACTGTATTTTCCGTCTAGTCATTATTATCTCCATCTCATTTAGATGATATTTTTTCCTAGCGAGGGAATGTTAAAACCATTCTCCCACAACATTTGTCACGTTTCACAGCAGCTGAAATCTAATGATTAACGCAGTTTAATGTTAAAGGGATGCAAGAGGAGCGCTTTTGGTCTTTCAGGAAGATATCAGAGACAGCGCTATAATTACAACACAATGGCTCACAGAAGAAGAGTCTCACAAGAAACATTTTCATCTGCAATCCAAAAGCCATTTTTGTCTGTAGCTCATGGAGAGAGAGAGAGACAATAAGTAGAAAGGACAGGGTGAAAGAACAAGCAAACAACACCTGCTGTAAGTCGCTAAATCTGTCTTGACTGATGGCTTAAAAGGGGTCCCCGTTCCTCTAAAACGCTGAAATGCCTGCAGAATCAGAAAGGGAAGGCGAGTCCTGTCCCTAACATGCTTATCATTTTGAGAGGTGGGCGTCAAAGCTTTATTATTTTCTACTTCTACCGGATGAAATGGTACCAGTGAGTACAATAGCTCTAGAGTCTGAATAGCCATGAGTTTTGCTCTATTAGGAAACCAGGATGTTTTGAAAGAGTCGATTTTTGCTAAGAGTCGTGGAAAGTTGTGTTGCCGTATCTCAAACTGTGTACTTTGTCGAAGTGCATCTATTTGTGAGTATGCTGCCATTACATTGTCAATGCTTGAGGAAAAACCCCAGTGTGATGACAGGAAACATGGAAGGTGACTTTTATGTAGTTCAGTGACATGATTGTGTTGAAGCGTTCGTGGGACTGTCTGTCACAAGTCATGTCACGCACATAAAAGCATTGCCATTGAAGAATTCAAGATGTTCCTAGTGTTGAAGTCATATCAGAAAGATATTAAGGAGTAGTTTGGCAATAATGAAAATTATTTCATTTACGTATACCCTCATGTTATGTCAAACCTGTGTGCTTTTGTTTATTTTTCCACAGCGCACAAAAGGACAATATTTGAAGAATCTTAACAAAGCATATACTGTATACTCATGGGCAAAAAAATGGGCCAAACCCAAAATGGCTAAACACTAAGCTTTTAATTGTCTTAACCACAAATTATTGTTCAGGAAATTAGCAACATTTAAGCAAACGCGCTAGGCCATTGCTGTCTCAGAAAACCATCATGAAGTTTTTGGCAGAATGGGAAGTTGTGTGTGGAGTGATGAATCACAATGAAACAGGAGTTGCATGGTGATGCTCCTGAACAATGTCTTTGAAACTCTGCTGAGAAATATAATAATAAATGCATCTCCAAGACATCCAAGAAGTGACTTGAGAACAAATCCATCAGGCTCATGTTTAGGCCTGGTCAGTATCCAGAATTGAACCCTATAGTGAATATTTGGTCTCACATTAAACTCAAACGACTACTCATGAAGACATTAACATTGAGTGGAACAACACTGACTCCTCTTCCTGTAAAAAGCTGTCTGCAAGTTGAGGAAGGCAATCTGTGCTAAGTTACTTCATCTACAGTTTGCCCAGGAGTGAGTGTGTGGTTATTCAGCAAGGATGCATTATATTGATCAAAAGTGAAAGTACAGGCATTCCAAATCTTTTTTGAGCACCAAATCAGCTTACAATTAGATTGATTTCTTATACATCATGTGACAGTGAAGACTGAAATGATGGATGTTAATATTTCAGCTTTGCCATCGCAGGAATAAATTACAGTTATTTTAAATTGTTATAATATTACTAATATTAATGTTAATACACAGCTCTTTTTCATATTCATCCATGAGGGTGAGTAAATAATGACTTTTTGGAGGGATCTCTCCATGAGGTTTCATGAATGCATATGAATGATTTCTAGGTGAATAAGCCCACTGACTCAAATATAGCTGCAAGGTTATTTAATGACATCAGTTTAAAATATGGTGGTTTTTCAGCAGACACGCGGAGATACACTAGTGCCTTGATATGCCCCAGAGGAACTCTGGGATTATGGTTTTAATTGCGCCTTGTGGAGGAACAGATTTCCTCAAGAGCAAAAATCATGAATTATTTATATTGGGAGTTTATGATGATGAATGGATGGGACCGTGAGTATGACCTTGTCAAAATACCTTATCCGCGTCTCCGTAGCAACATGAACGAACAGATTGGGGTGGCAGTTGCATGAAACAGAATGAAGGTCATGACATTCCACCTCCCCTCCACCAGACATTTCATCTCATAGTTTCCATTGAAGTTCTAAAATATTCCCTTGTCATTAAAAGAATAGTTCATCTTATTAAAATTATGTCTCACTCATGTCGTTCCGAACCCATGTGCTGTTTGATTTTCTAGGTAAAACAAAAGAGAATGTTTGAAGAGTTTTCATGAAGCTATTTTCCATACAGTGGTGGTTCACAATGAACAAATACATTCAATGCCACAAAAAGTAATATGGACTACTTTTATGGCACTTTAAAAGTAGTTGATATGATGATTCAAGTCTTCTGAAGTCATACAATAGCTTTGTTCGAAGAACAAGAAGAACTCAAGAAGTGCAGCTGAAGAGTGAATGAATCATTGAATGACTCGTTGTTTTGAGCTGGTTATTTTTAGTGAACCAGTTGGTTTTGTTCAGAAATAACTTAATTCATTAATTGGAACTGTTTCATGGTGTCAGAAGACTTGGAAAATAAATGTATGAGGGTTTTTGTTTTGGTCAAAATTAGCTGTAGCATAAAAAAAATAAAACACTATTATTTTCTTGTTAAAGTAATTTAGTAATAATACAGGTTTGGAATGGCATCAGGGTGAGTATACATAATGTGAACTGTCCCCTTTAGAAAATAAGTTTAAGATTAGCAATATACTCACAATCATCTTTTGTATGGCTTATTCAGAGCACACTCTTTCTATGTGGGTTTCTAGGCAGCCTTTGTGTGTGGAATCATTAGAGTGCTATTATTAAGGGACACATGGGTTGTGAGCTTGCTGTAAAAAAGTGTGTCTTCATTATAGACAAGGCAAGCAACAAGTTCCATGACTACACTGACTGTTCCTTGTTTAAAATTGCAAACTTTTCTAATTAGACGTGGTGCTATGAAAAGGACTTAGCATTTTAAATAGCACCTCACTAATCAAGGCCTCTAGCCATTCACATTTGTCAATCTTTTTGTTTGAGTGCGCAGTGCTTATAAAAGTACACAGTTGCTAGGACATTCATATATTAGATCTATTCTAGCTTCCAGTTGAACGTTCTCTGTATTCTATTTCTGCAATCAAATTGAAGCTCATGGATGACCATAATTACTGGATGACCTTTTTAACTTTGATGGCCACAGAGAATAAGAAAAATGCAGTTGTATTTTATTGCCAGTGGGTTTTTGCACCAGCTTGAATCAATGGTTACATTTTAACAGCATTACACGACATTGTTTTCTACGGTGACGCATTGCTGCCACATACATATTATTTTTCCCCTCAATTATGTCGTAATAACGAGATCTTATGTCGTTTTAACGACATCTTTTCTCGTAATAACGAGATCTTATGTCGTTTTAACGACATCTTTTTCTCGTAATAACGAGATCTTATGTCGTTAAAACGACATCTTTTTCTCGTAATAACGAGATGTTATGTCGTTAAAACGACATCATTTTTTGCCCTTATAAGGACATGTGTAGTCATGTACAAAATATGCCTTTATCCACATAAAATTGACAGCCTATCGCGCATTTATCACACGTTCAAAAAGCTTAAGCAAATAGTAGTAGCCCCCAATCATGCAAAATTAATCAATGAGGCTCTTTTTGAAAATATATTTTAAATAGGCCTGTAAGTTTTTTTTTTTTAATATAATATATTATATATAAGATTTATTTTTGTTAATAGGCTATATATATCTTCATTCATTACCTAGAGATATAATTAAACAAAAAGTAGTCAAAACACATCTAAAAGAAAATTTTACAACATTGTGTTCTTATTTTGCTTAATTAACGAAATGTCAATCTTCGCCTTTATAACAGAAGATACAATACAATACAAAAATCTTCAAGATACAGCCTACAATCTTCACATGTATAACGGATTGTCACCTTATAAACAGTCATTTGTGGGGTGGAATAAGCAATGCTATATAGAAATATATGGTTAGTATCTTAATTTAAATTTTATTTTATTATTTTATTAGTTCATTAATTATGCTAACTCAGCTAATTAAATGTGACAAGCTGGATACTTACTAATGAAATAATGTCAAATATTAAATGTAGGCTATTGATTAGAGTTGCCATAGACTAAAGGATTTTTCTAGTCATTAATTTAAGCAATTAGGACTAATCGCACGTTTATATTCAATCCTGGGTGCATGAAGGCTATAGCCTATATTCCGCGCTCAAGCGCATGCATAAAACTTGCCGCAAAGCACCAGCAAAAGTAGGCTAATGATATAATATCTGAAAAAAATAACGAAGCATTTTAATTGTTTATTAGTCTTTTCTAAATCAGTGTAGGCTGCCTGCATACATATCTCCATACATCTCCGCTGTAATGTAGCCTAAATGCGCCTTACGGACAGGATTACTTAATCAGATAGTAGCTACCGTATTTGCTTTCGATTGGATTTTTTTTTCGTTGGTGGACATTTTTTTTATTAACTTTATAGTTATATTTCTCATGTCTGTGAGGCTTGTCTATACACTGTTTGTCAGTTCATTTTTGAGGCGCGCTCCAATTCACAGAGATCATGAAAGCGCGCCCTGTTCGTTTTATTTTGTTTTACAAAGGCACACCGTTTTCTTGTTGTTGTGAGTTTACACAAATAAAAGTAGTTGCGACTGATGTATTATTATGTTCTGTATGACCAGAAATGATGGAGTATTTTAAGTTGTTTCCACTGTTGATAGGAAAATGCGAGTGATGGCACCGGCGCCTTCATCCATGTCATAGTGCGCGCTCCACACTCTGCACAAACACTTGGATTATGCGCTTCATAATAGCAAACATTTATCTAGGTTAACGTTAGAGCGAGCGGCCATGCCAGACAGATAATCCTCTTCATGTTTAACTAATCAAATTCTGTTGCATTTTATTGCGCCAGCTTGAAAAGGGCGGCTGAAACACTTAGCCTACAGATAAACGCCCAACGCTGGTGTTTTTCTTTAAACAAATTCGTTTAGACTTTAAAATAAATATTGTTTATGGGCTAATTAATGCCACAATAATTTGTTTATTTTATTGGCTAATTGTATTTTTCATTTTTGTTTTGCATTGAATACCATTGAATATTTTCATTGAATGCATTGAATATTCGCTGTGCACCGCAATACCACCCTCCCATAGAAAGACACGTTAAGAGCCACCTATTTTCTTTATAATAAAGGGAAGGAAAACGCTTAATGTATAATTAAATGCATTGCGTTCATATTCTTTATAACTGAAGCGTTTTCTTTATTATAAGGGTGTATTATTCCATTTAAAAAGGTCTGTTTATAATGTGACAATCCGTTATACATCTTGAAGATTTTTGTATTTTATTGTATCTTCTTATAAAGACGAAGATTGACATTTCGTTAATTAAACAAAATAAGAACACAATGTTGTAAAAATAAACAACCCAGGCTATGTTCTGTTAGATGTGTTTTGAATACTTTTTGTTTAATTATATCTCTAGGTAATGAAGATATAGCCTATTAACAAAAATAAAATCTTATTAGGCCTATATAATATATCATATTAAAAAAAACTTAGCCTATATAAAATTTATTTTTAAAAAGGGCCTCATTGATTAATTTTGCATGATTGGGGGCTGCTACTATTTGCTTAAGCTTTTTGAATGTGTGATAAAGGCGCGATAGGCTTTCAATTGTATGTGGATAAAGGCATATTTTGTACATGACACATGTCCTTATAAGGGCAAAAAAAGATGTCGTTTTAATGACATAACATCTCGTTATTACGAGAAAAAGATGTCGTTTTAACGACATAAGATCTCGTTATTACGAGAAAAGATGTCGTTAAAACGACATAAGATATCGTTATTACGAGAAAAGATGTCGTTAAAACGACATAAGATATCGTTATTACGACATAATTGGGGGGAAAATAATATGTATGTGGCAGCAATGCGTCACCGTAGTTTTCAACTAAAAACAGAAAACTTAGTATGTGTTTTGGCCATTAATTTACACGACAAAGGCGTTTTGTGGGGCATGAAAATGCAAACTTTTGAAAATGATACAGTTATCGTCTCTTTATAAACTACAAAAAGGAGAATTTGTGAAAACCGTGATATCATGCGCATTACAAAATGCCATCATCAACAATGCAATACAACTGACAATACAGCATTTTCACTCGTTTTCATGTATCCTTGTGAATGGGGATCATTTTGAAAATGTTGCCATCTATACATGAAAACAGAGAGAAACTTTTCTATTTTTAAGGTTATTTGTCTCTGGTTCTCTTCAATGTACTTGTTCTAAAGGTTTTCCAAATCTGACAGATTCATTCACAAATTTTGGTTTGGTTCAAAGTCCTTGTACAGTGTCAGAAGACTTATAAATTATAGCTTTTATGATGCTTTTAGGATGTTTTCTTTAATATATTAAATAGATATATGAAGTCATTATTTGATGAACATCCATTCCATTGGCATATCGGAGTTTATAACCAATATTATCAACGATTTAAACTGCACAATCAAACCATCAGATTGATGGTTTGGAAATATATATATATATATATAATATATATATATATAATATTTTTGTTTTACACAAGCATAATAACAGCATATTGGGTGAGTAGGCCTAAATAATGATGATTTTCATTTGGGTGTATCTCTTAAGATGTTTCATTGTGAATATATATATATATATATATATATATATATATATATATATATATATATATATATATATATATATATATATATATATATATATGTATATATATATATATATATATATATATATATATATATATATATATATTATAAACTGTTGTTTTCTGTGTCCTGTGCATTTACTCTTAAACAAGAAAGCTGAGCGGTGAACATGACTCCGTTCACTGGGGCCGATTTCCCGCTATCAAGGACATCTACACTGTTATGTGTGTATGAAGGGCCTGAAGCATCCCTGTTACCTGCCACATGATCTGTCCATTACCACCTGGAAAAAAAAAAGGTTAAGGGGCTTTCAGACCAAAACAAGCAGACTAAGTAACAGTTTTCTTCCTGCAGGCGGTCACACTGCTCAACAACTCCTACTCAAGCTGTCTGAGCTAATCATTCTGCAGAACCCCCTCTCATGCATGTACGCTGCCTGTGACTATTTATACACTGCCACTTCACTGCACTTTTCAGTTTTGTGCCAGGGACAAAGTTGCTCTTTATCAATACTGTATCTGCATCCATTGCTTTCGAATTCGGGTCAATTGGGACACTTTTTCCAAGTCATCTCAATGGCAAAACGTGTCACAATCCCCCTGAATTCACCCTACTTATCTATGTTAACTGGGACATTTTATGGTCCATACCAGTACTTTTGTGTCATGTTCATATTGTGGTTGCATAAAATAGAAGTGAATGGGTGCTCTCTCCAATGAATCATTCTCAGTCAAATGAGGTACATACCTTAAAGCTTACCATTGCTGCTGCTCCGGAAAATAGATCAAAGTTCATTGAAGACACATTGACCTTTTGTTATAACATACCCAGATGGCAGCTGTTCTGTAAGTTAAAAGAACAAGTTCATTTAATACACATTGACCTTTTGTGGCAACATGATCCAATAGTGTCACAGGATTTGAGGTAAATGGTTGGAGTTTTAGCTAAATTTAATGACATTTTGAAGGGTAGCAGAACATATCCAACCATTGTTTTTGCCAAGGCTGCATTTATTTGTATAAAAAACAGTACCTTGTAAAAGGTTTTTTTTTTTTTTTTTTTATGTTTATATTGTAGCCTAATTTATTCATGTGAAGCAAAACTGAATTTTCAGCATCATTTCTCCAGTCTTCAGTGTCACATGATCCTTCAGAAATCATTCTGAAATGCTGATTTGCTCAAGAAACATTACTTATCAATGTTGAAAGTTTACAGTATTTATTTGGATTTGTTTGTAACAATATAAATGTATATAATGTCGATCTTGATCAATTTAATGCATCCTTGCAGAATTAAAAAATACATTTCTGGAGAAAAATAAATGGTACACTATTCCAAACTGATTATTATTATTATTATTATTATTATTATTATTATTATTTAGTTATGCCATAGAAGAACCATTTTTGGTATAAAGAAATTTTTAAACATCTAGGTTCCATACATGTTAAAGTTTCTTCATGGAACCATAGATGACAATAAAGAACCTTTATTTTTAAGAGTGAAGTGTAATAACTTGTTGTTTGAAGTACAGCAAGAGAAAAGTATGTATTTCTGAGACATAGACTCTGTGACAACTAGCCCCTGTGTTTCACTGTATCTCGTAATATCACATTTGTCTTACACTATCACAATGTGATGAATGACACTGATGCTATTTGATTTAACTTGACCAATGGTGTTTTCTAAGAGTTTTGTTGCAGAATCAATTCCCTTTGCTGATTGAAGTAATATTTCTAAATTACTCACTTCTACAATTCTTCTCTGTTCCAGTGGTACTTAAGGGCATTTTAATTAAATTAGGCTTAAATTGTCTTGCCGTCATTTTCACTTAGACCATCAAGAATGGGCCTAGGATTGTGCTCTTTGTGAACCCAATTAAATCTAATATTGTTTTATAGCTGCAGAATTATTGAGCAGTCATATATCTGGTCATCTCGGCTAGACAGTATCTTATTCAGACACTATTTATTTTAAGGACCGCAAAGAAAATATGAAGGTCTGTAATTCTATTGTGTTATCTTTGACAAGTTGAGATGTGTATTGCTGTTATTGTTAATAAAAGCTCATAATATTCACATGCTTTCAAAATTGCTTTAATTGAGCGCAGCTTTTTCATAACCACAACGAAATTTACTCTTCATGGTCAAATACCATTAAAGTGATCGCATCTTTTTTTTTCCCCTCTTTACTTAGCTAATGAGGATGACACATAAATCTTGACCTAACACAAAAGCAATAAAAATGTTAGCTTTAAGTGTTCATTATCTGATGTGTCTCTCTCAAAAAAAACTGCCAGTCAGGGAAGTGTGAACAAGTATACTCTTCAGGCATTATTTGTTTGTTTGTTTGTCTATCTAAATTGATTATAAAGTTAGACAGAACAGCGCATTGCTAAGCTTTTGATTGACATTCATATGACCTTCGTGTGTAAGTGTAGACTTGATTTTGCAGAAATGTTGCGTGTTTGTAAACCCTGAATCACTGTTAAATGAGTCTATGGCTCTCTTTACATCTAGTATTAACATCTGCCACGGGTGGTCCTGATACACTGTAAAAAGTGATCAGCTGACTTAACTTAAAAAAAGTGAGGAAACCTGTTGCCTTAAAATTATTAAGTAAATGAACTTCATGTAATTGAAAAATGTATGTTTACACCTTGCATCTCAAATGTGTCTATGTGACCAATCAGATTTAATCAGGGAAAGTCTTTGAAATTGTAAAATTGAAAATAATCCAAGATATTTGAAATGAACAAAGATATTTGCTTGACTGTTTTTCTACCCCCTCTTTCCACCACAATGACCATTTGGAGTTCCTAAAGGCACAGAGGTTTCTGATAGTGATCTAGGCCTGTATGGCCAACATGTGTGTACTTTGGGGGTCGATGAATTGTTACACCTTTAGTACGGTGGGGGAAGTGTAATTATCTGATTGGTCAGTTTGAATGTCTCACATCTGGGTTTTAGTCACATGGTCAGGAAAGGATAAAAGAATATTGAAACTGTTTCTCTTTTGATGTTCTGGCTCTCTTCTTCTCTGGGTCCCTTTCTTGGGGCTCTCTTCTTCTCTGGGTCCCTTTCTTGGGGCTCTCTTCTTCTCTGGGTCCCTTTCTTGGGGCTCTCTTCTTCTCTGGGTCCCTTTCTTGGGGCTCTCTTCTTCTCTGGGTCCCTTTCTTGGGGCTCGCTTCTTATTCTTGGGGCTCTCTCCCTTTGTCTCTCTCTCTCTCTCTCTCTCTCTCTCTCTCTCTCTCTCTCTCTCTCTCTCTCTCTCTCTCTCTCTCTCTCTCTCTCTCTCTCTCTCTCTCTCTTAAGAAGTTATCAACATCTCATACACCTATTTTGTAATTATTTTAAGTGTAACCATAACCATATTTTGTCATTAACCCTTCTTAATTACAACTAATGTGCTAACTAGTTTTGAATTGGTATTGACTTTGAAGTGCTACATATTGCAATACAATATTGTCACTCTCTATAGCAATGCTCTCTCACATATTAAGCTATTGTAACTGCGTTTATTTCTGTCGTTGGTATAAGTGGCAGTGGGTGGAATAGACAAGAAATGTGCAGTTTAAAATAACTGTTTTTTAAAATATATTTTAAAATATCATTTATCCCTGTAATGGCAAACTACATTTTCAGCCTTCAGCCTTAATGATGTTGATGTTGGCTGATTTTGGTTGATTTTCACTGTTAATTTTCACTGTTGTCCAGGAGGATGCTATGCGATGTGGTTCACAGAATGTTGGACCTCTTTGCACTTTTAGATCAAAAGACCCTGTGAAATATGTATTTGTATATGAAAAATAGTCTGAAGATGTCTGCTGCTTACAAAAGTGTGGATAAATCAAATGGCCTTCAGCTAATAAATTAACACACAGTATAAGAATGTATAATAGGAGTATAATGTGTGAAGTAACTCAAAATGGAGAGATTCTTTACTGATATGATGACTCATTCATCTAAAGCATGTCAAATGACTAATATAAATGCTGCTCAAAGTTGGAGCCATATGTAGTTGTTCATTTAATAAGAACACCTCATTTTAATAAGAAAGTCTGAGTTCTGATGAGGACTATCAATAGCGGTATTTGCTTGAAGTGAAATGAGATCTGTCACTTTATTACACAGTGTTTTGTTACACTTTATTCCGATGCTCCATTTTAGACATTCTACTAAATAGAGCCTGAATGATTGAATGGAATTCAAGCGTAGTTCAGGCAGACTGCGGATCGCTAGCAATATGCTAATGAGTATTAGGATTTTTGCTTAGACTATTATCCTGACTGTACTATCGTTATGTGCAATGTTGTATCAAATGTGTGTATGTAGCTAAGAAATATTTGGTTTCAGGCTGGGGGATTTATCACTCGCAAGTTGTTCCAAACCTGTATGAGCTTCTTTCTTCTGTTTAACACAAAAAGACGATATTTTAACGAATGTTGGTAACCATGTTAATAATAGCATGTTGGTATTTTTCTTAGAAGCGGTCCGAACTATAAGGAATTTTGGTACTACATATTATCTAACTCTCGTTAGAGTAGGGGAGTGCGGGGCACAACCTAACACATTTTGGGTTTGGCTCAATCATTAAAAAAATACTTAAGGTAGATTTTTTTTTTTTTTTTTTTTTTTTTTTTTTTTTTACACAAGCAACATACACATCTCTGCTACAAATGAACACTTAAAGTTTTTTTTTTTTTTTTTTTCTAGGACCTACCATTTTCGTACAGTTGAACTGAAAGTGACAGAAGTGCAAATGTTACAACTTACCCCATGCAGGGTTTATTGTAACAGACAGAAGGGTTAGTTGTACCACTTTTGTGTAACGCACACAATTAAGTACTATTGTTTCTGTATAGTTTGATATTGTTTGTACATCTGTATATCCATACATCCATCCCTCATCCAATCATCCTTCTATTATGGGTCAATATCAGATATATGAAAGGGCTGCACAGTTTTGCAGTGAATAAATAAATAAATTAATAAAATTATCAAATGTTGTAATTGCTATTTAATTATATTTGTGTGTGGCAACTGCATGCAAAATTATTATTATTAATAATAACAGTAATAATAATAAAAACGAGCTCAAAATCACATTTTAAAGGGTTTATTGCATGAAAAAAAGGTTTTTAATAAATAAACAAGTGATCAATGCATAGTTAACACATGAAATAAATCATACATTGACATTTAAATTCCAACATTGCTTGTGAAAGTCCAACAAAGTTAAATGTAGCAATATAAATAAATACTCAACCCTGAAAAGTTGTGTGGCTCCCTGTTTTCACTTCACTATCGTTGTACACTGGCGGCTTAGCAACACTGTGCTGCAACTAACCCCGCTGTGTAAAAAATATTTTAAGGCTAGCTAACAGTTGCTAGGAGTTGCTGATATTTTTCAAAATGGTGCTATGTTTTAGCCAACACGACAGTGATTAAGATAATATAAAGGTAGATTTGGTGACGTTCACACCCAACTCAGAAACGGAAAAAAACCTACGATGAAAAACATGTATTTGCATGGTTTCAAAACACTCTTTGTCCAGTATCTTCACGAAATCTTATCAAAACTTTCCACAAATCTGCGATAGACCGTCTTCTGGCAGCGAGAGAGAAAGAGTGGAAACACAACCTGCTTGACCCTGACTAACTGTGTAAAAAGTCTGTGTTACATTCAACCCCTCGTTAGGTTGTGCCCCGCGCTCCCCTATTAGTAGACTTAGTAGACTGACAGGCTAGGGTTAGTCGGATAAGTTGACATGTAGTTGCAAAATGGCTTACAAGAGTTGACCATCAAATAAAGTGTTATCCAGTGTTCTTACCAACAGTGTGTCTGGCAGAAATGCCACCATAGCATAGCTTTCTTAGGGATTTTCAGTCTTTTTCTTGGTTTTCTAGGTAACTGTGAAACTTGAAGCAGTAAATTACATACCTCTAAAGGTGCAGTACGAGAGGCACATAATAGCACGCATAAAATGTCCAGATTTCATTGAAATAGGAGTGCTGAGAAATCACCTGTCTCGGCAAAAGCCCTGGGATCTGTAAATGGCAGAAAAGAGTTGCTTTTTAGGCATCCAGATCTAGTAATGCTCCCTTCCTGCTG
This sequence comes from Scardinius erythrophthalmus, assembly GCF_964197995.2. Lineage (NCBI taxonomy): Eukaryota > Metazoa > Chordata > Actinopteri > Cypriniformes > Leuciscidae > Scardinius > Scardinius erythrophthalmus. The sequence goes on from NC_138238.1 coordinate 6,576,871, forward strand.
ATCCTTTCACACGTTCTGGTTACTAGTAAGTTATGTGTTTTCCCATCCAGGTTTCTTAAAGGTGAACTAAGTAACTTTTTTATCTTAACCGAACAGCTTCGGAGTCATTGGAATGGTTATATGACTGTTTTCTGGGTTAAATGGTGGTCTTCTCGCACCCTCGAGCGCCTGTGAGACGAAAAACCACCCTTGCAACTTAAGGGCGGCGGGCCGCCGGCCGCAGCATCAGGAAGTATCGTGTGATATCAGGTCTCGCAATGTAACAAACTGCTTTACGGCACTGCACACATATACTATCTAAACATTTATATGCTAGCCTTCTGTGTATTATACATACCTCAGTGGACATGGCTCCGTGTGTTCGCCGGGTTCTTTGAAAACAAATGCACATGACCAGCGGGAGAAGATGGGACGAGCCAACGAGTTTTGACGACAGTGTTATCAAATATCTATTCCGAAGCTGTAGGGGGAGCTCTATAGATAAACCCGCGAGCAAAAAGCGAGAAAACAGCGAAGAAATCGGCAAAGCTGCATAGTGCAGCTTTAACTTCATTGGTCAACCAAAAATATCAACCACATGCCTATGCTTAGGGTCCTTTTAAGTAAATACATATTGATGATTTTTATTTTATTTTATTTAGTTTAATGCAAGCAATAATCTACATATGTGCCACCATATGGACAACTTTATGCATCCAAGACAAACTTTCCTGTTAAAGGGAAACTTGCGCCCCACATTTAGTAGATGTTTGTGTGGCTTTTATTCAAATGACTTGGGTTATGTTGGTCTAATATGGTTTTCACCATGTTTTGGAGAGTTACAAACTTGACATGAGCAGGGTGCATTCAACCTCATCTCCATGGTAACTAGTGGTATTATGGGAAAAGAGACAGAAATTGAAGGTGATGCTGCTGTTTTTTAATGAAGGCTTGTATGAGAGCCAGATTTGGCCCCAAATCCATCAGCAGCATTCTGACATCACACGGGGAGCATTTATACATCTCTGTGTGTCTAATTAGATACTTTCCCTCATTCTGTGAGAAGACAGTCCGGTGCTGAGGAGAGATAAACAGGGAGCAGGGTGTATGCAACACAAATCAAGCACACATACAAACAATTCCTCAGGCAGAATGAGACATGCTTGAGTTCTTCTACTGATGAATGATACAAGACCAAAAATAGGATCAATATTTTACATTTTAGCAGATGAAAGCTGTATGGATGAGCTTTTAGCTTACTAATAAACAGATCACTAAATATGAAGCCTGCAAAGATTAATGGTAAAATCGCGCAACACTTCCCATAGTTTGTTTTATGTTAAAAAAGTTGTAATTATTTTATTATGTTATATGAAGTCGTCAGGTTTTAGAACCCCGTTACCCAAGTGTGCACTCTAACTAAAAAAGTCTAATACATTGATTTTTTTTTGTCTTTTTGCAATTTTCCTATTTGTCCTATTTTTACATTAAGCTGAAATTTAAGCCTAATATAATCTATAATAATATGAATAATTGCAGTTATATTTTGTTATTAATAAACATATATCCCCCATATATTTGACTTAGTTTTTACAATAAGCATAAAAACAAACACAAATTTAAGTGTAGCAAAATAAATATGTATATACTGTAATAATAATTAATACAAATTATTGATAATTGTTGCAATTATTATATTTTATCATTGATAAACGTATATTCCTATTCGTTACAACCCCCAAAAAAAAAAAAAAAAATTCTGATAATTTATTTCCTCATAACTATGATAAGGGTTGACAGATACAGATATTTGATGTATTTAAACTACCTCTATTTCCTTCTGGGTTAACTTTATGTAAGATGATTGTTTATTTGCATGCATGCATATTGTGTTGCTTAACCGCAGTCACAGATGGCTGTTTACATTTGTTTGCTTTCTGCTAGTTTCTTTTTATATCTTTGAATTCCGAAATCCTCAGAATGTGTCCGTGGGGAATTTCATCTCCTCTCCATATCTCGCCCTCAGGAGACTTCCTGCTAAATGAGTAAAACTTGATTCTCTTAACAAGCAAACGCTGATCCTCCAGTTGCTCAAGAAGGCGTCGGAAATCAACATAGGGTCGGCGGATTCAAAGTTGTGTTGTGGCACCGGATGCCAAGCCCAATAGTGTGATTTTGGGCAGAACCTGAGGTGAACTGTGCTGTAATCTGTTTGGGATAATGAGAAGCTGTGCCTTTCTGCAGCATTCTCTGAGTTGATGCCATGCACCACAGGGCTTCCATCAAAGTGACATAGAAAACCTTTGCCAGTCAGCCAATAGGCGTCCTGGAGCGGGAGACAGATTTCTGGGCAGGGACTCCCTCGTTGCTCTCAGTTCTCCAGGGAATCTCTGGAGGCATGTACTTGAGAGGCAGTAGGCATCTGTAAGTGTGTCATTTGCATGTATTCTGTTGGAGATCAGTCCTGATTTTTCTTCTTCTGTTAGTTTGGGAGAGTGCAGTTGGGGGTTGACTTTGATCCGCTGAGTGTGTGTGTGTGTGTGGTGTGTGTGCGTGTGCGTGTTTGTACGGTATTCCTTATGTTGTGAGGACCAAAAATTCACGAGTTCACACTTACAAATAAGTCAGATAGAATAAATGCGTATTTGGCGTGCTGTCCGAGGAGAGGGCTCCGGGCTCGGTATTTGGCCCGAACCCAGAGTACTCCCCCCGTATTCCTGGCTGTGAAAGAACAAGCCAAGAGTGAGGAGTCGGGGTGGTGGAGGGATGCTGAAAACTGTCAAGGAAGTTAGGTGAGTTGACAGAGTGAATATATATATGCTTCCTCTCATGCTGATAGGGTAGACATGGTAATTGTTTGATGAGTTGATTGATTGATTGCTTGATTATTTGAACGTGCTCCTCCCGAACTTTGTTAATAAAACATCATTTAATATTTTGTGGGGACATTTTTTATTTGTTTTGGTCCCCATGAGAAAAACAGCTTAAATCATACGTTTTTTGAAAATGTAAAAATACAGAATGTTTTCTGAGATTGTTAGGATAAGGGGTAGGGCGTAAGGGGATATATAATATTCATTTTTTACAGTATAAAAATCATTGTCTATATGGAATGTCCTCACAATGGTAGGAATGCATATGGGTGTGTGTGTGTGTGTGTACATTTTTAAAATCAAAAGTTGTTTATTAGCATTTAATGCATTGGGAACTAAAGTGAACAAACAATGAACAACTCTATTCTTATTAACTAACAGATTAATGGATGTTGTAAGAAATACATTGCTCACTGTTAATCGATGTTAGTTCATACATTAACCAATGTTAACAAATGTGACCTTGTAAAATGTTACCATTTTTCATGTTAAATATGTTTTTTTTTTATGTTTAAATATCAACGCTATCTCACGACCAATTCGTACGAATTCGTACGAATGATAAAAAGTTGGCTAATTCGTACTAATTCGTACGACCTCACTCGTACGAATTTGTACGATTTGTCTAAACCCACGTGATGGGTAGGTTTAGGGGCGGGGTCATGAATTCATACGAATTGGGCAATTCGTAAAATATGTACGATTTTGCAAAAATCTTACATTTTGCAAAAATCGTACTAATTCGTACGAGTCAGGTCGTATGAATTCGTACGAATAAGCCACCTCGTAGAATTTGTACGTTTTCCCGTGAGATCGGGCTCTTAAATATATAGTTTATGCCACAATTAACCATGTGAAGTTCATTATCTTTCTTTCTATTCATATTTATTGTTTGTTTGTTTGTTTGTTTACTCTTGTTTGCATGCTATACTCAATTTATTTAATACGTATATCATTGATTTAACACAAGATACTGTAGAAAATGTATAAAGCAAGGATGTGTCAGCTAATTACTTAAATGAACCTTATCCTTTTAAAAGTCTAAAAATAAATTTAAAAGAGTAAAATAAACAGTGGATGAATTAAACCTTTTCCACTGTTTCAAATGTCAACATTTAAAAATCATTTGGACATATTGTTTCAAATGACTTAAATGTGGCACTATTTTAGAAAGCTCATTATGCTAACAAATGAAAAGCTTAAAACAAAAATCTCTGGATAAAATAAGTTGCATACACAGTTATTCATATTTAAATAGACATTTGTTCATCAAGCAGATGCTTTTATCCAAATTAACTTACTAATTATGTATTTGACATTAATTTTCTGAGTTGACAGAAGCAGCTAGGAGAAATGTGTAGTGAAGACAAACACATCAAGTAAATGCTTCCAAATACTTTATTTCACTGAACAGACTGCATACATTTAGAATATCAAATCAACCACTTATACATCTAACTACTGATGCAGCTGAGATGTTTATGTCTCTCGTTTTCTATCTGTCCTTCTTTTGCTGTCTCTCCAGAGTTTATCATATGAGAGGAACCTCAATAAAGAAATGGTCAGAGTAAATAATGACTGCACCGCATGGTGTTCCTGTCATCGGCAGGCCGTTGCTGAGATGAGGACGGCTTTAAGCAGTGGGAGATTTTAGCTGGTTTGTCCCACTGTGTTCTGATTGCTAATACACAGCAGTGTTGTTCCAATTACCAAACCTCTGGTGCCACCAGACTCTACTAAAGCCCATCTGATCCGTCTGTGTTTGTCAGGGACTGAGTGCACTGTCAAACACATGATTACAGTGAGAGTTTTGACGCATCTCCTTCAGGGAATGTTGCTCAATACAGTCTAAATCACACTTAAGTAACGTCACTCCGGCTCTGGAGTACTGTTGTACTGAGTCAGTCATAAGCACGAGACCACAGGCCTCCCATAGTCTCTTGCACACACATACAGTATAATTCACTGATGGTGCTTCTCTGAACGCATAATCAGCAGGGAGGGTCTTTGTTTAGGTTTTGGCACTTTCTACTTAATGCAGTATTATTCATCATGACTGTGGTCGATATCTTGTGCATAAACCATATCTCTAACAATCTACAAGAGTGTAAACCACAGATGAAACCTTGGCTTAAGATGAACATATTGGATGCAAATCACCAAATATTCTCAAGGCATTTTACTATTCTGAAAAGGGTTGTATTAAAACAAAGTCCCAAACCATCAGCTTTGACTTTAATGGTTTTGTTCATGGAAAATAAAGAATATAAAGTAAACTTCTTGCAAATACAGTATGGTGGTTTTGCATTTGTTTTAAGTTAAATGTAGTTGGCAGCCAGTAGAGGTATAAATGTGGGTTTTATATTTCCCAAACTGGAGTTTTAAACAATGTTTATATCACTTTTAATAGAAAATGTAGATCAGACAGTTCTTGGATTTGCCTACTGAATAAAATGTAGTCTGAGAGAAAGATTAAGAGTCTATTGAAAACTTGCTGATATCCAAGTCAACATGCCAGAATTTCATACTATGGATATATTATTTTTTTTTTTTAATAAAGCCCTTAAAATGGTGTTGTTAAGTTCTGCTTTACCGAGCAGCCTGACATTTTCGGTTAAGAGCGATAGTTCAATATGCAGGTCCTTCCTGGAAGTGATGGAGACTTTATTGAATTCCACTGGGCTCTGTTGAAAACAGCTAAAAGTTCCAGCTCCAGTGAAGAAAATGAGATAAGTGAATTGTAAATCTCTGGGTTAGAAATATTGGACTCTCGGGGTAGTAAATTTCTGTCCGATTCAGACATGTAATGAGCTTAAATAGTGGCCGAGTTCAGGGATGCTCCTGAAGAAGAAGAAGAAAAAAAAAACAAGATTTGAGCCGAGAGCTTGTGTCATCGTACTTCTAACGGCATAAGCAACTTTGGGAGTTTCAGTATTCAACTTTCATAAGCCTTTAACTCCTAGCAGGGCTAAATGTTCATGCCGATGAGAGCAACATAAAACATGACAGACCAGAGTGGAAGATTTTACACGCATTTTGATAATTGTGTTTTATTTTTGCCACATTAAGTGGAAAAGTTGTGCTCTCCAGAGGTACAGGAAAGTTAGTGTTTCAAGTTCTCCAAAAGAACTTTCTTATGACTAGTGCAACTTAAAAGTATTTATTTTAAGTTCTTGATCCACACACACACACACACACACACACACACACACACACACACACACACACACACACACACACACACACACACACACACACACACACACACACACACATATATATATATATATATATATATATATATATATATATATATACATACAATTTAAAGGTCAGTTCCAATGTAAATGACTATTGTGCTGTTTTTCAGGTATTTTAATTTTTTTTGTCAGCTATATAATTTACACTGCATACACAAACTACATTTGAAGATTAATAAAACATTAGCATAATATGTTTGGTTATGGAAGGATGGTTCCAATCATATGCAAAGACAAATATTCTCACAGGGCACTTTGAAACCATAGGAAATAGTTTTGAGCCAGACTAAACCCTGACCTTGTTTAAAATAATGCAAGCAGTTTTCTCTGTTTTATTCAGCACTGGCTTGCTTTTGTCCTAATGTGTGTACTCTTCGTGACTCTAGTCCCTGGTGTCGTCTGTCATCTCTATAGTAAATGTCGGGCAGTCAGGCATGTTCTGTGTTAGACACCTCCTCAGCGGCACTCAAATGCCATATGCAGAGAGATGTTCTTACAGTCTCTTTGTCCTTGAGACGTTCAGACTCGAGATCACACATTCAAATGCTCTTAAACATAGTGAGATATTCTCCTGGTGATTTTGTGGTTATTTAAATTGTTTAAGTGTTATTTGTTACATTATCATTCTGACGGAAAAAGATGGTCTAATATTGTTGTCAAAATGAAATATTATTTTATTTTATTGGAATTTACATTCAAATAAAACTTGAAAGAAGTCGTATTCTGTATGATTCAACATATAATGTAGCCTACGCATGTTTGGACATTTTATGGACTCTTGTTTACGCCACAGAAAAATACAATAAAAAAGGTAATTTATCTTACAATTTATCTGTCTTTTCATCTCGCGAAAAAGTGTTTTCTTGCAATTGCAAGTTTGCATCTCATTTTTTCTCAGAACTGTGTGACACAAACTCACAATAACTGGAATAAAGTCAGAATTGTGAGATATAAACCCTCAATTGTAAAAATGTCTAAATTTTAAGTTTTTCTGACACGTCCAGAAGAGGCATCATAAACAATATCTTTTTATTATTATTATTATTATTATTATTATTATTATTATTATTGTTATAGGTGAGCTACTGAGAAAGTTCACTGTGTAAGAAAAGCCATTCAAATGGAGCTGGTTGTGATGCAAACATCAGAATGTATTAATTTATAAATGGTAAATGTGTTTTGAAGTCATGACATAGTATTGTGCAACCACACTAAAATAAGTCTTTATAAATAACGTGCCCCTGTAATCATAATGTCCTTGAAAATTAATAAAATTTGTTGGTTTTACTACCACTAATAGTCGTTTCAACTGGAAACTGCAGTGATTTGTATGTAGGTGCTGTATATGAGTTTTTCTAAAATGTAGAATAACATTTTTTCTTTTTTTTTTCTCAAATGAGCCTAGGTTGCAACCAGGGGCTTTAAAATAATACCTTAGGGGATTTAATACTTGACATCAAAAATCAAAAGAAAATTTGAGAGGTCTTTCAAAAAACACTATTGCTTTTATTTCCTCCTGATTTTTCAAGCAGTTCCGGCTGTGGATCTGACAGACATAGCATGGGCTTAAACAAATGACAACAGGTGATTGACAGAAGTAAAATGTTTGAATAAGTCAATTTTATGCAGAAATGTAGAGTTAATGCACCTGGGTTGTAACATGCTAATGTGTCCATTTCACACTTTTAAGATTATGGGCCCTGTCTTGCACCCAGTGCAATTGACTTTGTACACTGACGGATGTATCATTCCTATTTTGCACCCGCGCACAGCGGACTTTTCCCTCCACAGACGCACGTCGGTAAATTAGGAAATGAACGCTCCCGGGGGCGGTTCAGCGCAAAGAGGAGGCGTGTTCTGGCACAAACATTCCCTGGTGCTATTTTGCAGTTCCAGAAAACAATTCCACCACTGACCAGGAAAAACCTAGTCTAAAGTCAGTGGCGTGTTGCACATGTTATTCATATGCTATTTTAAGGGCGCATGCTTGGCCATAATCAATGTAGCGTGTGCACAACGTGCATACACTTTGCTTATCTCATCTACAACAGACGCAGCAGTTCTCATTTTTAGAAAACCATACATTATTACAATGAAAAATATTAACACACGAGGAAAATCATTGTTGTGTCCATGAAGATGTGAAAAAATAGGCATAAATCTAGCTTACACATTTATCCAAATTTGTATACGCCTATTTAACCAAAGCTAATTTGGGTGGGTTTCTCCTATCCCCATACAACGTCACTTCTCTGTCTTTTACAGCTCTGACGAGAACATCGGTCTCCTCGGCTGTGAACCGCTCCTGGCGTGCGCCTGGCAAATCTGCCGTTATAATAGCAATCCGCCATGGAACAAGCGCACCTGCTCTTAAAGGGAATGTGAGATGTCACTCTGATTGGTTTATTTCACGTTACGCCCAAACCACACCAATGAATAATGAAGCTACTTCAGACCAACCCATTTTAGATTTGCGTCGGGCGCAAGAATCCTTTATCCCGCCGGTATAATAGCAACAGCACCCAAGACCCGCCCACAAAGTAACTTGCATTTCGCGCTTGATACTTGCGTTTCAGATTGTTAAAATAGGGCCCTATATATATACAAGCACGACCCTTATATACATATTAAAATAGGGCCCTATTTTAATGATCTGAAACGCGCATATATATATATATATATATATATATATATATATATATATATACTGTATATATAAATGAACCGTTTTACTTTCTCAATACGTTGGTATCCTCCTACTTTTTATCTATCAAATTCTTATTCTATACCTCTCTTTATTCACATTTGAAGCAACATTTTGTCCCATCAGCTGTAAAGAACGTCCTCTTCAACTCCTTCTTTCTGTCATGGCCGCCCTCAGCTGACTCAGTTGACAGGAGCTCGCTGTGGGGACCCTCAAGGGGCTTTCTGAAGATGATTGCCTTGAAGCTGAAAATGCTATGATAAAAGCTTCTCTTTTCATTTATCTTCCTTTTTTAAAGTAAAGCGAGGCTGTACTTTGCCTTTTAACCATTATAACTGACCCTTTCCTCCTTTTCCAGCAATTTCCAGTGATTCTTGATTCTGATTATCTGTGACACTTCATCAAGGCTTTTATCAACAAATGCTTGCTTGTCATTTCAGATGTAGGCTACCTATGTAAAAATCACTTTCAGGAATGTTACAAGGGAAACGTCTCGGTTACGTATGTAACCCTCGTTCCCTGAGAAGGGAACGGAGACATTTCGTCGTGGCGATGAATGGGGTTTCGCTTAGAAAGCCTCTAACCTTCGAGTATACAAAGCAAGCCAATGGCAAGAAAATGCCATGGGTCTGCGGAATTAGCATATCGTTACTCCACCCCACCTCGTGATTATATAAGGAACTACACTGGCAACATGCAGTTATGTTTTCTCGCTGAGAAGCCGAGACTGAACTCAGGCGTTCCAGTGGTACAGGGGAGTGGCAGGGAGATGTAACGTCTCTGTTCCCTCCCCAGGGAACAAGGGTTACATACGTAACAAAGACGCTCCCTTTCGTGGTCACTATGAGTTACGTTGTGACGTCGAATGAGGTTCCCAGTCTAATCACGCCAACTCGGCTGTCTTCCAGTGCCCTGCGTAAGTTTGAGCTCCCTGTCGTGAGACTAGCACGGAAGAAGGACTCCTACTTAACACAGGAATACCAAGGTACACTGGGAAGCATATCTCAGTGAAAATATGAAATATGAAATATGACCCGCGAGCGGGCTGCATATGGAGAAACACTGGGTGTCTAGCCCGCAGGGTGAAATGTTTCAACCCCAGGGGTGGCACGGTGGCTTGCCAAGGGAAAGACACATGCTCAGAGAGGCTTAGAGTAGAAATACACATGGGGCTCGACCGAGGAGGGAATCATGAACATGGAGGCACCTAGCCAACGCGAAAGCTGCCGGTGGAATAACTCTGGCATTGACGCCAATGGCACTGGAGGAACTCATGGCTTCTCTGGGTAGCACATCTGAGGAGAATATCACATGGATCCAGTCCGAGGAGTGGAATGGCGAGCCAGCGAAGACACCTGAGCAGATCCTAGTACTGGCTAGTTGAAGCGAGTACACAAGAGGAAGCCACACTCCGGGTGGAGTTTGCCATCACACCAAGGGGGCATGGTTGACCTTGCTGCTGGTATGCCAAAGCAATGGCGTCCACTATCCAGTGAGACAACCTTTGCTTGGAGAGAGCCTTTCCAGCGGGGTCACGCGAACCACAGACGTACCCTCGATGGGGCAGCAAGGCAGAATGACTGGCCCAGACATGGTAGGCGTAGCGTCCCGGTGTGGGGGCACAGTCATAAGCCGCGTCCGGGGAAGGAGTGGTCCTGCTACCAGCTTCTGAGAAGAACTGAGCTCTAACTCCAAGCTGCCCGTCTCAGGAGTGCTGCTTAGCCTGGCGTTTGGCCGGCTTAGGGGGTGGAGACGGGTGGTGCCACCCTCCTGTGACCTCCTCCTGCTTGGGGCTGGTGAAGGCTCGAGGAGAGGAGCCGCAGGGAGGCGGCATCGGCGGGAAGCAGACTAAGGAAACCGCACGTACGGATGACCGTCGGTGCAGAAGGTGCTCTACCAATACTAAAATGAGAGTATAGTCAACAGAATGTCTAAAAGGGACAATCAAATTAAAATGTGACAGAGGAATAAATAGATGAGCAGGTAGAGAAACGTAGAGAAATGTGTGATAGATGGTATGAAGAAATTAAGCAGATCGAATTTTGCTGATGAAGAAACTTCATGGTTCATATTTTGAGGTTGCTAAAAAAGCCAGGCGTTGGCATGAGGGAAATAAATGTGTTTGAGGTGCTAATGAGCAACAAACATAAAAATTGCCATTGGATCACATGGTATTTGGAGGAGTACACATGAGAGATTACACCTCAACGAGAGAGAAATACAGTAGAGTGAGCAAAATATACATGGCGTAAAACCAACATACTTTGTGGTTGTTGAACCAATTTAATATCGATTAGATGTAATTTTTGCATCCTTTGATTTTACAATTTCATCCCATTTCTTTCAGTTTACTGCTGCCAGTCACCTTTTTCCCCGTTGTCATTTGTTAAAACCCATTCTTTGTCTCTCAGATCCACAGCCGGAACCGCTTGAAAAATCGAGAAGAAATGAAAGCAATATATATTTTTTTTTTTGAAAGACCTCTCGTGCTGCTTTTAGTTTTTTGATGTTTGAAGGTGTGCCAAAGCATTTTGTAAAATCCCCTATTTCTTCCGAATAGGATATTTCAACTGCTATGGTTTTCAAAGAATAGATTTTGATCTGCTGCTTGTTAGCCTTGGTTGTCTTGATGAACTCATGTTGTTCTCCAGAGTCTCTGGGGATATTGTTCTCTTGTCTCTAAGCTCAATGTGTGGCTTTATAATTCATAAGTGACTTGCGCCATGTCATCACCAGGTCCCAAGTTGACCAGTGTCACACTAGCAGTTTTTTGACAATTTTCAGTTGTAAGCTTATGTAACCAGAGCGGTATTTTCTGTATAATTAAACCCAGATAACACTGACTACGCCACCCTGGGATTTGCACCCAAGGAAATAAGGTGGTGCAATGAAAAGACAGAGACGTGTTGTCCAATATATCAAATAAATAATTTTATGCAAAAAGAAAAAAGATAAACTTGAATCATCTTAATCATGATATAAATCACTAGCAAGCTTATTATAGCAATACTATAAAAAAAAACACAACATTAAAAGAACATTTCTCCAGACATCTGAAATGCAGAGGCCAAATCAAGTCAAACCAACCTCAAAAATGAAAGAAAATACTGTACCTTCCCCACCAAAAGATATATAACAAAAATAGTTAATTTACCAAAAAGAAAGAAACTGCAAAGCTAAAGCTTACCTTAGGGGTGGCAAACTAGCTGGAAGAAATTGTGCTCTCAACCACATATGTGTGCACAGCAAACAATAGGAAGAGGTGTTCAAACCCTGGTGCTCCAAACTCAATGTGCTTCACCCAGGTGACTAGCCTCCCCCTCAGCGCACTCAGCCTTGGCTCAAACTAGAGAAAAAGGAAACATTTAGTGGGTCCGGTAAAAATACAAAATAATCAAATCATTCACATAAGAAACAAAATTTAATGATTGACAGAGTTAGTTGATACATGAATAACACGTCCTACCTTGCTGGCAAACCCCCAGATTACTAATGAGAGTGACTGTTAGATGGACGCACTACAAACTGGTAGATGGACGCACCACTCGACCCTTACGGCCCAAGTCACACTGATCAAACCAAACTTCAATAGAAAATTAACCAAATGAAGACAATCATAATATAATTTCAAAATAGGAAAAATAACCCAAGCTAAGAAAAACAGCAGCGCAACCTGCAGTTAACCACCACGTGATACGTGGGAAACTGCAAAACAAATCTGATCAAAGAAATGCTCCAATCAAGGAATATAAAGCAAGCACTAACTCATACATACCCTATGAAAATCACGCATATCAAGGTGTTAGCATGCAATCACGAATGTTCCATTAAAAACACACAATAACAAACATTAAATTCGACTAAGCAAAATAGAAACAACATAACACATTGTGATAGCCTACATACCTAAAAGCCTTCAGTGAGCGTTCGACACAACTCCCAGGGTACGTCACTGGAATGGCTACAGCAACCACTTCAAAATAGAAAGAACACATCCTATAGACACTTTAAAACACACAAAACCGCACATAACCTCCTCCGCCACCTACCTCAACCACAGTGCCACTGGAGACCGGAAGAGGGGCGGGTATGACAAAGCCTACATTCTAGTGCCTCCTGTCTATGCATTTATATACACAGGCCCTAATTATACCATCTACACATTCCCATATAAGGGTTACCAAAGCGAAGGGAAAATCCCATACTACTACACTTAGAGCCTACCTAAATTGTTAAAGATACGTGCTTACTGAAAAACATTAAAGGGGGGGTGAAATGCTCATTTTCACTCAATCTCCTGTTAATCTTGAGTACCTATAGAGTAGTATTGCATCCTTCATATCTCCAAAAAGTCTTTAGTTTTATTATATTATATTAAGAAAGATAGGATGTACCGAGTCTTTCCGGAAAAATACGAGCGGCTGGAGGCGGGCCGTGTGGGCGAAGCTAAAGCTGTGCTAACGCGCCGAGCTAACAACACACAGAGACAATAGATTAGAAGCAGTTTTACTCACCGAACCTTTATCATTGTGACTGCTCGATCCTTAAGCATTAGACGATCTGCAAATCCGTCGATCTGGGCTTTGTTTATAAAACAATCATCGTCGAAATGCAGGGAACAAACAGTCTACACAACTCCGTTTATGCTCAGGAAAAACAAACTCCATCCACGGGTTCCTTAACGCCGGGTTCTTTGGGAATCTGTGCAGGCTTGTCTTGCCCTGGCAACCAAAAACACACTTCTTTGGTGACATTGGCTTCCCAAAAGCCGGGCAGGGCGCTTTGATGGCGAACTGCTTTCACTCTCTTGCTCTGGTCTAGGAGTGCGCGCGCGCCCGCGATCTTACCGGAGAAGTGCCCTTAGGACCCATATTAGGAAATTCCGTTACATCTGACGTCACACATACCCATACTCGAAAAAAACTTCCCGAAACTTGTGACAAACCGGAAGGACAATTTTTGGCACAGAAATACTCCTTCAAACGTGCAATTAAATTTTTGAAACTTTGTCCATGTTTAGCATGGGAATCCAACTCTTTAACAGTGTAAAAAACTCAGTATGCATGAAATAGCATTTCACCCCCCCTTTAACTAGCACATTTTTGTAACTCTGATGGCTGTTATAAAGTGCATGATGACTGAGATTATCAGAGCAAACAGTCCTTTAATAATTAAATCCAAATGGCACAGGAAAACTCAGGTATCACAACCACGTAAACAATACAGGACAAAGAGCTAAGTCGTTTCAATCATCCTGAAGTCAATGGGCTTTTTGAATCGGTTTTTGGTTAAATGCCTGGAATATGGTCTGTGTTTAACCCACACTCAACATATGTATTCTATGACATTACATCGGTAATACCCCATTTGTGAAGATTTTAAGCTTTTACATCTTGCTAACAAGTGGCTAAATGGGTATAGAGGCTTTTTATGTCAGGGACATTAAATTTCATCACAACGAACAGGTAAACTCATCATCTCACTAGTCTGCTTTTATAGTCTCATTGTGTTTATATTCATGTTGCACTTTTTGTTTTCTAACCAATTGTACAGTATATTTGATATAAAGACTGAAAATGTTGTCGGTAGCTAAGTGGTCTTGTTGAAGTCATGCAACCGTGATGTAGTTTGTATATAGCCCACCTTTAGCTTTTTACTTCTGGTGATAAAAATGTAAAGCTTTTGCTGGCCACAGAGCTTATTTTGTGCAATAATCCAAAGGTCAATGGAAAAATTATTTTTGTTGTGGGAACCACAGTGATCCGGGTTGGCCTACAAAATTACATCATCCCTGCAGCGTTCTATTAGTTAAACATTGTTCGTTTAGCGCATCACCTCTCTTTCATCCATAATCATAATCGCTGACTGCCCTCAGACATCTTTAGTATTTCAACAAGATTTCAGCAATAACAGCTAGTAGGTGTCACATACTCTATTAAAAACAAATTGTTTCAAGAGGGTTAGAGGGATGCCTCTTTAATGGAACTGAAGCTGAAGCTGAAGCTTTATACTTGATAACTGGCCTTTTGAGAAGATATTTTGAAGAATATGGGTAACCAAACAGTTGATGGGCCCCATTGAGTTCCATAGTATGGGAAAAACATTCTTCAAAATATCTTCTTTTTAGTTCAGCAGGTTTGGAACAACTTGGTGAGGAAATGATGACATAATTTTCATTTTTGTGTGAACTATCCCTTTAAATCCTTCACTGATAATTTTCCCCACCAGCGAGATTGCTTAACTGCTGTGACTGAATCTATGAGTCCGTGAGTTGAGTCAAAAACATATTCATTAACAAGATTCGATTGAATCTAATCTAATGATTGATTAATAAACTGAACATTTTGAAGAAACTCTAATGAACATGACAAATTCTCCTTTTCTGGATGTAGAAAGGTTTTGAACTACACAAAGTGTCAACTATCCCTTTAAAATTGAAAGAAAATGAAATAAAAGGAAAGAAAGAATCTAAAAGGAGTGTTCTTTGAAAAAAAGAGAGGAATAAAGTGTCAACAAAAACAGGCGAAGATGATGGAACAAGGCTGTATGTTGTTTTTGGAGGCTCTTTTGCAGACAGGGCTGTCAGATCTGACCCAGTTAATATGTGATTGTGTTGTCCTGCCGTATAAGTTTACAATAGGTGTAGTAATGAGTTGAACAGAGAAGACATGACGATTTGACATGTTCAGTGGGCCGTGTATTTCCCTCTTGTCCTGTCATTCAACACAATGACAGTTCGATGTTTGAAGAGGTTTGATGAGATCTGTCCTTATTAACTAGTCAAAATCGCACTAATAGGGCCTCAACCCTTGGAGCTTTAAAATTAACTGCACTGGTATTGATTTTTAGTTGGCATGACTGGTAAAAGCCTCTGGATGAGGTGAACTGGAGGCTGTTGTTCCTGTCAAATGTGTCTTTTCAGATTGTTTTATTCATTTATTCATACTGCATTAATAAAGACTGGTTACAAGTGATGCCACACGTCAACGGAAAAAAAAAATCTTCTTTATGAGATCGTATTGTCTCTGGAATATGTTAAGTAAATTTAACTCAGCTAAGGCCAGAAAAAGAAAGCTATAGATTATGAAACAATCTCACTTTCTCTCTTTGGATTTGGTAGCTGTAGCTCTCTTTATCCTTTGAGCAAATGACATAGCATCTCTCTTCTGTTGGCTTAATAAGAAGAAGCAGCTACCTGCCATCCTAATTGGGTTTCTCACTTCTGACTAATTACAGAAGACTCAGTTCAGTCCCTGGGCCGCCTGCCAGCGATGGCAGAAGGACACTGAGTGTCAAAAGCAGATTGAGGCAACAAAAACTGCTAAACCGCCAAGAAAGACTTGCATCTAAATGCATCCTTCTCTCCTCTGTGATCTTGCAGTGTTTATCTTCTTTTCACCCTTTTCATGGCAAGTACTTAGTTTCTGTACTTAACTATTGGCTTATTTGTCTGCTGCTAGCACCCATCACCTGAGGAGATTTGCTGGTTTAAGTTTAAAGTGAAGATGGAAAACTAATAGTCTTGGGTCTGATGCTGTAATTTTATAGTTTCCTAACACACACACACACACACACACACACACACACACACACACACACACACACACACACACACACACACACACACACACACACGTTCCATGTTTTATGAGGACTTTCCAGAGACATAATATTATACTGTACAAACTGTGTATTATGTATCCCCTAAACCTACTCATCATAGAAAACTTTCCACAATTTTTACATTTTCAAAACAATGTCATTAAGTATGATTTAGAAGCTGTTTTCCTCATGGGGACCAAACATGTCCCCACAAGGTCAAAGATTTCTGGTATTGCTATCCTTACATTTTTTCACCACAGCATAGGGCACACACACACACACACACAATCCTTTTAAGCATAACCTTTTATATTGAAAACTATTAAAGTTCACAATTAAACCAGTCAGTTTCTTCCAAACTTTAGATGGCTACAGACAAAACCTGGAAGCTTATGTTACCTCCACCTTTGTAGAATAAATGTCAATCATAATTAATGATGTAGAGAGAAATTTGAGATATGGGAACTTGTTACAATTCCAGTTCATGACACTATAAATGACAAATGAACTGCATGTGAGCTTCTCATTACTTGAGTCTGCAAGCCAAACTGGAAGCAAAATTTAATAAAATACAATGTCGCCATGGACAGATATATGGCTGGTGAGATTCAGCCTAGTTGAATATACTTCAGTTTAAGATATATATATATATATATATATATATATATATATATATATATATATATATATATATATATATAATATGTATATATATATATATATATATATATATATATATATATATATATATATATATATATATATATATATATATATATATGTATGTGTGTGTGTATATATATATATATATATATATATATATATATATATATTTTTTTTTTTTTTTTTTTTTTTTAGGTGCAACAACCCGAAAACAGAAAAGGCCCTTGCAATCAATTTCTGTTTACTCCATGGCATCTAAGTCAGTCTAATTTTTTTTTTCCTATTATAAATAGAATGTTTTTTTTTTGTTTGTTTTTTTTGCCTCAGAGCTTTTTCTTATTTCCCTGCTGTGACAGGCACGCTGTACTGGAGTAATCTGCTGTTTTGCAAAGTGCTGATAGGACATATATCCAGCCCATCCCAGCAACCCCTTGAGAACCACAATGTTTTGGCCTCTAAGCATGGGTTTACCCCTCTTACCCAGCACATACTGTCCTTTCACACACACTGACGCTGAGCTAATCTCTGGAATGGCACAGCACATGCAGAGCTTCAGGGAATGAAAGACCCACCTGGTCAGGAAAGTGTGTGATGTATTTATCTTGCTAGCATGAGCAATAAACACTTACATGGAAATATTTCCTTGTATGTGGATTTCATCATACAGTGTTAAAGGGATATTCATGCTTTTCTATCCCTGGAGAGCTGTAACGGACAGGAGGGACAGGGTGAAGGAGGACATTTGTATTGCATGTGTGGAAGAAATGTTATCTTTGAGATGTTTGTGACCATCATATGACAGTAAAAGAGCACACACAAACCTTATTCTAATATAGAATTGTATTGGAATGGTAAAGAGTGTTGGTATGTGAAAGGAGGGCCTTTACTCAAGGATAAGATATGATGAACAAGTCTAAGAATGTTCCACGAATGGTTGAAAATACCATCATTGGCCTAGAAAGATAACATTCTGGGAGTCAAGACTATAAAAGAGGAAGGATGCCCTCTGTCACACTCTTCAGCCACTCTGTGTGACTGTACAACTGCTGACCTTTTAGACCGCAAGAAAATAAACCTCATCAAAGACTATTGGAAATGTTTGTCTCTAATTCAGTGATAGCATTTTGTTTGCCGCCACACGTAACAACAACATTCTATAATGTTAAATGGATCTTGCGTGTGCTGAAATCATATCTTAATATTTTGGATATATTCATGATAATTTTGTAGTTTAAATAGTTTTTCCTATAATATTACTTCCTATTATTTTATTGTATTATTTTATTTTATAATAGGGTATATTCTTAGCCTGGTTAAAACCAGACCCTTCTCAGTTGAAACTGAGTGTAGGGTCTGGGGAAGCTATGTAGACGAATCATTTCCAAAGGGGCGTCACCAACCGACGTAGCTCAGCTTGATTGACAGGTGATCTGACCAATCATACTTCGCCATCCGCCATTTTGTCCGACAAAGCAGTCAGGAGAGTAGATTAACATAGGAGGATTTGAACTTGAAAAACGGAGTGTACTGACGCCTTTCCGTGGTTAAAACAACATTCCTTCTTATGTTTGTTCATGTTTATTTGAGGCTATAAATTAATTAGAAGGAAGAGATGATCGGTTCACAAGAACAGCTTTAACTGATGCTCTACAGCGATCTGTCACGGCACATTAAAGAGCAACAAAACGGTATTTATTGTTTAAATTTCTTTTAAAAAATTACCAAATTTGAAAGCTGAGACTTTGTTTAATATGTTTAATATCAAACGTAACCGAAAAGTAGCCTGCTCTGTCCTGTTTGTCAGCGTGTTGTCAGTCTCCTCTCTGCTCCGCAATGTATTTTTCACTGCGTGAGAACTCCTTCTGCGTCGCTGCGCTGTCGTCATCATGTAAATCCCTCCCCAAACGTTTCTGATTGGTGCCGCGATTTCGGCGGCACAGTAATGAGTTTGAATGGGCTCTTCTCCAGACTATCCTGAAGAGAGAATTGAAATTCGCCGGAAGTAGTCTGGGTTTTCCCAGGCTAGTATATTCTATTATTTTATTTTAGGGAATATTATTTTATTGTCTTTTATTTTACTTTAGGGTGCATTATTTTCTTGTATTTTGGGGTAAATTACTTTCTTGTCATTTTGGGTAATATTCCTTTAAGTATCAACAGGCTGTTCTAAATGACATCATCCTCCAGGAAGTGACATCATTGATTTGGAGGGAAATCTACAGCACAAACAACAGTGAGTACCTGTAGCAATGGACTGGATCAATTCTGTGATATCAGTTTGTTTGTTGCCCTCTAAAATGTTGTATCTTCTTTGATCAAATGGCAGAAATCAATTTGATAATATATGAATCTTAAAAGATAATCAAAAACATGTGGACAACCTCATGGAAAATTTCAGTCCTTTACTCTCAGTGATTTATACCTTTATACTGCCATAAATAACAACACAAATTTGTTTGTTTGTGAATAAATAAATGACCGAACAATGCTAGTGATTGGAAACATAGGAGGATATTATCAATCTTGCACTCTAGTTAGATTGGTTACCATCGATTTGGCCCCAAATGGTGGCTTCATGTTGGCACCCTAATCACAGCAGAAGTCGTCTTTCACAGCACAGCAGAAGTGGAGGGTTCTTGGTTGAATACGCATATGATAAATAATGATAAATGTCATGCTGCACCCGTCGCTTAGCTAGCTTCACTCTCTCATTAGGACAAATTAATGAAACATTGTGTCATGGTATCAAATTAAGATGTTCGGCTGATCAGTGAAATAACAGAGGAGTTTACAGCCTGTAGACGTCTGCTAATAACAATCTCGCTTTTTTAATCAGACACGTAAACAGACAATTATCCAGAAAAGCATCTGCTGTTACAAATGTTTTTTGTTGCCAATACCGAGCAACCTTTAGAAATCAAAATTGTGCCATGTCTTGTGGGCCGCTCATTTCTCTGACTTTAGAGGGACGATGGTTGACAATAAATTGTGTGGTTATTACATTTTAGATTGTTCTGTAAAGTTGCAATCTGGCTTGAAATGAGCAAACAATGCAGCAGCATTTGGACTGCACAGTTACTTTGTACATTGAACAGATGATGAGAAAACAAGTTACTTGTGTAAGGACCACCCATTGGCCCAACGACGGAATCCAACGGCCTGGCGAAGGTTTAAAGCGTGTATGTCTTTTCAGCGCTCCAGTGAAGTTCACTTAATCTATTGGAACTTAGTTTTAGTATTACTTTAGCTCTACGTTTGATCTGACTCCAATTTCAAATGATAATCAAATTTAGATCGTATTTCTGATTAGAAATTAATCATAAACATCGATTATGAATTAATTTAGATCTTTGATTATCCTGATTATCCCATACTTTCAGTTATTAATACGTTATGGACCCGAATGCCGCACAGAGATCACGTCGGCCAATTCGTGTTTCTCACGGACACAAACTTGTTAATTCTGATTTGAGTCAGAGGATGTAGGGTTTGCTAATATACCCCTAAAGTCAGTCGCCTACTGCTTACGGACTAGAGAGTGTAGTTTATTTTAGCCATTTCCATACAACTTGCTAAACCAGTGATAGACAGAAATCAACAGGTCTCCAAGATGACGTGCCTACTGCTCCGTTCATTCATGTGCCTGTAGTTTGACCTACCTTAACTAAGTTTGCGGTAGCACCAGCCTCCTTAAATATATTAAAATAATGATTTCAGAATACCTCAGAATAAATCAAGATGTAACATTTATTTGTCAGGTAAAAATGTATTATGCCAATTACAGAAGTAATTTATTAAAAGCCAATTCAAATATACATTTACTCAAAGATGAATCTAAAAGTAAGCAATGTTCTCCTGACAAAGACACACAGTAATGTGTCAGGATTTTCCAACAGGAAAATACTGCCATGCATTACTGTGTGGGGGATGATCCCGGTAAAAGATTCCCAAAGTGTGTTCTATTCCCTCGCCTTAAATACCAGACCAGAACAGAAGGGGGTTATACAAATGTTGTTTAGAGTTGGTTGGGCCAATCCATGTACCCCAGGGGGGTAGCACCTGGTTTCTTGAGATATCGTAAAGAGATATCAGCCAGAGAGATACAAGATTATCCTAAGTTCTCAATCTTTCTCATTAAACCAAAGACTGCAATGAAATTAAGACCATTTTACCAATCGCACTGTGCCCTTTAAAATGACACCAAACATGAAAAGGAAAAACAACATATTCACAAGATACATCATATGTGATATATAGACATTCTTAATGAACTTTCAGTGCCTTGAGGAGGGAGAGGGGGGATGAGTTGAAGTCAAACAGGGGAACAATGAGATAAGTTTGGGCAGTACAAGGTTCTGTGCTCTGCCTTTGTTGTCCGCTGTCCAGGGTGCATTTTATGGCGTTATTGCAGGGTGAGTTTTGTTTTAACAGGAAAATCAGTTCTTACAGACGGCCCCTGGCCCCTTGGGACAGATTTAGATCAGGCCTAAGGGGACATTTTTTGGACATTTTCCTGTTTCCACATTTTTAGTGTTCACAGACCTGACCACTGTAGTTTGCAGTGTTAGTCGATTGGTGCAGGAATCCAGTCGTCACCTGAAATAACAACATTACGACAGGTTGAACATTAAAATGAAAGCATGGCAGAATGTGTGGATTCTGCAGCAGCCGGACTGGGTGTCACATGACCCTCTTGGCCGGGTTTGCTTCCACCTGCACTTGGCTGCGTTGGTATTCAGTCTGTAGAATGATCTCGTTGTATCAAGTCTGTTTGCGTTGGTCAGCATGATCAGAAAGTGTCATTGGAAAGTGTCATTATAACGCTTTGCGGAAACATCTTTGTCCTCCCTAGGATGTTTTAACTGACCATTTGAGAAGTCCTCGGTCACCTTCAAGCAGAAGGTTTCATTTGCCGGGTAGATCAGAGTTCCATAGTTGAAGGAATCATTTCACTGATGACGCTCCACTGCATGTAAGACACCTGAACAACTTTTGAATGACCATGCAATAATTGAACACTGATGTATTTGTGGTTATTGTAAGATGAGGAAAAGTTATTGGATAAACACAAGAACACAAGATAACAAAACATGATGTACTCAAAAATATGAAACCCAAAAGTCAAAGGTGCGAGTGGTAAATATGGTCTCTTCTTCAAAATCATATATTTAATGAACAGGTGTAATTTGATCACCAAATTCTTCACTACCGCAGTGATCTGGTAGTGGGATTTAGACTTGGTCTGGATGAATCAAGGACGGGTAGCAGAAAGTCACCATAACTAGTATATTTACTAGTTGTATGCATAATTAGAGTAATTAGAGTCTATCACATAATTAAACATGGAAATACACAATTTCATAATTGTAAAATTGTCTACATTAGTTGTTATAAGTGCAAATCATCAATGAAACTTAATGTTTTAATCGATTCAATTAGAGAATGAAATGTATAGAAACAGAGATTTAAATTTCTGGTTTAACTTTTGTAATCATCCTCTGTGCATTTGATTTACAGGCTAGGTCACACTCAATAGTGCAGGTCTGAATTGTTCAGTTGACAAATAGAAATGCCTGCATTTTAAATTTAGCTGTTTAGATCATTGTCATTAGTCATTTGTTGGAAACTAGGGGGCCCTCCTGGTTTGCAACAACGCTAACGACTGGACATAAAAAATATTTTGTCCAAAGACCAGTTGCATTAATTAATAGGTCTCAATAAGATTTTTTATGTGGATTTAAATCAATTGATGTGTGACCACAGCCATGCATGTCCTATGCACAGCACAGTATTTACATACAGGAAGTTGACAAGACTGTAATGCTGAAAAGAAATTATTAAAATAATTTTCCTTGTCCTATATGTATGAAGGTAAATGATGTATTGCATGATGTGAATAATTTTGGCCTGGTTAGTCTTATGATCTATGCCAGGTAGAGATGTTCTAAGATTGCCATAGTGATGGTGTGTATTGTGTATGTTTGTGTACAGGAGATGGGTGGTGTTTTATCCTACCATAATTTGTGTTGCATAATTTAGTTCCAGTGCTACACCGGGAGGCCACATACAGGAGCTGCTTCTGTAGTGTTATGAGGTGTGAGCGGCCCCTTGGAAGTTTCTCCACCCCCATCTCCTAATGTAAAGTTGTGTGTCCTGCTTAAGGCAGGCAGAACCAGACCCTTGTGGAATCTGGTTCTAAAGAAAGTCATTTGTCAGCCTGTAGGGAAATAGACCTAGAGAGGAAAACACAGTTTAATCTTGAGCCTTTATACAAATTGCATTTAAGATAGATGGTCTATCTCAATATTTATTTGATGGCTTTAGCCAGACAGTTGTTACTGATGGCTTTGATCTGTTAAGATTTTACGCCATTAGAAGAAAATTTGTTTTTGTTTACAAAGACATGTATCATTCTCATGATCATGTGTTTGCAAAGAAAAGGTCAATTAAACAGTGATAATAGTCAGATCTGACTGCTATTGCATCTAAACTCAAACAGTCTGCTGTGTTGTGAGCATTAGGACCCTCAGGTCTGCTAGGGAAATCTCTTTACATGATGTTGTTTATTTACACTAGCCAGATCTGTGTTTAGAGCAATTAGATCACCAGGGGTGGTGCTGTGCTTGTTTGTTTTAGCCTTTGGAATTTATGGTGCCATTCAACTCTTGACCATTTGGATCTCTGTGGTCCATAAAGACTGTAGATTTTCTGCCTGATATTTAAATTCACACAACTGTTCTTACATGTACAGTAAAATACCTTTCCTGATCAGATCCCATGTGAGATGAAGCTCCTAGAGAGGAGTTTAACACTTGCACCACTTTGTTTGTGGTTTTGTTGCAAGAGAAAATTTAAATTTGTACCTCCCCTTGTTACTGGGTTAAAGATCTATTAGATCAAAATGAAATCATCCTGTGGATTTGGATGGACATTTAAGACATGGTAATCAGGTTGATCATTTTAGTTGGTATATACTGGGCATTGTAATTTCTCTCATTAAAGATTTTTGCACAAATAGAAGGTAAAGAAGTTCTTTCTGATTCATTCTTCCTTTCAGTTTCCTTTCTTACCAATACTTTCTCTAACCATTTATTATCTCATTCCTCCCAACACTAGTAGTGTTCCTCCTTCTTGTTCCCTACATACACGTACCATCTTTCTACATTCTGATTCTTTTAATTCTCATTAAACATTCTTTTTTCTTCTAACCCAATGCTGAATCATCACGAGATTAAAGCCATTCTTGGCCATTACAATATAATATATATTACAATCTGGTCATAATATAAATTATATTTTATAAAATTGTATAAATCAAACCAATTTTATTTACTGGTCTCGGGGGTTTCTACTGAGTAATTTGTCCAAACTGACTTGTTATCTTCTCACTGATCTTTTAGAAGGTGATTGGCCCTGCAGCTCCAGCTGTGCTGGCATTAGCATTGTGTACACAGCAACAACCCAAACTGGAAACCAGTTACAGCTGCTTCGATGCTGTGAACATTCAATGGACTGCAGGCATTGAGAAACATGGGTCAAATCATTGCTCAATTTAAAGATTTTTGTGACTACAATTTAGAATTGGACACAATTATCTTTTTTTAGGCTGAGATGTTATCAGTTGCATTCTTTTAAGAATCTTATTTAAATATGAAAGAAAGGTTGGACAAACAGGTCTCATGGAGGGCGCCAAGATTGTTTTATGGTTTGTTGCTTTTATCAGTCTCTTTTGAGACCTCGAAAGCATACAATAATGCAGTGATTGCAAAGTCTGCGATAAAACCAAATTAAAAGCTATGTTTTATAAGACTGAGCCTTAAATGGTGTTGTTTAAACCATATACGGGACATCAGTCATGAACTTTTTGACACTATTAAAAGATTTTCAAAGAACCATGATTACTTTGATGTAATTCATATAGGTCTTTGTCTAAATTATCTCATAAGATAAGGACAAGCTGTGCATGTCCTCTGACACTATCAGGCCTGGTTACAAGCCTCTAGTAACACAATAATTGTCATTATATGCATCAGTTTTAAAATTTAGCGTATTTTTCCAAATTTCAGCCTAGGACTCCTGCATAGCAGCTGTTCTCTAGGACTGGAATCATTTTCCCAGATAATTTCTTTTGAAATATTCTAATTGCATTGCACTGTTTTGTCCAACTTTACACTTCACACACAAAGGATTCAAGTGAGACAATTTTACTTGTTATCTTTTAGCTCATCAAATCACAAGATTTTTTCACAAGTTAGCGTGACCATTTTCTTATTTCCAGTGTTGCAATGTTGTTGCAACAAAGCAAATAATTAAATGTAACAACATTATTTATCTCAGAATTTAAGTTTTTAGTTTCAACCCTCTGTTGAGTACCAGAATAAAATTTGGATGATGTTATCCCAATTTAGGTTTCATCACTTGTTGCTTTGGCAAACAAGGAGGTAAAGTTAAAGCAAGGGATGTCATTTCTCATCTACGCTGCCGCTATCATGTCCCTGATATGTGGTTTTATCTAATTCTCAAGCCCCACCAGATTTTGCGTTCTCCGGTCTAACTGGGTATGCCGACCCATTCTACAAATGTGTCTATGTGAGGTGCGTCTGAATTTTCCCTCAACACTTCTAAAAGGCAAAAGAGAATTGACTTACCAAACGGCTGAAGAAAGAGAAGGACATCTTTTTTCTCTTACTTGTTGCAAGTCCCAATATTTCGCTGAAAAGACACTCGCAACCTGGAGAATCACGTCGGGGTCACCACTTTGTAAGGACCACCCATTGGCCCAACGACGGAATCCAACGGCCTGGCGAAGGTTTAAAGCGTGTATGTCTTTTCAGCGCTCCAGTGAAGTTCACTTAATCTATTGGAACTTAGTTTTAGTATTACTTTAGCTCTACGTTTGATCTGACTCCAATTTCAAATGATAATCAAATTTAGATCGTATTTCTGATTAGAAATTAATCATAAACATCGATTATGAATTAATTTAGATCTTTGATTATCCTGATTATCCCATACTTTCAGTTATTAATACGTTATGGACCCGAATGCCGCACAGAGATCACGTCGGCCAATTCGTGTTTCTCACGGACACAAACTTGTTAATTCTGATTTGAGTCAGAGGATGTAGGGTTTGCTAATATACCCCTAAAGTCAGTCGCCTACTGCTTACGGACTAGAGAGTGTAGTTTATTTTAGCCATTTCCATACAACTTGCTAAACCAGTGATAGACAGAAATCAACAGGTCTCCAAGATGACGTGCCTACTGCTCCGTTCATTCATGTGCCTGTAGTTTGACCTACCTTAACTAAGTTTGCGGTAGCACCAGCCTCCTTAAATATATTAAAATAATGATTTCAGAATACCTCAGAATAAATCAAGATGTAACATTTATTTGTCAGGTAAAAATGTATTATGCCAATTACAGAAGTAATTTATTAAAAGCCAATTCAAATATACATTTACTCAAAGATGAATCTAAAAGTAAGCAATGTTCTCCTGACAAAGACACACAGTAATGTGTCAGGATTTTCCAACAGGAAAATACTGCCATGCATTACTGTGTGGGGGATGATCCCGGTAAAAGATTCCCAAAGTGTGTTCTATTCCCTCGCCTTAAATACCAGACCAGAACAGAAGGGGGTTATACAAATGTTGTTTAGAGTTGGTTGGGCCAATCCATGTACCCCAGGGGGGTAGCACCTGGTTTCTTGAGATATCGTAAAGAGATATCAGCCAGAGAGATACAAGATTATCCTAAGTTCTCAATCTTTCTCATTAAACCAAAGACTGCAATGAAATTAAGACCATTTTACCAATCGCACTGTGCCCTTTAAAATGACACCAAACATGAAAAGGAAAAACAACATATTCACAAGATACATCATATGTGATATATAGACATTCTTAATGAACTTTCAGTGCCTTGAGGAGGGAGAGGGGGGATGAGTTGAAGTCAAACAGGGGAACAATGAGATAAGTTTGGGCAGTACAAGGTTCTGTGCTCTGCCTTTGTTGTCCGCTGTCCAGGGTGCATTTTATGGCGTTATTGCAGGGTGAGTTTTGTTTTAACAGGAAAATCAGTTCTTACACTTGCAATTGCAAACTTTGACGGTGTTATTGCAGAGATGCTTTTGATATTTTAATATATGCATGTTTAACAATAAGACAGCTTGAAGCTCATCTTTTCATCCCTCCGCACTTCTGACCTGTAATCTGTTGAGAGAATTAATTCATCCACGCATAATATGTCAAAGTAGTCTGCTGTCTGAGTAAAAATGTGCTTTTTTTCAGCATAATATCAGCTAATTATGGGGTTTCTTTGTCAGGTTTGCTTCAAAACAAAGTAGCGTAGGTGGATTCTGAACTCGCTTTGAGGTGTCAAGAAACTTTATTTTAGGGATTTCTTAGCTTGAACTGATTAAGTTATCATTAATTCTGAGAATTAACACACCCACTTCTGAAAACAAAACTCAACTGAAGGTCTGCAACTTTCTCTACCTTCTAGGATGCAGGGTAATGCAGCATTTTGCAACTCCAGTGTCTTTTTGAAAGAGATTTGGCATAGAGGCGGGTTGATAATGCAAAGCTATCATATGGTATCAGAAGTCTTGGAATACTTAGAAAATATTAGATATCTTAGATAATAGTTTTTGTTCTGCAGTGGTTGGGATTATACAATATATTACAATATATTGCAGTTGAAGCCACATGTTTGCGTCACTCAAATGGGATAATATCTTTGCAAAGGCTTTTAACTGAATGTCACCAGAGTGATGTTTTGGAGGTACACAACAACAACAAAAAAAAAAAAAGAAAAAAAAAAGTGTAGTTTCCCATATGAGACCGCCTTGGTTTGTTAAATGTGGCTTTTTCTCGGAAAATGTCTTCGGCTGGAGACATGAGATCATTAGAGACTTTGAATAACTGATGTGTCTTTCTGCCTCTGGTCATCTGCCATCACTCAAGCAGCATTTAATTCTCTTCTGCTCTCTTTCTCCCTCCCTCCTTCTCTGGATCTCTTTGTTTGTTTAGTGGTGCAAAGAAAGTTTGGCAAGTATGTGAATAATGTAGAAACCTGAAAAGTTGTATGGTTATAAGAAGACATTCTACATACAGTAGGTTATTTTAAACACACTTCTGCTCAAAGATTTGGGGTCAGTAAGATTATTATTTTTTTTTATATAGAAATTAATACTTGGATGCATTGATCCAAAATATATTCTATTTCAAATTGAAAAAAGTTTCCACAAAAATATTAAGGAGCACAGCTGTCTTCCGCATTGATAATAATAAGAAATGTTTCTTGAGCGGCAAATCAGCATATTGGAATAATTTCTGATGGATCATGTGACACTGAAGACTGGAGTAAAGATGCTGAAAATTCAGTTTTGCCATCACAGGAATAAATTACAAAAAAGCAGAAAACTGTTATTTTAAATCATACTATTATTTCACAATAGTAATGCTTTTGCTATATTTTTATACCAAATAAATGCAGCCTTGGTGAGCATAAATAACTTTTCTTCAAAAACATTGTAACATCTTATCGACCCCAAACTTTTGAACGGTAGTATACAGGAGATTTTTGTAAATTATAAAAGTGCTTATTAAACATGCAGATTCTCTCTGCAGCAATATGATCAGCATTCAGCTGTTCCCTTAATTCTAACTGTATATGAAGCATTCACAGCTCCAAACATTACAATTTTAATATTCCATCAAGTACCATTTAGGGCATTCCATCATCCTCTCATTAAGAGTCTCATTATCCACAAACTATTTTCAGTTTAGTTGTTCGGTGTTGTTTTTCCCTGTACGCTGAATTTTCCTTCTCATTATCCTTGGGCAAATATAGTTTATAGAAATGAAAACAATCAACATGAAGTTATGTGACTTGGGAAGGTTGAAGGCAAAGATTGTGTGAGAGGATGACTGATGAAAATAATAAGAGTGTGTAACTAGACATATTGGAATGGATTTCTTCTGCCATGAAGAATCTGCTGGCAAAGTTAACTAAATGGATGGGCGTCTCTGTCGGCTCCAAATCGGGCATTAGCAATCTGGATAATTATCTTGTGGTGTAAATAGCAGGGCTGGATGTGTAGCAAGGGTCTGCTTGTCCACATACTGGTGGCTCGTATCAAGTCCAAGTTTAGTTTTGCAGACTTCTGGAACCATTGCGATCATTAGTGATGCATGGGAATTACCATATTGTTTACTCTATGGGCTAAATATAAGTTCATTGGGAGGTCAAAACTGATACATGCTGCTAAGATATATGGCATTTCTGACTAAGAAATAGCATATGATTTTTTTCACCATAATTTATATATTATATATATTAATTTGATTATATTGGGTTACACTTTATTTAAGGCGGCCTTGTTTCAGTGTAATTATGCATTCAAGTACTGAGTAATACTATTAAACTGCATGTACGTACTATAGTGATAGGTCTAGGGTTTGGTTTAGGGTTAGTTACATGTAATTATGCATACTTTATTGTTATTATTACAGTAACTACATGTGAAACAAGGACACTGTAAAATAAAGTGTTACCTTATATTGTATTATCAGAAATTAATTTGATGTGAATGATTGTTCAGACATAATATATGGGTTCATTGTCGTCTTGTTCGAGTTTCAAGGATACTTGTTGTGCAATTTAAGTTGAATTCATAAGTTCCCCTTTCAGAATGTGTTTATTCTACTCTACGCATTGAGAACACAATATATACTCTAGATTTCAATAGGTTTAACCATTATTTCACAAGCATTTTAGCATGAAATTAGATCTCTCTGAAGCAGAAGGCAAATATTTTTTTTATTGAATTTCACTTGATCTCTTATGCTTCAAGGCCTTGTAGTTATAACAATCTCAGATATAATATGAATTTAATTGATATCACAGGGCGCAGTGTACTGGTGTAATACGAAATCCAGGCATTAATAATGGCATCGACAGCAGGCTTCTAAATAAAGAGTCTAATACTTTTTTTTTTCTCCCATCCAGAAATATCACTATATATGAGTCATGGGTGTATATTTTGGTAGACAGCAAGCACATTTTCATACTGAAGTTAGGAGACTACTGATACATCTCTACCAATATTTTCTATAACAGCTTATATGATATTCAGTAATATGAAAATGAGCCACTTTTTGACTTTTTTTTCCCCCCAAATACTATTATATCTTAAGTTAGTCTCATTTTGGGGCTTTTCTCAGCAAATATTAATATTAATTGCAAGTAATTTGTTTGATTAATCAGCATATCATGCAAGTAATTCAATTATTCATTAATAAACAACTCTAATTTACAGCAATCACATTGAATATTAGTATTATAATGTTATTGTGTCATGTTTTAATTTGTAAATAAATATAGGTTATATTGGTAACACTTTATTTTACAGTGTCCTTGTTCCATAAGTTACATGTACTTACCATAGCAATACCAGTAAATGATGCATAATTACATGTAACTAACCCTCAACCAAACCCTAACCCTATCGTAAGTACATGTTGTTAATTAATGTCACTCAGTACTTAAATATATAATTGCACTGTAACAATGGCACCTTAAAATATAGTGTATAAATGACATAATTGCATTGCACTTCCTCAAATTAGTAAGTACATGTAACATGTAACTATGTCACTTTCAAATAAAATGTTACCCGTATAAATCAAGTGAAGTTACATGATATTTTATGGTGATCACATTCTTTCTGACGTGAAATACTTTCGCACTCTACGCACTGTACTATTCTCTGAAACATCAGAGAGCCGTGATGAGAAAATATCAGCTGAACCAGCAAGTAACAGCAGTTCTTTACTCCTAGTTTGCAAAACTTTGCATTTACCCTACCCAGACAAACTGTTGTTTATAATTTAATGCTTTTTTTTTTACATTTCCAACTTTCTGTAAAGTGGAATGTTGCTGTTTGAGCCTTGTCTTGAGTTTTCTTCCAGGAATGGACACATCACAATATTCCTCATTTGAATAATTCACACCCAAGGCAAACGTAAAAAAGAGGCGAGGCCTTGATTGAGTTGCGTTTGAGTAGACAAGCTGAAACTCGCGGTTATGGTAAGGAGCATGATATTTCCCAAACACGCACAAAGCGGTTGACCAATCACATCACACTGGTCCAGCTGACCAATCAGAGCACATTGCGCTTTTCAGAAGGAGGGGCTTCAGCGACACAGGATCTAAACAGTGTTACTGACAGACTGGGAAGAGAGGTGCTGCAACAATGTCAAATATGTGAAAAGTAATGTGTATTTTGAACATTCAAGCATTGAAACCAATTCTAGAAAACCCCCAAAACAAAATCTAGACTTTCTAAAAGAGCATAATACGGCCTTGATAAATAAATACTTTTTTCCCCCTACAAGACGTGAGCAACTGACAAGTGGGCACATTGTTAGACATAATAATTGTATTTATCCTGATGTCTTTGCATTCTGCTGTGATGTTGTTTTTTGTACTGAGATGAAAGCAAAGGGACATTTGCCTTGCGGTGAGACCTGAAGCCTATGTGCAGCTTTGAAGTCATTAATGGGACTTATATATATTGACAATCAAGGACCATGTTATGTAAATTTTTTTTTTTTTTTTTTTTTTTTAGGGACTCTCTTTAAAGCTAAACACAAAGGTTTTTGCATTTAGTAGCAGCGATGACACAGGCTAAGGTAACACATGATCTGCCAATATCTGTTAGAGTCCCTAGTACTGATTTTAGTTGTTGAATATTAGTACTCTCTTGAGTTTTGTTTACTTGTATTACATAAATGGGCAGCTCTTGAAGCTATGAAGTATCTTACTATTAATATTGAAGTCAACTATTACTATTACTATTAATTTTTAAGTGAACAGAAATATATATTTAAACATTAGAAGTAAGGTACAATACTGCACTTTTAAGGTTCATTACAGTACGTTAACCAACGTAAAAATATGTTGCAGCATTTATTTTGACAGTTACTGTATGTTGAAGCAAAGTTTTGTAAAACCTGCACTAGTTTACTCTAGGCTTCGAGTGATGTCCTTCCAATGGTTGGGGACTGCTGAGCGGCCATATATGAAATCAGTGTGTAAAAAATGGCTTTGATGCTTATGAATATTGGACATATGTTGCAGGCAACCATTTTATCTATGACAAAGTTTAATTACTTTTGGCACTAGTCTCGTTAAATCAGACCAAGCCAGCTGCTCCCAGCTGCCGATATAAACCATGCACGTCCCCACCAACTGCTGTCTTTACTCTCAGGAGATTGTCTCGCTCTGGATTTCAAGATATTTTACTTGCTGGACATTTTTAGATATTTTCCTTGACATGTTTTTGGTTGATGGGTCTCACTGTGAGCGTAGACCATCTGATGAGTATTTGTGGTTGCAGTTTGAAATTGAGATGCATATTATGTTGGGGTTGATAGCGCTCATTTAGATATGCACAATAAACAAATATTGACTGGAATGGAATACTAGCTGGCTATGTACTATATACTGCAAAGCATTCTTTTTTTTTTATATTTATGCAATTAAAATGAACTATATTATTGTATAATTGCAATGAGCACCATACTATAATCTTGGGAAAAAATGTGGTTATTTCGCAATTTTTAATTGATTTTATGTAACATGTATAATTGTTGCTAAATAGCAATACAGATCCCAGACCTCAGAATAGAAGAAAAATGTCAGAAATTGTCAAAAAAAAAAAAGAAGCAGGCACTACACTACATACCGTACAGATTATTATTATTTTTTTTTTTTGACGTGACACTGACATTGACAGCTGTTATAACTGACTGTTGTGCTTGTTGGCAACTTTGACACATCTCAAAAATCCCAAAGCCATGGCTTTCAAACCTGGGGTGCAGCTGGCAGTAAATCATTAAGAATATCTACTTTTACTAACACTGAGATATTTTTTATTTTTTTTTATTTTGATCAGTAGTGTCAAAAATATTCCACCAATTCCACAATATTTTATATTTCTGTTTCTCAAATAAAATGAATAAAAAAATAAAAAATAAATAAAAAACATTGAGGTTTCATTAGATTTATTATGGTTCTCTATGATACAAAGTACACTGTTGTTTCATATAATATGCAATTACAGATGAAATGAGAAAATGTGAAATTTGTAATTTTACAAGTCCATTCAATTGAACCAATTTTTGGTGATTCACACTTCATGTATTGTTATCTCCTGCCACATGCATTTCGAGGATGTGAAACACTGCCAACAAGTTAATTAATGATTTAATTTAATTTGTATTTTCAGTATCTTCCTTTCTTTGCTCTAACAGAGTTGGCTTGGGTGAATTATTTTTCTGTCGCTTTGCCAAATGAACTTCCTTCCTTGTTTTCTGTGCACTCTCCTCCACTCGGAGGAAATTAATTCTAAATAGCCATCATAGAACATAAAAGTCTAACGCCTCAGAGTCAATCAGGTGTCAGACTACAGATAAGACGTTGCGTCAAACTCTCAGTGGTGTGTCATTCATCGCGCTACTGTCCTCCTCCTCTTGTGGAACCAAGGGAGCGTGAGGAAATGAACATAATCAAAGGTTTTGTTGCCTTCACAGCAAACACAGAACAGAGAATAATGGAAATCACTTACAGCTTGATGAGAAGACAGCTGTGTTTTAAAGTGTGCGTTTCCTTCCATTGTGTTCTCTACTGAATATGGTTTGAGCTGTTTATGTGAAACAGTAAACATTAGACACCTTTTATTCAAAATCAATCCAAATAAAGATGATGTGTGCAGTTTTTTTTATATTATAATATATATTTTTTCGATATTACAAATTGTTTAAAAAGTCTTAAAAGTTTAAAGGTTTATGTTCTTGGATGGATGGATGGATGGATGGATGGATGGATGGATGGACAGACTACCACTAATTTTCAGCATGCCATTTCATTTGCTAAAGGGTGTAACTTATATCTGAATAAATCTAATTAAAAATAATTTCGGTGCATATAGACTGTGATATTATAATGTGTTTCTTTTTCTTCATATGTGATATCTCAGAATAGCATGTTATAAAGCTAGAAGAGTTTGATGTGACTAACACATCACCTCCACCCCTTCCGTATATCTAGTGTGCTGAAATGTCAGGTTTTTTTATTTATTTATTTTTTATTCCCATAGATGGTGTTGCTTGCCCCAGAAATGAGTGCAGGCACTATTCATCTGTGACCTACCTTTCCATTTCAGAACATCGAGACAAACCTGTGCTTACTGCCGCCAGAGAGTAGCTTGATGGCTCTACGCAAAACTGGAGGTGGGGGATGGGGGAATGATGAGGGAAGATGGGATAAGAGAGTTTTCAGGATCCAGGGGCAGTGAAATAAACCGAGAAACTCAAAGATGAACATCAAATGAGGCACTTGAGGTGGATGAAGGGGAGGGTTATGACAAGAAACTTCAGACAATGCTTAAATTCTCAGTCTGAGCCGGTAAAGGAGATTTTAGAGGTGAGCTGTGTTTGATATCCCTGTGATGAATGTGATGGCTGTCTACCTAAAATATGCCTGTCCCTGATATGAACTTTAGGATCAGATGACTATTTCATGGAGGACTTCACTGATGAAACTTCTTCCCAGATTTGATAGGTTGAGTCGCTATTGAAAAAGGCAGCAAACAAGCCAGTGCAAGGCTCACACACACACACACACACACACACACACACACACACACACACACACACATACACACTAACCCGACCCCTAAACCTACCACACAAGTCAAGCGGTTTTTGTCTATTAAACGCCGATAGCAGGCGATCTGATGGGACATCAGAGACCGGTTTGTCCAGGAGGGCAACATGTTTATTAGCAATAGCTAACGTTAGCTCCGTAGTGTCCGACGTTTTGAGCCATTCCTACGCACATTGCTTGATTTTTTTTTCCCCATCGGACTTCAGTAAAGGGCTGCGGACCTTTCCCACCATCTTTTCCGACATGAAGAATACACTTTACGGGTGTTAATCGAGCTTGATCGCCGCTATCAGATGAAGATGCGCCGCTTACGTCCTCCTCCATGTTTACATGTGCGTGGTGATATTAGCTTGATTTTGGCTGTGACCTACTTACATTTTCGATGCTGATTGGTTGAAAATCTAGCTCAACAGTTTTATGTCTCAATACGCAGTCAATATAGTGCGCCAATAAATTACAATTTCTCATTAACTGCAGGATAATGCATGGAGAACTTTTTGCTTGGTTACCTTTTATTAACGTTGAACATATTGAGCAAAAGAAAAAGTAGTGCCCCGTTTGTCGGAACGAAACCCTATTTCTAGGCCTCTTATAGGCTACCGACAGCGGCCTACATGCACAATGGCAACATATTATCAAAGGCAACAGAAGTCACTTGTATATATGAGTGTTTTTGGGTTCAGTGCCAGTTTAGCTCTGTTGATAGTGGTCATAATTCATTTTTCAAAAGTCACATTTACACTAATGCACTTACAATGAAGGTAAACTGGGCTAGCACTCCAGAAGTTTAAAAGCAGAATGTGAAGCATACTTGAATTGAAAGTACTTGAATTATTAAAGTGGGAAAAGTTTTCTAGATGGATGAACTTGATGTAATGAGCTGCTGTGATTCTTGTGGGTGAACAGTGCTTTACAGTCCCTTTTGAACGTCTGGATATTATCTTTAAACATAGTACATTTCATGCACTTTAAAAGTTCGAACTAAAACAATAATTTGACTAACACTTTAGAAGTGTTCAGGCTTCTATACACATAATTTGACTACAATTGGCCTTGGTGTTGTGTGTATGCTCTGATAGGCAGAGAAGATGTTCGATTATGCAGTTTGTCATGTTTTCCTCGGACAGACAGAAATCGTTTTTATGCTCTACTTTTCTTTAATCTACTGCATCAACTATCACTTTCCACATATCTAATCAATATTAAACCATCTGCATGTCTAATGTCACATCGTGAGAAGGGCACATGTGATTAATAAATCGCCACTTTTTCCCCAAAGGACAGGTCTGCAGAAGCAAGTCTGGAGTTATGGCATGCATGTCAGTTCATATTTATCACACCCATAAGTTACAGTGTCTTTGCATCATTCTCCACCCATCGTGTTCATGTTGAGTACCATGTTGCTATTCATCATATGGCTATTAATTGATGCTCATGAGATCTCCATCAGTGTCTGGTTGGTATCCGTCACTATCTGTGCTGTCAGTCGAGCAGGAGAAAAATGTGAGATGCACTACTTGTTAAAATATGAAATATGTGTATGGCTCCATCTTTCTTTGCATTCATTGTCATGAGTCCGCCACTTCCTTTAGTAATTAATTATGCTCTTATGTTTGTGCGCTATTTCAATTCGCAATGAGTTTTCAGTCACAAACAATGATTATTTTTGTGTCAAGACTTTGAAAGGTTGTTCTTTAACAATTCCATTAAACCATTCAAGGTTTTGTGCTGGGGATGTTTTTGAAATAAGTTTCTTATGTTTCTTAGGCTACATTTATTTGATAAAAAAATACAGTTGTAATAAGTAATATTTAAATTTTAAATAACTAGTAGTGCATCTAAAAAAATGTTTAACATTGCATATGATATTTGGACTTATTTCCATAAATAGATTGTCCTGAACTTTTTATTTTGTTTTATTTTTATAAATGATGTAGAAACAAGTGAAAAAAAAAAAAAAAAAAAAAAAAAACATTTGTAAGACAAAATATATTTAATAGCTTATGCAGTGTTGCTTCTCAAATCAATGTTTCTTGTTTTAAGGTTTTGTAGATATTTCAACAAGAAAAAAAAGTCAATAACTGATGATTTCATTTGATTTTTGCAACACTTTCTCATAGATTACACACTAATACGTTCTGTTCATACCCACCTCGCTTTGCCATCTCTCGAACATTGACATTCAGATCCATGATGATCCGTAACTCCAACTCCTGAATGTTAAACAGACGTTGATTGTAAATAATTTGGCAGCAGTTTCCTGGGTCAGTCGTGTGAAGTAAAACCGCTCCCTCTTCATATCGAGTCCTTCTGTTCTTCCAGATGCCAGGGCAGAGAAAGAAAAAAAGTGCTATATGGACAGAGAAAGAAAAAGAGAGAAAAAAGAAAAACATTAAGAACAGGTGTCATGGTGCTTCTCCAACACTTTCACCACATCGTGCTGCAGTTTGCACAAAATATGACTACTTTAAAGTAAGGTACAAGGTTTTCTGTTTGGCCTTAGTGCAAAACAGTTTGTGTTAAAAATAAATAGAAAATAACAGTAAAAGGAGTGGATAGATAGATGGTAGATAGATAAGTGTTTTGGTTGTTATTTAGTGTTTTGTGAGAAAAAGGCCTTTTCTTCTACGGGGCTTCAGCCTCATTGTCCCCTAATATGCTCTGTCTGTCTCCCAGAGTTTCCAGGAATAAGCAACTTGGTACCGGAATAGAGCAAACTTGAGTGATAATGCAGACATGAAGAATTGACCTTGAGAGATGGATCACCCTCTGAAAAGCGAGCCTGTAGCAAGAGCGTAATAGCCACAAATCAATATGTTTAAAAGGCAGCACATCCCTCTATGGTGAGACGGATCAGCTGGATAAATTCAAGAGATAGTTATTCAAATATGGAGATCAGTGTTAGAGCTTATTTGGTGACGGATGTTCTCGTCTAGCTCCTCGCAGACTTGAAATGGCATTCCGGACAATTAAAGTCCTTTAGTCTCTCCTGTTGACGCTGATTGGAATATAATTAGATGAAGGACATATTATAGGCCTATGTGTGCAGTCCATTTGGACAATGGAACATTCACATTACACTTTACAGTAATACAATGTGCTCTTTGAGTACAAATGTCTTTGTAGAAATGCTTTAAAGCTTTATTGTGATTAAGGCGGAGAGACGATATGAGGATAAATGAGATCATATGTGCCTTTTAGCTCTGGTATCCTGAATAGCGTTTTCTTTAACAAAAAATGTTCCACTCAAAAAAGAAGGAATGATGATAGACGCTGATATTCATAATGAATGAAACCTGTTTAGAGACTCCCTGTTTTAAAATCCAGTTGACCAAAGACAATGTTCCTAAAACCAGCTTGATTGCCTTAAGATGGTGTGTCTATGGTAACTGTTTTTGTTTGTTTGTCCAAGATTGGCTTGCACTGTCTAAAAACCAACTTAGGCCAGCTTCTGTCTAGCGTAGAGCAGCTAATGACCAGCTAGGACCAGTTAGAAACCATGTTCCAACACACCCTAAAATGTATAATAATCTCAGCCTAAATTTTAGAGTAATTGAAAATTGAAATCAGATTAAGTAAGGAGTTAGAATCAAATTGAAACCGAATTTTAATAAATTAATTTAACTTTACAGAAACGCAAATAAAAGACCTAGATGCATTATATCAAAATTATAGAATAACACAAGATGTGTCACTTGTATTGTTTTAAATGGGGAAAAGCAACGCACAATATTGTGGAATAAGTCCCACCTTCTAAATTAAAAGCCAATCGCCGACTGGTAAAGTCATAGCGTCAGTGCAGCTGCCGTTAGAGCCTCCAGTTCCTGTAGAAACACTCAGATGCGCGCTTCGACTGCGCATGGGCTTGATCTAGCCTGAAAAATGTTGTTTTCTGTCATGATTTGAGCATTTAGAAACACAATTTATGAGTCAGTTGTTTACAGATTTCATTGGAGATTTCAAATATGAAATTTAATCGTAAGCTTGGCGAACAGTTTTGGAGAATTTGGTGTTTCCCCATTCAAAGAGATAGGAGCTACTCTTGCATGCCCGAGAGGCATTTCAAAGATGGCCGCCGAGTGAAATTACTTGTCTTAGGCTACGTCTACATTTATCCAAATACATTTGAAAACTGCGTTTTCGTTTATAAACGCTCTCCGTCCACACTAGCGTTTTCAGGCATTTTCCAAAAGTTTCTCATCCACACTGAAACGTCCAAAAACGCCTGAAAACGCTAGTGTGGACGGAGAGCGTTTATAAACGTTTCAGTGTGGATGAGAAACTTTTGGAAAACGCCTGAAAACGCTAAATTCACCTTACTGCACATGCGTAAAACCCTACAAAAGATCACTGACATGATTCAGATGGAAAAATAAATAATGAAGTTATCGCGCAATTCTTCTGACAGGATAATTTTATTCAGTAAAATATCTCACCATTCACTGATGCGGTCCAGGTCGCCCGCAGTCACCATATGTTTGGTCTAAAACGCGACTGCTCTCATGTTTTGCCGCAGGGACAGCAAATGTGAGTAAATTCTGTCATCTTTGCAGGACTGTGATATGAAGAGTGTGCAATGTAGAATATTTTTAGCAACAGTGTGAAAGTGAATAGCACATAACAGGCACAATACTGGTATAAACATGAATGTACAATATGCGCCACATGACAAAATCTACGTCATCGTTTTTAAATACCACCGGTTTCACAGTCCACACTACAACGTGAAAACGGCGTTTTCAAATGTATCCACTTTGGAGTGCGTTTTCAAAAAAGCTTCGTTTTCATTAATAAAAACGCCGTCTCAGTGTGGACGGAAGGCCAAACCGGCGAGAAAAATAGACGTTTTCAAACAAAAACGTATTAGTGTGGACATGGCCTTATAGGGACTTTGATTATACCTTCGCTGGATTCCATCGTCAGGCCAATGGGTGGTCCTTACAATTGAAAATTTAAAGGAACAGAACTTATTTGATATGGAAATCTTTTGTAAGATTATAAATGTCTTTACTGTCACTTTTGATCAATTTAATGCATCCTTGCTGAATAAGTCAAATCAATGCTGTCTGATAGATATAGTTGAAAACACAATGATTGAAATCAACAAACTTCTTTATTGCCCTGTAGGCCAATCTCAAACCTCCACTGCCCTTGCATGAATACTGACGCTGGGCCAAACTGCTAATTAAAGCAGGATTAGGTCCATGTGTTTTGATTAATTACCTCACTGAATGTAATGCAGCTAACACTGATGATTCTCTGCTCATGTGTCGTGTTGGAGACTTGAACCATTCATCAAGAGCAAAGGGTCAAGCACACAACAAAACTCTGATGGTAAAACCGTGTTTCCTAATTACTTCTCATACGACAGCCTCAAGTGGCCTAACTAACACACATAGCACAAACGCCGCTGCATATTGTTTGACTCTGTCTGAATGTCTCCTGAAATGCGCATTATGATAAACTTGTTTCATATTTTAGTCTTTTAAAACTTTGTGTTCTTTAATAATAACTTAATCAGTATTTATGTAAACAGTATTATAGTGTGGTTTTAATGCATTATATTAGTGTTAGGTCAGCTATGCCACCCAATATGTCAAGCATTTTTTGAGTCCTTGGTAAAAGTGTAATATTCAAACAGTATGTTAAACCTTTTGTATTTGAATGAATGAATGAATGAATGAGGCATTTATATAGCGCTTTCATATGTACTACTGTACACCCAAAGCGCTTTACAATCATATCATATTTAAACATGTGATATCTCATGAGCTTGAAGGGGTAGTTCACCCAAAATGTTTAATTCTGTCATAGGTACTCACCCTCATGTCGTTCCAAACCCATAAGACGTTCATTCGTCTTTGAAACACAAATTAAGATATTTTAATGAAATTTGAGAGATTTCAGTCCCTCCATTGAAAGTCTAACCCTTTAACAGAGAAATCCAAAAAGTAAACTGTTATAGTTCATATACATTTACTATAGTGTTGTGAATCACCCACCTGTCTTTCCATTTTTTACTTAGACTTTTCACACAGTATCACAGAATTGATATTTGTGAATAGGTTTGTGAGGGAGAGCAATTCACAACAGTCAATAGTCATTCAGTTGGAGAAACAGTAATATCTTCGGTCATTTTATAGTCCATTGCACAGACAAAACTGTAATGGTTTGTAACTTGTGCAAAACCACATGCAGTGGCAAGCAAATTAAATATTTGAGTACAGACATTTAAATTGAGTTGCAGCTAATGTGTTTGAATGGGCTGCATGAGGGATTTTCAGCAGAATGATTTATCTTAACTAAAGCATTATTTATATCAGACTGATCAAATATTAATATGCAGAAGGCTATAAATGATATGCATGAAACAATAACATTCAAAATAGTCTTTTTGTTTCGATTTGACCAACTTGATGCACAAATGATGTTAGCTTCAGAAACTGCCCTTGCACATTTATTCTTTTGCCTACTTGGTCGGAATATTATACTAAAACGTGTATTGAACTACTGTTTAAAGTCACAATGAAGACTAAGGAAGAAAAGACTATCGCAACTTCTGTCCCGGGCCCGAAACACCACTACTGAATCTACAGTGCAAAACAGACATCGCCATCAGTGTAGTCCGACTGCCAGATGAATGAATCTTGTGAGCCAGTTCTTTATTGTGAATCACATTCAATGCACCATGTGTTGTTTGATTCCTGACTGAATGACTCTCACTAAAGTGAAAATAAATAAATTAAATGTTATTGTTATTTAATATATAATTAAAGCCAGCTTTAAAATGTTAAAACAATATGAATCTGGTGTCTCACTTTATTTAAGTCAGCTGTATTTTATCAGGGACCCACATGACCGTACAATGGATTACAGTGTGAATTTCAACGGACAGGCGATCTGAATGTGATTCAGCAACCACGCTGTTATCTTAAAAAGGCCAATATCACGCTAAGGTTGCCTTAAAGTAAGCAAAACAATGCTTTGAAAACATCTGTTTTTCTGGAAGGGCAAGGGGGTAGCAACAGGACAACAGTACAGAGACTGACAGGTCCGATGGAATCCTTTTCGGGATTCGCGTCACGACGCCCAAGCCCTATTGGATATAAATGGTGTGATTGTTAGCATGTTATTTAAATGGCAATGATCATTTATTTGTCTAGATCTGCTACACTGGTGCTGTTGTTGATTATTGCTGCTGCTGCAGAGAAAGTATGGACTTGCTACTGCTAATAGATACACAATCACACTGCTGTGAGTAAGATAGGCTGCTGCTGCAAAAATAGACATACATAAATCCTGTAGCAAATCTTGGCAGGTGGAGCTGGGGGAGGTGGAGGATTTCAAAGGAACTTTGATAGCGCACTGCAGGACCAACTTACAGCACACACTGAACTAGACTGCTTACTGTAAATGCTGAGCAAGCAATCTCATTGGCTGCAAGATCAACAGAGGCCAATCAGCTTGTGCCATGCAGTGTAAAGGACCTATCAGGATGCACCCTCTAGAATTCCACGACTGAACTAGATATTTGTTAGTCATTTGCATAATTAGACATTACAAATGTTAGAATTCTGGTCTGTAAAGACTGATGATATTAGTCAGAATTAAACTTGAGAAAAGTAATTTAAATGTACTATATCATAGACTACATTTATAATAATAATAATAATAAAAATGTCCATGGGGAATTTATTGGAGCGTTGGGTGTTTGTGGTTTACTATTGGTCGATTTTGATTAAAGTTTATGAGGGTACATGAATTTTAAAAACATAACGATGTGCATGGATAAATCATTTATAATCAATTCTGTGATATTCCATAAAAACAAGAATTGTCAATTTAGTTTCATTTAAAAACATACACAATGGCAGCACTGAATTTATACTTAAATAAAGCTAGTACAATTTAATTTCTAATGTAAACGGACATGGCTTAAAAAAAAAAAAAAAAAAAAGATTAATCATTGGTGACAGCCCCAGTCTTCCTTACAATGAATGACTGTGAAACAGCGTTCTACTGGGATCTGCTCTTCCGCGTTTGAACACATTTGAAAGAGGGCAGTTATAACGCTGCTGGGCTGGGAGTAAGATAAAGAGATAGGTAGGAAATGCAGATCGACAGGCTGTCCCTGAGACCAAAGCTTGTTGAAGAAGTAAGTGATTTGTTAGCTGCTTCAGAGATAGATGAGAAGACAGGAGCGAAACTTCAACAATCTGTTCCGGCATGCACTCTCCCTCTGTGACTTCAGCTGAGACAGTCTGTGAGGATCAAACCGCACACCCTGAAATAGAGAAAATCAGCCGTTCATCCACACACACACACTCACACACACACACACACACACACACACAAAAAGAATTCGCAAAAAAGACG
The DNA here is from genome assembly GCF_964197995.2 of Scardinius erythrophthalmus. Taxonomy (NCBI): domain Eukaryota; kingdom Metazoa; phylum Chordata; class Actinopteri; order Cypriniformes; family Leuciscidae; genus Scardinius; species Scardinius erythrophthalmus. The sequence continues at coordinate 6,620,063 of NC_138238.1, forward strand.
AATACGCAACTGGTGGAAAGTAGGTTAGATCCCTCTTCAGGAAAATGTTTCCCTGCGGTGTAAAAATTTAGGGTGATTTTTATGGTTGTAGCTCATTCATGTTCTAATTTAAGAAGACCAACTTTGAATTATTCAGATGTTAGACATTCTGGGTTGCATTTATTTTGCATATATAGTATGTCTTTGTCTACTCTGCAAAATGACACTCCCCGTATGTCCGTTTATTTGTATAGGGCAAACTGTTTGAAATAAACACATGTGGATAGTTGATATCATTTGTGATGTGACAAAACTATTTTAAAGAGTATTAATCATTCTTTTATCATCAGTATGCATGCAAATTTTATGAGTTCAAATTAAATGAGGGACTACTTAATATATTTGTACTTAAAAAAAAAACAACAAAAAAATTTTTTTCAGTGTTGCAGGACTATTTAAAATGAACTGTGAATAAGTAAAAGGTGATAATAAACCTACAAAAATGGAAACTAGTTATTTATCTTATACATTCAGACCTAAAGTTGATTACCACAAAAAAAAAACTATATGTTTCCCTAGTTAGTTTCCTTGGTCATTTATTAAATCCACACACCTGTTCAGTTGATTACCCATGTGTTATTTAAGCTGTGAGTTCAGTTTGCTCATTGTTCAGTCTAGTCAATGTTTACATCAAATCCTTGAGTGAGTTTAGATGTGTGTTCTTAACCAGATTATGCTTAATAAGCCGACAATGCACAAGATCATGTAAACGTGTTAACCTTCTTGCTGGCTTATTGAAGTGTGCATGTTTGATATGTAACAAGAACGCTACATTACTGTGGATTAATCCGCATCCATACAGAGTGAACATTTTGCAGTAAGGCAGGAGGAAATATAAACTCTGATTCTTTCTTGATCACACTCTTTTCTTGAAATCTCATGCAGCAGAAGAAGTGCTACAGTCAAAATACCACATCTATAACTGAATGAGAGGATAATATATGAGGTGTAAGTTTGGGGTTTAAGGTTGCAATACTCTTCTTTGGTTTTTAATCCTTAAATTAACCGACATGTTAGTGTTATACCCAAAATATTACATTTTGACGACACTTCTGGGAAATAACCTGATTTGATGAAGTCTTGTAAACACAGTTTACTTGCATTGTTGGGTTATTGGTTTGAATGTAAACACGGACAACAGGTTATTTCAGTAATGTGATTTATGTACTGGTGTGCATGTTAACGAGCTCCTTGATTATTCGCCTGTACATTCTGAGTAATTAAAGATTGTTCCTTCGAGTCTCCTGTGCCGTATGTGTTGTAAAGCCACACCATTTTGTTACACCAAGCCATTAGCAAAATTAGTCCAATTACTCCACAAGTCCATTAAAAGCTTTAAAGTCAATAATTGTATCCCTTAAAACTCATCTTTGATAAACCAAGTTACATTTTTAAAAGTTTTTCCTGTGTAAATAATTTCGTCATGTCATTTTCGTTAATAGCTTGTATGTAACTCTACACCTTCGCTTCATTTACTGTAGTATATGTGGATCCATGAATATGCAAATGAATCCCTGCCTTTATTCAATCACACCAGCTTGGACTACTGATTCACTCGATCAACTATAGCAAAAACTACACAAGGCCTGGCAAGTGGAAATACTGGTTTCAGCCATATACCAGTATGAACAAGAAACTGATTCAGAAGAAGAGGAAGAGCAAATTATACAAGCTCCTCTACAAGTCGATGTATCCAGAATGGTAACGCGTTTTATGTATCGCGCTCTACAACTTCGGACACAATTGTGTATGATTAGCCTTTGGCTTGACATGTTATCAAACAGCTAATAATGGTTTGCTAATGTTACACAAACCATGTTCCCATTCAGTATCAGACAGCTGCCTACTAAAGGCATCCTTAGAAATGCTTTGAACATCATAGAATGTGAGTGGAGAAAAGCCCCGCCCGCACGTTGATGGGATTTGCTGCATGTTTGTGACGGTAGGAAACGAGCCGTCTTTGGTTCACTGCAGTTTTAAGGTTAAAATACTCAGCAATGGTGTTGACTGATGAATTTGCACATGGTTTATCTTAAAGCATTATTAAAACACCACATAGACATATAAACAACATTAAAAACTGTATTTTCACCCCAGGGGGACTTTAAAATTCTCTTTGAAGGCAGTATTATAATTATATACAAACCTGAACACAGGTCAACCAGTAAAATTATTTAAAATTCTCTTTGAAGCAGTATTATAATCATATACAAACCTGAACACAGGTCAACCAGTATTTCTGTGCATGCAAACATTTAAGTGCTTGTGTAGTTTATTGCACTTATGTGTTCACTATATATTCTTATATGCATATATACTGTATGCTCACGGAATATATAAAATGCAGTAAAAAACAGTGATATTGTGAAATATTACATATAAATAACTGTTTTCTATTGTAATTGTGAATTACACAATTACAATTGTGTAATTCACAACTGTATTACAATTAATACAGTTAATTACAATTCACAACTGTACCCCCCCCCCCCCCCCGTTCTTTGACGAATACAGTAAAAACTGTCAAGTACTGTCACTTTGGATCTATGTGACACATGCTATATTTCTGTTAAAGAAAAAAAAGGTGCTTTTCTGAAATAATCTTGAAATTGTTTAAAGGCCATGTTGCAGGTTAACAACCACTGTCGATTAATGGGTACATAAATCACTCAAGATATGTATATCATTTTTAAAATGTCCCAAAAATGGCCTTAAAGACTAGTTTTTTACGTTTTTGGTATTAACGGTTTTTTTACGCAACTCGGTGATGACGTCACGTTGGGGAGAAGTGGAGGAAAGGTAGCCTCAGCCTAGTATTATGGTGCGTTCAAAGTCATCTCGTATAGATCGTATTTACGAGTTGAACGCCACCACAATGTCGTAAATACTTAATAATTAAATGCATGGTCCGAGGAGAATGAGTGGAGAGTTGGTGAAGTGTTCTGGTGAGTTGCTATCATTTAACAACGCAGCAATGAGCACTGGAGCTAGTCTACGAGCAGCAGTGCACAATAACGCCACTTTTTTTTCTTTTCATCTAGAAATAGAAGGCATCATGCTAGCTATATGGGTGTTTCTAAGCGTTTATCTCTTCCTCCGGTGAAAATGTTGTTGCAAACGTAGCCGCCGCATGTCTGTCGCTGTGTTTGGCAGGTGCTTGTCTGGGCGCCGGCGGTGCCGTCCCATGGAAACTGCGCTGGAAAGCTTGTGCTGTAGGGAAGTGAGTGTGTTTTGGTCGCTGGTCGAGGAGCTCACCCCGCACCAGATGTGACGTGCCTCACTCAGCATCCAGAGTTTTTACACCCAGCACAAACAGTAGTTCACCATTGTCAATCTACCTAATGTTATATATTTCTATATATTTATCTATCTAGCTGCTAGCTATCTATGCTATTGCAAACGTTATGCTATCTGGCTGTCTGCCTATCTCTCTATACTAGCCTATCTATCTATCTATTTATATGTCTGTCTATCTATATCTATTTATTTATCTATAATCTGCGCTAACGTTATCTGAATACTCTCGTCTGCTACTCGTCTCTCTAGTCACTCTCAATGCGGGCCGCGGGCTTTGGTAAATTCTCTCCCCAACGTGACGTAATGGCATTGTGGGGGAAAGGAGAGTCTTTGTGATACCCAACGACATAAAATACAATGGATAACAGTTTAAATGTTTATTACCAACAAGTAAATAGCACAAATTCGATGAAAAAAAAAACCTGCAACACGGCCTTTAAACTCACCTGCTGACATACAATATCAGTCCCTATTTTTTATTACGTTTCAGGGTAATTGATAGCCAGCGGATAACCTGGTGTAGTCTGGTCATTGTAGACAGAGCTAATTAATCTCTTTCAAGCCCAGTTGCAGTGCCCAGCACAGCCCAGGGAGTTTGTGTTTCTCTCCACAATTACAGATGCCCTTCCCTGCCTTTTCAATCAATGCCTGCACCTGAATCTGGTACCTTGCACAAGGATAGGATAGTACTTTTATTTATATAACACAGGGTGATATGGGATTGATTCTCTGACCTTCATATTTTGGCTCCCTGCTTCAGTTCATGTCTCCAGTATGTGATTATTTTGCTTATATGTTGGGTACCATATTAAAGTCACAAGCAACATGATTAAAACTGTGTGGGACGATGAGATGAAATGTAATAGGTTTGGGTTTGCAGACACTCTAATTCTTGAATATCAGTGTCTTTAGATGCTCACTGCTGCACCCTGAACCAGTCACTATGGCTTCTTTCACACTGTGAGTTTTTGGGATTGACAACCACATTTACTAACAGGTGTAAGTCCTGTTCACACAGCACCTTACAGTAGCATCTCGAATGCTGTGGTATGAACGTGCAATGGGAGTCAAGACCGTGTTATCTTACCAGTAACCATAGTGACATATCAAAAATCAAAGACTTATAACACGACAAGATTCCAAACGAGCAGCGAATCTGGGTGGAGAGAGTATTTGAGTTGCACGTAACACAACACTGATGAGAGCAGCTCCAGTGGAGAACAGTGACTGGATCTAAAACCCTCATATCTCCGTCAGACACATTTATGCAGCACAGAGCAGCTCTCTAGCAGTGTATGATGTGAAAGTTGTTCTGTCCACACAGCTTGGGTTTTTTTTTTTTTTTTTTCAAAAATGCGGTTGTGAGTCCTAATTTACAGGTGTAAGTTCAGTTATAGAATGAGGTTGTCACTCCTGTAAATAACTGAACTGTGTGTGAACGTAACCATATTATCAAGGACTCAAATACAGGTCTGACTACCATATTCTGCTGCTGTGTGAACGTGGCCTACAGATGACTGGTAGTGAAGAACTTTGCTGTACTCCTGAGGATCTGATAATTGGGCCCTCCTTCGCCTGAGACAGTACCAGCCTAAATTTTTTTAAGTTCACCAGGACGACAATACAACATTTTCCACAGAAATAAATACAGCATACAAAGAGGTAAGCCAGCATGTTATTCAGCCACGCTGCTTTTTCTTACCTTAATACACTGGACAAACATGGCAGATGACTGATACATATATCGTTGTTTTTTTGTTTTGTTTTTTTTTTGCCAGGAGAATAGGTCTCAAGTACATTAGGACTCTCAGAGTCTCAGGAGTGAATGTTATCTGATAATCTTATTGACGTGTTTCAGCTCCTGGAGCCGCAGGGGAAACGCAGGCAAATAGGCACACAGATTCTTCAACTGATTAAGAAGGTGCTGATATATAGGTAATGACTTGAGAAGTCACGCACTTGGTGTAGAATTGATGTAATGATCAACTGTATTTAGTCCCTCTGAAATGTTATACAGGCTTGTGCTTATATTATATCATATTTAGTGCTGTCAAACAAATTAATCGTGATTAATCGCATCTAACATAAATATAACACAAACTTTTATGTTTGATGTTATTAATCACCATTAATCAATTTGATAGCACTACTATTATATTACATTATGTATAAAACATTTTATTTTACAACATGACTGTTTAAAAAAAAATTATATAAACAATAATACATTAACTATTATGCTATTTTAAAGTTTCCTAATGTTGTTGTGGAGTCTCCTACAACAGGTTTACATGCATCAAAGGTCAAAAAAACTGTTTAATTTCCTCATAATATACATTTGCACATCACCACATTTTCAATAATTCTCAAACGACTTGTCAGATGAATCAATCTCTCTAAATCCCTCCTTTCCGCGAGCTACTCTGCTCTGATTGGCCAGCTCAGTCTGTTGTGATTGGTTCACCGCATACAGCGCGCGCATCCAAAACAAAAACGCCCATTGCCATAACAACGTCAGCTCTGTGTGTCCTGAGGCTTCCTACACCGTAAACTAAACACAGAAATGAACAATGACATTGATTTTACCATAGAAATCCAAGCGCGAGTCTGATGATGAAACATTGGAAGAACTAGTTATTGAACCCGAACCTCCATCACAAGGACGACTCGAGCAGGACTCTGTGTTTCTCAGTGATACACTACTCAGTTTGAGGCACATTATGAGATGTTGCAATTGTAATTCCTCACCATCAGCATTAACAAGTGAATGTCCATCAACAAACCGATTATTTTACTTGTATTTTTACTTGTAAAAAGTATTTTTCTAATATTTTTCAGTGAACACGTCAAAACTATCAATAACAGTGCATGTATGCAATGTATACATTAGCCGAGCTCTAGCGTGAATGATCTGATGTAACATAAACGTTGGTCAAACAAATATTTCCTCAAAGTAGTGAGAATGACAGATAATCTGCATTAATAGACACAGTTATATAGTGGCCCACAACTGATTAGAAGATGCATTTCAGTAAAACAGTAACAATGTGAGTTAACCAGTTAGCAGGAGACCTACACAATATAAAACTCAAAACTAAGTATTTTGAACACTATCTTTCAAGAGTAAAAACGGTTTGTGAATTCTACATTGAACTCCGAGATTTGAGAAGCAGTCGTCAGTAAAATAAAGGGAACACAGCAAAAGTTTAGGATTAAGTTATACTGCTGTGGTATCATGGTAAAGATTAATTTTAACCTCGGATTTTTCACATGCTCGTCCTTGGGCAGTGAAAAAAACTGGCTTTACCTTCACATTGTAGAGCACAGCGCTTTCTCGACACGATGCTATTCAGTATCCACAGGAATCAGCTGCAGGTTTGAGGTTGAATTGTTCCCTGGTGTCTGCGCGCTCAATAAGTGGGCGGCCAATACCTACTAATGTTTCGTCTTGACAACCAAACGGCTTATGACTTGTTTGAAAAACGATTCATTTAATTGACTCAGAGTCGACTCTTACTTTTGAAAGACAATAACTTTGCACTTTCAAGGTGCGTTCCATTCGACAGGGTCCCTACGCTGTGTTCACTGCTCCCTACTCCCTGAGCACGGTATATCAGTTGAAGTGGACTTCACTGACAATAACCGCTCATTTGGAATGCCCTGCAAACGTCATCAAAGAAAGTCAACGACGGGGTCGCGCAGATAATGATATAACAAATATATATAGGACTATATTCATATTTTAATTTTTATTTACTATCACGTTTAAAATATCACTTTACTTCACAAACTAGCTAGGCTGGCTGCATTCACTGAGGTAAATTATAATCATCAAAAATAGTATATGTAATATTCACAAGAATAACCGTTAAAAATACTGTCATTTGTATAACAATGGTGAAATGTTTGAATAATTACACACATACGTAAACTCCTCCATCATTAGTAATGACCGTTACTGGTGACGACGTGATGCGTGCAATGACAGTTGGGTGATCATCGCTCTCCACTTCCTGTGAAGTGATGTATCGATGTTCCCTTATTCCCTATGCCGTGCACAGTGCCCTTCGAACTGAACATGTTCGCTCCCTTCGGATTGGAATCTCACTTAAGATGGCGGAATACCCTGTGAAGTCCACTTCGCAGTCCACTTACGGTCGAATGGAACGCACCTTCAGATTTAAAACTTTGCAGGATGTTTTCATTCACTTAGAGCTATGTTACACACTACATGAAAGGTATAATTTTCAAAAATCCATTATAGGGGCCCAATAAATATATATATTTTTTTATGACATAGACATTGTTTTCTGTACACGTGTAGCTCGAGGAAGGGTAGTTCTGTTGTGAGTCAGATGCCAAATGGAAATGTATTGATCGAGCACCTGCAAGATGTCACAGTTGTGCAACATCAAGCTGTATGTCCCTTCTCTCTGTCTGTCTTTGTCTGTCTCACACACAGTTGGAGAATATGGATAATTGAATGCCCCATACCAGCACATTTGGCGTAGCTGATATGTCATGTGCTTATAAAGGTGTGGAATGTGATGACAGTTACCATAGAAACCTCTAGAAAGATGGGTGGGGGATTGGACGTTGGGGTCAGAGTGGACAGAATTGCTTCGAAAGCAGGCATGAATTTTTTTTTATTATTATTATTATTTATGCATGCAAGACATCAAAAATGGTTTAACTGTCATTATCTCATGGTATTTACTATTGATGCCATCTTACAATTTTGCTTAATTATATTTATTCACACCTACGTTTAAATTTCACGACAGACTGTAACCTCATTCAGCAGTAATTACTAAAAGGTGTAAATTAAGTCTAATATAACATTTAATATATCTCATTAAATAAGAAAACACTGGACGTGTAACATGTTTTGGATTATAAGTATTAATTGTAGAAAATAGCAGCCTAATATTTATTCAAAGTGGCTGATTAAGATCATAAAACAGAGTATTGTGCCAACGTCACTAAAATGTTAAGTATACTAGTATTTGTTTGTATCTAAATAAGAAGCACTTGTTTGCCTAGCTTCTCGTATGTGAACCTTAAGCACTTGATCACATTGCTAAATATTAAATATGTTTAATAGGTAGATGGGAACTGATTAGAACTACATCTAATCCTCAATGTCTTTGTCACATGGCCTTAAATATTAAAATATAACAGCTCTGCTAAAACATAACTAAATGTGTAACATTTTTATTTGAAAGAGCACGTTCAGTGTTCACATCCTGCTGCCATTAAATGAAAAGAACTGAGGCAGAGATTTGCACCCACTTTAATGCTTCTGTTGATTCCTCCAAACAGTCTTTCATTATTGTAATTGCCCTGTCTGTCCATCAATGTGTTGCCCCTTCTGAAAAAACAAACAAAACAAAAACATATTATCTTAAGTGTGAATAATGCTGCAGCCTTGATGTAGGGAATGTGTTGTGAATTTATTGCATGGTATTATTAGGGTTGCTTTGAAGGACAGGAGAGGACAAACTCGTTTCCCATCAGCTTTGGCCTGTTTGAATGTAGATAACAATGTTAGCGGGTGCGGGATGCATCCGCTCTGTCTTTGTTTGTGTGTTTAAGTCTCACATGTGGAAGCTGACTAGATATGTATTGATGTAATCTATTATAATTGTTAATTACTTCTGGAAAAAATGGTTTCAAAGACCCTCTGTATCTTGTGTCTTTGTTATGCTCATAGACCAGCAAATGTTTTGACGCATAAATGCAAAAATATGAAAAAAAAGTGGCAAAACGGTTTCCCTCTAACATCTATTTTTACAGAGCCACTAAACGGAAATTGTGGGGGGAAAAAAAATATGAGATGGGAGGAAAAATTATGTCAATGCTTGTGTGTGCTCTTGAAAATGTTTTTCCTCCCATCTCATATGTTTTTAAGTTTTTCCGTACGATTTGTTTCAAACCACGTGACGGGTATGTTAAGGGTCGGGGTCAGGGGTAGGTCATTCCTACGAATTCATACCAATTTGGCAACTCGTAAAATATACGAATTAGCCACCTCGTAAAATGCGAGATCGGGTTGGACATGGTAATGGAAAGCAAGGAAAAAAGTCATTAATTTGTTACACGTGACTAACCATATAATTGTGCACAGTTTATTTATTTCTGTCGTTTGTTGTCAATGATAAAGTCTGTAGATTCAATGAGTCAGTGTTGCATATTCCGGTCATGCAAATACATTTCAGTATTTGATTAAAGGTCCCGTTGCATGCGATTCCATGTTTCAAACTTTAGTTAGTGTGTAATGTTGCTGTTAGAGTATAAATAATATCTGTAAAATTATAAAGCTCAAAGTTCAATGCCAAGCGAGATATTTTATTTAACAGAAGTTGACTACAAAAAACGGCTCGATTGGACTACACCCCTCTACATCCTGCATTAGTGACATCACCAGAACCGTTTCTTGACTAACCTCCGCCCACAGGAATGCTCCCTCAACTCTACTGGCTACTTGCGCACTTCTTATAACTTAGCCTACTGTGTTTACTCAGCTCTTACGGTGATTTTCTGAAGTAAATCTGACGCTTCATCTTTTGTGTGATGTACAATAAACTTTATTAAACTCATCAGTACATGTTTGATCATCATTCAGACAGCAGACTTGTAGGTTATTAATAAATAATGGATACATAGCCTACAAGCAGATGACAAATACGTTATAATAACCGTAATTAAACTACTAAACCATACCTGTTTCATCTCTATACAGCACTCTGTCTCTGTAGGCATTATTGTCCGACTCGAAATGAACGCCGTTACTGAGAGTTTCTGATATTATCATCATTCCGTGAGATGAATTTTTCCTGACAGACTGAGCACGAGCTCATGAAGCTCCGCCCCGTGTGTCGTCCAGCAGCACCTCATTTGCATTTAAAGGGGACACACTGAAACGGCTCGTTTTTCTGAGCCCCAAAAAATGTCAATTTAAACATGCTGTAAAAAATGATCTGTTGGGTATTTTGAGCTCAAACTTCACATACACACTCTGGGGACATCAGAGACTTATTTTACATCTTGTGAAAAGGGGCATAGAACGGGACCTTTAAATGACATTTGTGGTTTGCTTTTTATATTATTAACATTTTTAGCACTTGTTGGGTTGCCACTTCATTTCCAATGTCAAATGTGGGTCTTGACGTAAAGAGCACTTAGCAATACAAATAAAATAAAAACCATAGAAGATGATCTCACTCTAAATGTATGGCTGATTTTGACCTCCACCTGCTGGAGGTGAACAGAAGGGTTGTTTAGTCCTGCTCAGAATAGCAGCATTTACCTTGAGCTTTAAACCTCAGCTTTGTTCCATATTTATTTGAACAGGTTACAGAATTCACACTGCACACTGCCATACTTGTAAGAGGTAAGTCTTTTGTATCTTTTGCACAAACTACTGTTTAAAATTGATGCCTCACATTTTTAATTCAGTAATTCTGGCAAGTATTCAGTACAGCCTTTATTTTTGAATTCGGGTTTCATTCAATGTGCATTAACAAGGCCAGGCATTATAATTTATGGCTGATACAATTTATGCACTGTGTCATGTGTGCGGACTCTAAGAAATCTTATTAACAGAGAATAAACCAATAAAGCTAACGAGAGGATGTGGTATTGTGGTTAAAGCCTAACTTTTCCCTCAGAATGACACTGACTAATGAATCAGCCTGTAATTAAGAAGTTGCCATCTCTGCAGTCCTGATTACTGATCTTCAATATGGCATGGTTAACACTCAAGCATTCTTTGTTTTGTTTTCATCTCTATTTTTGTGATCATTATATGCCGACACCCATAAACTTGTATTTAAAAGGATGGTTCGGAGTAAAATCAACCTAGGGTCCTTTGCACCATGACCTCGAGCCAAACACCCCCCCAGAAGCCTTTTTCTCTTGGTTGAACATGATTAATAAAGTTAGAGCTTATTTAGAGAAATCAGCCGGATGGCTTAGTGCAGGCGCTAATGGATCCTGTGATGTATCTCGTAAATCACCCCACTATAATGCCCAGAACTTATACAGTAGTACAAATAGGTTATGTACTCATAAAATGAGGCATTGGAAAGTTTGTAAGTACATCAGGAGTTTATTTAAATAACACTTGCCTTACGGCTCATGCTACTGCTAACCCAGACGTCGAAGTCACTTCAGTGGTTTGGGAAAAGTCCTGGCAGAAAGCAATGCATAAGGATGTAGGGTAACGACGAATTATTATGTTTTTCCGAAGTGTTAACAACTTAGTGTTAACTAATAACTGTTGCAAACTGGTTCTACCAACAAAATATTAGTGCATTCCTGGAACTGGGCGTCGTTACACTACATCCTTATGCATCACTTTCTGCCAGGACGTTTACGTGTTTGGCTCGAGGTCATGGTGCAAGGACCCTAGGTTGATTTTACTCCGAACCATCCCTTTAAGAACAAACTCCCTCAGTGTGTCTGATCTGGAATTCCCTATAAAGCAAAGGTTCTATATAGAACCTTAAAGTGTTCTGTCAGGTGCTTCATCTATATATATATATATATATATATATATATATATATATATATATATATATATATATATATATAATATATTGTATATTGTATTTAATATGATATTTCCTAAAACAACTGCAAACCCCATTGCTAAAGTTGGAAGTTGAGAAAAGGCCCAGTACAGTTGAGTTTATAGGGAGAGGTTGAATAAAGGGTCACTGGCATCAGTGAAGGCACATATACCATACTGCTAATAGATGTGCTCACTGAACTTGTGCTGCCCTCACATTTAGAGGTACCCCAGGGCATACTGTATAGATCATACTGTAAACACATAAACGGACACACAAACTATACACTATCAACCATGCCATTGCATATTACAGATTTGTGGGCTCTTTGTGAGTATCGAACAGTTACTAATAGCTATTGGTTGATGGAAATTGCCCCAGAGATGATTTAAACTCTCAACACAGTTGCTCAATATTGAAAATTCTGTCATAATTTACTCACTCTCAATGTCGTTCTAAACAGTTTGACTTACTTTTGTAGAACTTGAATGTAGAAAAGACAATCTTTCAACCATCAAAAAAGGACATGAAAGCATCATAATATCAAATTGTCTATATAAAGTCATACAGGTTTGGAACTACACAAAGGTGAGTAAACGAAGACAGGATGTTCGTTTTTGGGTGAACTGTTCTTTTAAAAAAACCTTCATGTCTTACATCTACTTGTGTGTGACTGTTTTACAGTTATTGTCAGCTTTGTTGTGGGTTGTATAGACATTCCATTCAATATAACAAATAATTAATTCATCATCTTCTGTCTTGAGGGTAAAAGCAGAGTGCCCTTCCAGTGGTGTGTGTAAAACACCTAACAAATTGTTCCAATTTCCTCTAAGCATTACCTGGGACACACAACATCTGTTATTTACTGTACCAGAGTGCTTAGTGTTACCAGCTGTTGTGTGTGTTTTGGGAAGAGATTTGAGGCCATTACCCTTCAGCTATTTTACATAAAGGCTCCATTGGAAACTCCCAGTGGCATAGACAGAGAAGCTGACAACTCTCTAACCAATACAGCATGTGTCAATAACACACTGATGCTGTGCGATAGATTAATCCATATCATGCTCACTTCTCAGTTGTGTATCGGTGGTGTTCCTGCAACTGGGTTAACTAACACTAATATCGACCGTAAACAGGTTAAAGGGATAGTTCACCCAAAAATGAAAATTCTGTCACCAATTATCCTCACGTCATCCCAAACCCATAACTTTTGTTCATCTTTGCTTTTTGCTTTTATTCACATATAAACATTCATCAATGCACTCATCAGTTGTGGTAAACCAGAGCCGGCCCAGCCACTAAACGACCTTTGCAATTGCAAAGGGCCCCGTGGCCAGCAGAGGGCCCCCTAAAGTCACTGCTAGAGAAAAAAATTCACACATAAAAAGTAACATAAAATAAATAAATACAAATAAATGGGCCTACAACGCTCTTTATCAGGCATCATGATAAGCACAGTTGTTATTTATTTATTTTTTATAGCGATTAACAATTTTCCCGCGACCGCGAGTCTTGACCCTGAAATGACCCTATGATGTCACTCGTTGTCAGTCAGTCAGTTAGTCGTGACTTTGACGTCGAGCGTTGACGATGTCTGAGAAAAAAGAAAATATCTTTCTGGAAATGAAAAACTTAAGAAGAAAAGACTGGAGGAAGAGAAGAAACAAGAAGAAAAAGGTATGTAAGCCTAATTGTCCGATACCTGTATGGATAACGTTAATAATCTGTATCTGCACAGTCGTATATTAACATTAGCCAAAATCGCGCATGTATTAACTTTCATTACCGCTACAATTGTTTACATGCTAACATGCTGCTGCTGAAATTGGTTTAGTATTATGCCTATTATTCGATGTGGTGTTAATGCATTTAACAGCAATATAAACCCAGATTGGCTTCTAACCTACACTAAAGGGCTAACACATTAATTTATTCCTTATGTCCAGGATCACTTTTAAAATACATGCTGCCAGTGAACAAAGCACTAGCTGTTGGTGAGTATAAAGGGGTTGTAAAAATGATAACCTTCTGCATTTTAAAAATTAATTTTACTTTTATATATAATTATTTTCTTTTATTTTTTCATTGCAGCTCCATCAATTCCTAGTTCACAAGAAGCTGACAATGTTGGTAAGTTCTGTGTTTTATTTATAGAGATAGATACATTCCCCAGTGGTTGTAGTGTCCTGTCCTTTGCTCATACATGAAATTTGTCATGAGGTGGGTTTGTAGTAGCTGTTTTATTGAGCAAAGCTGCTAATGTTGAAAATACAATTTATCTAAAGTAACTTTAAAAGAAAATGGCAGGTTGCATTTTTAAATCTTCCAGGTTTGATGCTAGGGACACGGGTCATTTCAGTTCAGTCAGTCAATTACATTATTTTTTTTTATTTTTTTTTTTTAGCAGGTCCATCCATCCCTACCTCCAGCTCTAGTGTCACACAAGAAGCTGACAATGCTGGTAAGTTCTGTCTTTTATTTTAAACTAGATTTGAATAGTTCTATTGAAATGTTATTATTGTTATTATTATTATTTTTGTTACTATTGATCTTGTTTGTGGTGTTTTAGATGTTATTGTTTTGTTTATTTGAAAGATTCTAACATTTGAATGTTCTATTTATTATTTAATATATTATTTTATTTAAATGTTATTTTATTTGCTCTATTTAATTTAAATTATATATATGCTTGTGCCTCTTAAACTGTTGTCAATAAAAGATTGGTTTGGTCAGAGAAAATCACTTTATCAGTCTTTTTATTCAGCAAGTTCATCAATGTGTGTTCAGCTTGCACTTATAATAATAAAAATAATAAATCATTACATTTATATAGCGCTTTTCTAGGCACTCAAAGCACTCTACATAGAAGGGGGAATCTCCTCAACACTTCTGCTCAGCTCAGTGGTATCACTGTTTTTTTCTGTTAGACATCAAACATAGTAAATATAATAATAATAATAATAATAATAATAATAATATGTACCGTATAGTTATTAGGTAGTCATTGCTTTTCTTTAGGCCTTACTTAAAATGGTCAAAGGGGCCTCCAACCAAATTTTGCATAGGGCCCCCAAAGGTCTAGGGCCGGCTCTGTGGTAAACAGAAGCTTTCCGCTTGACATGCGAGAACCGATGAGGTTCATTCTCGTGTTACGCAGCACGTTTGAGCTTCTGGACGAACCAATGAGGTCTGTTCTCGCAGGTTTGGTTGAGCATCTGTTTATTTGTGAATTCAAGACCAAAATAAATCTGTTTATCATATAAAGCAATGAACTAAACCTGGTCGATTTATATGGTTTAGTTTCACGATCTCTTAATGCATTTTTTGAAGCGTCAAAGTGGTAGTTGTGGAGCTGTCTAGAGAAGATCTCAGACTTCATTAAACATGTCTTAATTTGGGTTTCGAAGACGAACGAAAGTCTTACGGGTTTGGAACGACATGAGGATTCAAGCATTCAAGGATAGAGTGAGGGTGAGTAATTGATGAAAATGTATTTAGCAATTTTTTGGGGGACACTTTAATCTGTCCGGGGTCCAGATAATATTTTACAACAAAGTCAAGTTTTTTTTTTTTTTTTTTTTTTTTTTATATTATTGAACATTAAGGTTTTTGCATTATGTTGGCCTGCTTTGCTTATTTGACCTTCTGCCCCAAAATTCTCCTTGTAGTAATATTTTTGAAAAATCTCATTTCCTTGCTCATGATTCTCATTTGATACTCACTTCTTTCTGTTTCAAAGTTTGCAGTAACATATTTTAATGTTTCTGAAAGAAGTCTCTTATGTTTACCAAGGCTACATTTATGGAATCAAAACACAGTAAAACAGTAATATCATGAAATATGGTTACAATTTAAAATATCTGCTTTCTATTTGAAACAATTAATTCCTGTAATGACAAAGCTAAGTTTTCAGCACCATTACTCCAGTCTCTAGTGTCACATGATCCTTCAGAAATCATTCTAATATGCTAATATGATTTGCTGCTCGAGTTGACAGTTGAGCTGCTTAATATATTTGTGGAAACCATGGTACATGTTTACAATGTGGACGTCTTTACTGTCACTTTTTAATAATTTAATGTGTCCTTGCGTAGTAAAATGTTTAATTCCACAGGTTTTGTGGGGGAAAAATAACAACAAAACAAAAACAAACAATAATAATAATTAATAGTGCATTTCTATGTTTGTTAGTCATTAAACTGTACTTTAAACTGTAATTAATCCATGACACATCCAATGAATATTACATTGTTGATGGTCTTGGTAAAAGCTACAGTATGAAACATGGAATGCACTGTTTCTGGACCTATAAACCTGGTCACCTTGTTACTTGCCATGCAGGTCATCAGCTTTAGACATGCTGAGATGATGTTTATTTTCAAATGGTGTGACCAATGCATCCACGGCTCTCATTTTCAGGCCATTTGATCAACTTTTTCTTATGGCTTTTCTATTTCACAGATATTACTGAACTGTTTTTAGCTGCAAATCATGAGGAAAATCAATATTCTGCACAGACTGACATTGAAATGGAGATTTTCTCAAGGTTTTAGAAAGTGTGGGCAACAGGTTACGCTTAAAAATGCTCATTTCAAAACAGCCCACAAAGCCCTCTCTCTCTCTCTCTCTCTCTCTCTCTCTCTCTCTCTCTCTCTCTCTCTCTCTCTCTCTCTCTCTCTCTCTCTCTCTCTCTCTCTCTCTCTCTCTCTCTCTCTCTCTCTCTCTCTCTCTCACACTCACACACTCACTCACTCACTCACTCACTCACTCACTCTCACTCAATCCACTGGGCTTAAATCCCACCAAGCCAATACTTCTTGGTCAACCTGTATAAAGCTAGGTGACAACAGGAAATTCCTATCGCTTGTCAGCGGTTTCAATTTCCCTCAAGTTTTGCATCTTCAGAACATCCAAACCGGTATTGCGGAATTGCAAGGAGTCCTAGTTGAGTTTGAGTCAGAAGAAGATTTATGAACCCAAGGATTGAATAATTATCCTACTTTATTAGTCCATATGGAACCAATTATGTTTAGATCAACTTGGGTGACATTAAGCAAAAGTGATGAATATGTTGTGAATACATTTTGAAATTATTTTTACTTAGCTGATTCCATTGGGCATGCAAAAAAAAGCAAGCTAAAAAAAGCAGAAAAGCAAGCAAGCTTTTAATTAAAGTTGTCAAAAGGAACAATTTGTGTTCTGTAGCAGTTTGTTGAATTTTGGAGGAATTGTCAGTTGCCACAATGGTGTTGAGCTTGCATCTCAACATTTATACAATACCTCTATTATTATTATAACTGTTTATAATATACAATTAAAGTAGCCTAGCAATTCTTATACACATCAGATGGTTATTTCGACCTTCTGAAATGACAACTAACATTTTATGTTTAAAAAAAAAATGAATTCATTCTCCATTTCTATGTTTGTTAGTCACTACCGTATTTCTTACTGTAATGAAGCCATGTTAGCAATCCACATCCCATAAATAGCCTATTACAATGTTTGTAATATTGGCATTAATATATAGAATGTAGATTTCAGAAACCCTTGAATTAGAGACACCAGTGGCCGTTAAGTGAACTGCAGCCAGCAACGTTTTGCTCATGCTCTCACGTGACGTAAGAGACTGAGGGTGGCCCAGATATACTCATGGCAAAGTTATTTTTTGTTCACCGCTTAGAAGTTAAAAGAAGTTGGAAATACTTTAACAGCGACATACTGTTAAGAGCATTCAGACGCCATCCACGCTGCTGAGAGCGACGGTTAGATGAATATGTAATGTGCTGCGTGCTTTCCTCTCAACAACAAAATAAACACACAACTAAAATGACAGTAACCTATTAATGAGAAGTGAAATTTGGTTAACTTACCTTTGACCAAAAGAAACAGCTTGCCATTCTTCCAAAAAAAAAAAAAAAAAAAAAAACCTTCATGACATGTCTGAGTCTTCACAGGCACCTTCTTATGACCTGTAAGAACTGCTGCTTCAAACGCAAACATCCGTAGGCCATGTACAAACTGTCTTTGCTGATATTAAGGTTATATAGGTCCCATCAAAATAATTCTCTGTCTGAGAGGCCTGCTAAAAATAGCACAGAGTCAATATTAAGGCCCCGCTGCGGTGCAGAGTTTATCATTAAATATGCATGGTACTTTAATGTAAAACATGACACTCAGCCACGGGAGAACTTGAGAAACATGTCATACCTTCAATAGAACTTGATATGGAATGCTTGCATTTGAGAATCGGCACCAGGATTTGCAGGTAGCAAGATGGGGCGGGAAAAAGAGCCATTTATTTGGACTGACAGGATTTGTTTGGCAACCGATATATCAATGCAAAGCTCAATAATATGTGCTCTTTTTGAAAGGGCTTGTTATAAATAATTCAGTGCAGGTTCTGTCATGGAGACTCAGGTGCAGGTTATGGATATGATTTGTGTTGTCTGTATTGACAGAGGCTAGTCTATGTGGCTCCTTGTTTCCCTGCCCAGGATAAGAAACAGGCCAATATGTATATAGGCTACACACGCACGTCATACGCACTATGGTGTAGGATCAATCATTAGTTTATGTGTGAAGGTGTTATTTATATTATGCTCAGTATTTTCAGTCTGTGTTAGTAGTATAAGTTTTGGCTTTTTAGTCACTTACCAGTGAAATTCCTTTTTGTTTAGCTGACCTTCCTCTTTTCTTCTGGTATTTTATTATTTAAATGCACAGTTTTAACAGCCCTTGAAAACTCTCATATAATCTAACCTGTAGGCTAATGCACCACTTTAATCAACATTACTTATACTTGCAGTATATTTCTGCTTTTTTAGTTCATTGCATTTACGTTTTTACATTTTAAAGAAAGCACCATAGTATCGGTTGGTTTCAGTTATGAGCTATTATGTCTAATGAACTGAACTTGGTCACAATGACTGGAAGTACATGAAGAGACTGCTGAGCTGCTTTCTACAATAACTGCAGTATGGAACTGATTTTATCAACTGGTTAAAAGGGGAGAGTGCTGTAAATGTCATCCCTCACTTCTCAAGCCGTTCTTCAACTTTCTAAACATAATTTGCATTCTCGGTTCTATCTTTAAAATGCATGCATCCTTACGCATGTGCAGTGAGGTAAAATACAGCTCAAATATCAGGTGTTTTTTTGTTTTAGATTGAGAATATGACTCAGGGAACATGGGAATTTTCACGATCTAGGTTTCACCCTTAGAACATCTCTTAAAAGGTAAGGTTCCCCAAAGATCAAGTCTTTGATTTTGTCAAACTTGACACTATTTTTACACTTGACACCATTATTAGCGAAAGATGCTGTGGATTATATATGAATGCACAGCTTAGAAGAGTGACTAGTGAACTTATGGGGCTTTAACAGGTTTGACATAACAAATATATATTTTAACAAGGTTGAACTAAAATATGCATAGAAAGACAAAAAAACTCAGAAATCTAAATGTCACATGTCAAAAAAAAAAAAAAAAAAAAAAGAAACAGAAGGGAGTTGCTGGAAAAGACTAAGAGCCCCTCTTCTGATATTTACAGTATTTCATGAATAAAACATTATAGAATGTGCTGCTTTGAAATATAAATAGTGTCCTAATACATCTTCTAGTATGTCTCTAACATGTTTTATGTAGAAGGCATTGACTTGTAACTTGCCATATACTGCCATCTGCTGTTCATGTGTTAGTAGTGAATGGTTTTTGTTTATCCGTACCTCGGAAGTACTTGTGCATTTGTAAAACATGTTCTTCACTAGGGAACGACACATTTGGGGTTCTTTTTATCAAAGAAATGTACCTCTTTAGTTGCAATAGCAATTCTGCCCTACAAAGGTAAAACATAACTACAAAAAGGTTATTTTTATTTATTTTTTAGAGAGAGAGAGAGAGAGAGAGAGAGAGAGAGATATTCCTGAAGCTGCATGTAAAATGTACTTAATATATATGGCACGTTTCCCAGAAGCATTGTTATCTAAGTAGTGTGTAAAATGTGTCTCTTTCTATTTAGTTATTTGATTTTTTTTTTTTTTTTTTACTACAGACAACCACACTTAAACGTACAGTATGGCATTTTTCGCCGCTAGGGGTCGCTAACCTATTTACAATAACAAAGGCGTAGTTTGATGACGCAACATTTGCTAAGAATTATGGATCTTGTCGTCAACGTCAAGCCGACCGATCTAATAATGTTTATGGATGGCTGAATACATCGATGTTTTTATCATGACTGTGATATAAAGCAGTACAGGATTGCTAAGAGACAACTATCAGCTCCACACGCGACGCGAGTCCCACGGATATAAAGGAATATGGACATTTCATTCTACCGAACTACACGCAGAATTACTACTCACAGGTCAGTTTATTAGACAAATTAAACTTGTGAGGTAACGCAGCGCTGTTTCACTTGGTCTAACATTACACTATCACACTAAACTGCATTTGAATGTGTTGAAATGTATGTGTTAGTTTGTCTGTATGAGACTAACGTTAGCAGTAAACTAGATCAACATTAGAATAACATACAGATCATATTCTGACATTTTATCATTGTTGAACGTTATAAAACATTGATTAGTTTTATGTAAATGTGCTCACCTGTTTAATAAAGTACATGTAGGAGCGGTCGAAGTCTCGGACGTGGAGCTCTCGTTTATATACTGTCTATGGGAGCTCTCGGCATCTCGAAAAACACCGCGCTGATATTGATTCTCGTTTTAGTTCTCCTTTTTTATCCAAAGTCTGTTTGCCATGGTCCATAATGTTTGAACGAAACAACAACAGCGTGCAAATAGACATTGCGAACTACAAAGTTGTCCGCGTCAGTCGCTTTGGTTACTATCAGACGGCTCTGGTTCATAGCTCTGGTTGCCATGGCAGCACGAGCGGAAACCAGAGACAACGCGGATATGACGCCATTGGGGGCGACAAAACGGAAATGAAGAAACGGGACGTTTCTCGAATTAAATTACAAATTTCTCCTGGTTTGAAAGTTGTTGGAAACAGTCGGGATAATGTAAGTACACAACTAAAAAAATATATAACATAGATATAGTGATTTTTGCTATTTTTAAAGCAAAAAAGTTACATATTGTGCCTTTAATTGCTTGCAGAACGATGACAACATAGCATCTTTTTTGTGTTTGAAAGGCAAGATGCTTTAGCTTTTGGACCTGAAATCTCGATGCTTTTAAGTTAAAAAAAAAAACATGCTGGCAGAATGATTAACATGGCATGGACTGAATAGGTAAAAAAAAAAAAATAATAATAAATGCATTAACACCAGCAGAGGTGTAATTTACCTACCATTAGAGTTTGATTGGATGCACAGACTCTAATACTTCTAATTAAAATCTAATACTTCTGTTTAATGATAAGCCTGTCATGTACTACTATATGGTTATTACTTTTTTAATTATTTGCCGTTTCTTTTCTTGCTCTCTTTAACCCTATCAGAACAGACCTGCAATCCACAAGTTGAGCTAAAATATACGAACAATGGATATAGAGAGAAAGATCATCAAATGATTGTGAACTCAATTATAGTCTGAATGACTGTTAACCCTTCAGTTGTTTGACTCACTGTTGGGTCCATTAATGTGAATATGATTACAGATTAATTTTAGACTCTTTGTTGCACATAGATGAGTCATACTGTAGCTTTAGGGTAGAAATGTCACTCTGTAGTAGAGGTCTGCGCGGGACTGTTTTTTAGGTCCCGCTCCCGCCCGCTCCCGCTGGGGTTATATCCCGCACCCACCCGTTCCCGCTATATATACACTATTTGTTCACCCGCTGTCTGCTTAGAATAATTTTCTTCCCGACCCGACCATCCCGCTTTAATATAGATCTCCCAGAATTTCACATGTAGCCTACATTTTCACAGAGAAAATAAAAATGTAGTCTGCACAAACATTTTTTTATTATTATTTTATTCGCCTTGTCAATATACAAAATTTACCATTTTGCTGCAGACAGTAGTAGGGGAAAAAATATCGCAGCGAAAAAAAAGAAGAAGTGTAGGCTATTATTTTATTCGTATTATCAAAATTCGTAACATTTTGCTGTTAGGCAAATACAATCAATGCATGACAGAAAGAACCGTTACTGGTCCGTGCGTGCAGCGCGTGCATAACGGTCCTGATTAGCCTACATGGCAGACCCTGTTGGTCGATAAGATTAAGATTAGGTAAAGCGAAGATATGCTGTTCTGAAAGAACGTCGGCGTCGGGAACGTGATATTGAATGACCGACCGCTCCCGTTCAAATTACACCAGAGTTACCGACCGCTACCGTTTTTTAGTCGGAAATTTAATCCCGCGGCGCAAAATATCTGGTCGGGTCCCGCGGATCCCGCGGGACAGCCGCGGGAATGCAGACCTCTACTCTGTAGCCTCTATCACAGATCCTTATGCTGCATTGAAACCTGCATGAACACAATTGATTGACAGTGGCACGTAAGAAAGCAACAAAAGCCCAGTCCAAAAGCCCACCCTGGGGCAAAGCTCAAACAATCGTCCTGTTGTCTCACATTCAACTCTCCAAATGCAATGTGTCAAATTGGTGTGGAGGAAAACAATGCAGAACTGAGTGTGTGTAAATGAGGGATTCTGGAGAGACCAATAACACCTTCAGTGTGATGTTTTGGGATGTGTGTGTGTTTGCATTTTAGCATTTGCTGCTTTTGGTGAAGGGACCATCTCTGTTGTAATATTATCTGCTCTGTGGTCTTGGCTGGACGAGATAAGGTGGTTCATACAACAGTTTATCAGACATTCTCCCATGCAGTCTCTTAAATGGATACCCTGAGGGGGGCAGTAAAAGGCCATGTTGCATTGTGTAAGCTTGCTGCTGTGTTCCTGCTGCTTTATTGAACATGGAACAAGGCCATTTGGATGCAGAAAGCAGAGATGATCTTGGGTAAAGTGGATGCGCCCAGAACACTGGAGTCTGAAACTTACTTTCTGTGTAAAAATGTTTTACATTTTGTTTCTTTGTTTGAAACAAAGATTGTTTTTGATTGTTTCTTCACAGTGGCACTTTGGAATTGAAAAAAGGGGTAAGTTCACTGATAATAATGTAAGGATAATGTAATATAGAATACTTTACCACAAAATAAGGCAGATTTAAGTAAAAAAGAAAAAAATCTGCCAATCAAGAAAAAAAAAAATTCTGAGCAGCACACTGTAAAATAATTACAAATATAAATTAAGAAAATACTGTTTCAGTCATTCAATTTTACTTGCCGTTTCTTTGTAATTAACTCTTTCCCTGCCATTGACAGTATTTTCTTGCTTTCCGTGGTATCATGCATCTTCTGAAAGAGTGCAGGATCTCCTGATCAAATTGCAGGTGAAGAAGAAGCAGAAACAAGCGATAAGCATATGTGATCATCAACATTAAACAGCATAAAAATCAAAACTGCCTAATGTTACAGGATGAAATGTCGACCCAGGATGAGCTATAGGACTGTCTGTGAAGCTTTGGGGGTGTTGATGGACTCAATCTACTCCATCTGTGTTTTGATCATTGTTCTGAATCCGATCCGGACATAGTCTTTGACAAAAATGCGATTTTTCTCAGCTTTTTGCTCAAAATGGTGCTTTTTATGAAACTTACCCACTTTAAAATGTTGATAAAAAATAAATAAAAATACTTTCAGCTAGAATAAAATGTTTTTTTGTTGTTGTTGTTGTTTAAAAGCAGAGGATCTGTTCTTTTGATATATTTGTTCAGATATATCTACAACAAAATATTCTGGGGGCCATGAAACTTTTGTGAAAATTATCAAAAATGCAGGCACTGGCTAGAAACTTTTTTTTTTTTTTTCAAAAACGCTGGCTGGGTAATAATTTAATTATTATTTTAATAGAATTTTTTGTGTGAAAATTGTTTC
This sequence comes from Scardinius erythrophthalmus, assembly GCF_964197995.2. Lineage (NCBI taxonomy): Eukaryota > Metazoa > Chordata > Actinopteri > Cypriniformes > Leuciscidae > Scardinius > Scardinius erythrophthalmus. The sequence goes on from NC_138238.1 coordinate 6,643,881, forward strand.
TACAATTTTTTTTTTTTTTTTTCATTTGTCCTTTAGTTCTTATTTTACCAGGGTTGTGGCAAAAGCTAATGGTCTCCACGCATGCTCAGGGTTTCCTGCACCACTTGATTCTGCAGTGTCATACTGAATGTGATGGATGCGAAGCGACAAAATAATGTTAAGAGAACATTTCTATTGAGTTTTTGCTGGTAGCACGCTAAAACAAACAATAACAACTGTGGTGTCAATAGTGTAATCAAATTTATGAGAAAATGACTTAAATGAGCGGGTTCTTTTTAGTAAATCAAAAACAAACTGTCCATTTTACGAGCAAATGACTCTTATGAGTCGGTTCTTTCGGTGAATCAAAACGTACTGCACAACGTAAATTGAGTTTAGAAGTCCAGTTCATTATCAAATGACTCTTACTGGATCTCTTAATGAATATTTTGAAGAGACTCTCAAACTAGCCTAACTCTTGGACTCAATCGGACGAATTCTGACTGAACTCGGTAAGAGTCGTTGAATCAACATCTGATTCACTTCATGAACTGCTAGTTGTAGCCTATGCTTTTTGTTCATTATAGAGATATGAAGATTAGGGACTTCAAATTTATATGGGATTATATGGGATTAAACAGTCATTTTCAGGGCCAAACTGTTTTTTTGTTTTTGTTTTTTTTACCTACCATGTAAGGTCTAAATATGTAGGAACCTGAGTGCAAATTTTTATATTTATATTCAGCAACATTGTATTTATTTGGAGGAAAACACATTTACCTATACAATGAAAGAACGTCTGGTTAAAAGTTGTGACCCTGTCAAGTATCTCAGGTGACTTTTAGGGCATTGGGGTCAGGTGGAATGACGTTATCCTAAAGAAAGTATAGACGCACAAATATAGAATATAAATCCTCTTGGGTTGTTGTGACCCTGATGCCCCCCTAGAGATTTTCTTCTAGCTAGGAAGCTTTGAGGCTCCTGGAAGAAGGTGCTCTTCTATTTCCTTTGAAATGACAGGGGGTTCAAACACACCCTGTAGTTTCAACAGTCTTGCAGGGAATTCAGTGATAGGGCTTTTTCCAGAACAAGGATTAGTCTTTTAAAGAGTGTTCTGATTGCCCTTCACATGATTTTTCTGTCTAATCCCGGAGGGCTCAATTTACTTACTTAATATTACAATGTACATGTCTGTCTGAACTTCAATTTCTTGCTGCATTGTTTTCTGAAATGTACAGTGGAGTTTACTGGAGCTTATACAGAACACTATAGCACAAACTATTATCAGTTTCTTTAAATGCATTGCATGAACATTGTTGAGAAAAGTTCTTCCAAATCAAATGCAACAAGTGCTGTGTGCACTAAGAGGATCATCCAAATTCTTCAGAAGAAGTTTATTTTATACATAAAAAAAAAAAAGTCCCTATCCATGACACATTCTAGGATTTTTTTTAATTTGTTTTAATGTATGAAATAAACTTCTTCTGTTGTAATAGCAGATAGCAATACTGTCCTGCAAAGGCAAAATACAATAACTACACCAACACTGAAACTGAGAAAATGTCTATTTATTTAAAATGTTCATACTTTGAGCATATTTGAGCCAAACCTATCTGTCATAGTCTCTAAGATACCTTGGATATAGTCACTTTGCCTTTGTGTGGCAAAATAGCAGTAACAGTGTGTGTGTGAGTGTGTTTCCTACTTATGAAGTCGTGATTACAAGCTCGTCACATTCAAGTGTTCTGTTGTTGGACAGAACTGGAATCATGGAGGACACCAGGTTTATTCTTGCATATTCATATGGAAAATCTTATTAAATCCAAAACTATATTTAGCGTCCCATTCACTGACAACCATATAAACATTAGCCATGCTATCTAGATCAATTCTAGAATTCCGGTCAAGAACAGGCTATTTTTGCTGTGTATATAACATACAACATGCTTCAAATGATTATTCATATGTGTAAATTTACTTTAAATGTACTTTAGTGACAAGACATGGCGATGTAGCTGTTGTAGGAAAAAACTAATGAAGAAAACTATAGTCATAGCAGCAATTGTTCTCCCATCCACCATGTTTAAAGTTTATGGCACGCCCATATGGGGAAATTGGGTATCAAAATTATCCATGGGCTTCCCACAAAAAATATATGATCAATAAGTTATTACATATATTTTATTTGCTTTGACTCATCACCTTAAAGGTGCTGTATGTAGGATCCAGCGGCCTCTAGCGGTGATGTTTCAGATTGCAACAACAGTGCTCGTGCGCGTGCTCAAACTCAAGAGCGCGAACTCACTACCGGCGGCCACACTTTTCAACACAACGGAGAAAGCGTCACACAACATGCTGGAAACTCATGTAAACTCCCACTGCAACATTACCATAATAGGCTACTTTTATCAGCTTGACGTAGAACTAATGCTCCATGCTCGTACCATGATAACGTTACATTGACTGTATTTTGCCGACATGTGGTGTTATCTAGCATTATTTCACTAACTATTCGTGTATCTTTCACAATCAGCAATGTCAACATAGGTCAATGAATGAAAACGAAAACGGTTAGTCAACTAGACTGGACAATTTCAGTGTAACAATAAGACAGTAAGTAATATTACTGTACTGAACATGTCTGGAAATGTGTATTATAAACAATATGATAGTAGTGGGATGAGTGACGTTAGACAGTAGATCTAGAACATAAAATAAAAGTTACATCCTAAAGCACCTGCTTTTTGTTATCATGGAACAGTCTTTTGTATTCATTTCATGTCTTATGTATGTTATATTTTACCTTGCTATTTCAAAACGGAGGTCTCTCCACAATTCAAACGCTCTGCCGATGTTGATCCGTGTTTTCGTCCTGAGTCGATCCGATTGACGTTTGGCCTGACGAGCTTCAGCAGATATATATATATATATATATATATTTTTTTTTTTTTGGAGTTTGTGTTGGAGTCTGTGTTGTGCTGGAGGCAGGTCGTTTTTTGGTGTTATCAGACTCCATGTCGTTAGCTGCAGTGCAGTTGCAATAGACTGTAGGCTCGGGAGCGCGCATGCACGTCACATCCGGTGGATTTCGCAGAAAATCCGACCCGGAGACTTCACATAAAAATAGGAATACTGGCCTTCAGAGGTAATAGCAAAACACGAAAAGTGGATCAATGTAATGTGTGATTACAACCCCTTCACAGACGGGCAATAAAAAAGGATTCATTTTATAAAAAAAAGTTACATACAGCACCTTTAAGATAAGCAATTTTCATATTATAATTTTTTTTATGTAGTCAGTTTAATGTAAGTTAAGTTGAAATTACTTAAATATCCAAGTTGATTGTACTTAAAAATGTAAGGTAGTAACTGTTTTTTTCAGTACAGTGGTAAATATGACTTGAGAGGGCGATCGTGTCCAATTTTTAACTAGGAAACTCATATTTATGATAAATCCGATATAGCATGTGAAGGAAGCATTAATCGGGATTAACAGCATGACCTCAAATGAAGTGACATACAATGACCATTCAGACCAAGCATTCAAAACAAACACAAAGTTATTTTTTTTTAAAGAAATCTCTAATGCTCAACAAGTAACAGTAAAAATAAATTTTATAAACCAATTTAAAGCTCCAGTATGTGACTTTGGTATTTGACCACAAGAGGGCGCAGTTTCCAACAATAACAAAGGCGAAGCTTGATGACGCTATGAAGGAGGTGACGATGGGAGATGTCGTTTTTAATGCGTTTTCACCATCTAGCGATATATCTACATGGAATTAATGAATCATGATCACGGATGAGGTAATTTATTCGTTTTTGTATTACCTGTATGTCTGATCGTATTATTTTATGTCATCATAATTAATGAACTGCAAGGAACGTGAAATGTTATGCTATATTATCCCGTTACAACATACAGCTATTTGTCAAATGATTTGTTTGGTTAATGTTGTGCAGTTTTACGTTTTTATGGTTAATGCCGTGTTGTTTAACGTGTTCAAACCAATATCTAAAAGTAAATTTGAACGAACATTTGCAAGTAATGACTAAATATATTTTTTTAACATCATATCCGATTGTATTTAATTGTACTGCCATAATCTCGGTCACCACACGTGATAAAAAGCCTTACCAAAGTACAAAGAGCAATATAACTTTGTTTATAAGTGCTATTATTGACAGTTGCATGTCTTACCTGTCTCAATACACTCGCGAGAGCAGAGTCTCTGTCAAGTCCAAGATTGTCGCGCAGCTCTCTCCATCTCGAAAACGCCTGGCCGATATTTATCCAGGTTTTATTCCTTCGTTTGTCACACAGTCTGCGTGTATCAGAATATGGACGCTTTCGTTTTGTTGGCACTTCAATACTCGCCAAAGAGTTCGTGATCCATAACAGCTATAACCATACAGTCTATGGCTATAACGCTTTAACCACCACTTCCGCATTTGACCATGCGATATTCCGGTGTGGTGGGTCATATTTTTTATTTTATTCTTTTTTTTATTCTTTGTCAGACGTCTTTATTGTTTATTGTGATAAGAAAAAAACCTCAATAAAGTTGTTGTAAAAAAAAAAAAAAAAAAAAAAATCCGGTGTGGTGGAATATCCTATCACGTGGTCCACACCGGAAAAAGGATTGCGTCACTGAGGCGCGACATTTCTTTTCCGGGACGGCCAGTTATTTAAAATCGGAATTTCTCTGAAATAAAAAATCTTTGGAGACTTTTGAGATATTGTAAGTACACAACTGGAGGAAATATATCACCCTGTGCAAGTTATTTTTGGAAATTTTATTACAAAATTCCTACATATTGGAGCTTTAAAATAACTTTATTATTTTAATATATTTTATAATGTAATTTATTCCTATGGATGACACATTTTCAGCAGCCATTACTGATTTTTTGCCCATGTAACATTATCAATGTAAAAAATAGTTTTGCTGCTTAATATTTTTTTGTGGAAACCATATTACAGCGTTTCAGGATTCTTGGTAACACTTTTATTTGGATGGTTTTGATTAGAAATTCTGTTGACTATAAGTAACATTGCAACTACCAACTAAGTATTAGTTTACTGTCTGCTTAATATCTGTTAACACTTTATTTCGATGCTCCCCCAACAGACATTCTACCGATTATAAGTAACTTTGCAACTTATTCTACGTACCCTATACCATTAACAGTCTACTAATACTCTATTAATACTTTAATGAGAGTTAGTTGACATGTAGGTGCAATGCTACTTCTAGTCGACAGAATGTGTAAAGGGGATTCTTTGATGAATAGAACGGTCAAAAGAAGTACTTTGTAATATACTGTAATATACATGTATTTACAGTCAATTTGTAATTGATTTAATACATCCTTCCTGAATAAAAGTATGTATTTCTTTCAACAAATTAAAAATATATACATATTATATTAAATAAAAAAACAACTGGTAGTGTATTTACTAGTAAATCTATTATTGTGTGTGTGTGTGTGTGTGTGTGTGTGTGTGTGTGTGTGTGTGTGTGTGTGTGTGTGTGTGTGTGTGTGTGTGTGTGTGTGTGTGTGTGTGTGTGTGTGTGTGTGTGTGTGTGTGATTCTCTCTGTATTGTGTGGGTCTTTATTTCCTCCATGTTGTGAATAAACACATGTCCAGTGGTGGAATATCCTGAAGGTGTTCATGGTTGTAGGTTCAAACAGCAGGAGCCAATCCAATGTGCCCTTGAGCGAGACACTTAACCCCAGGATACTCCAGGGGGATTTGTCCCTGTAATAAGGCTACTACAAGTTGCTTTGGATGAAAGTGTCAGCTGAATGACAAATGAATAATAAAGAGTAATCCATTTTAACCTTCCCAAAGAGACGCATAATAATTACAGATTTATTCATTTAAATTCCCAAAATTCTTCTGAGAAGGCAAAGCATAAAACCTTGTCTAGTTACGGCAGAAGAACCAGCTTTTGGCACCTTGCAGAAACCATAATTTCTCCTCAACCTCGATCCGTCAAGATAAAAGACTGTCATAACCCATGGCCATGGCCCTCTGAACCTTTCAAGTTGAAAGATTGCAGAGCAATATTCATGAATGGTTGGGCACAAATCTATTGAGGCACTTCATGAAATGAGAGACCAGCTTTCTAGGTCAAGGAGAAACCCAAATTCATTCTCATCAAGGCTGCGGTTCCAGAAAGTCATCAGTAGGTCTAAGTGGCTGCTTTATTAGGATTTAATTGATCTTTTTTACTGTATTATTTTTTGCCAGTAGCCATTTATATTTCTGAGTGTCTGTGGAAGTTGCTTCCTGTCAAATATAAATATATGTATTATGTTATTGTATTTATTTAGTGTGCATTTAATAATACATACATCTGTTTAATTGGTGAATTGCATTGGTAAATTATGTGAGTGATGTTATTAATTACTTGTCGGTCTGTAACCAAAACAAATTAATTTTACTGACTACACTCTTAAAAGTAAGTAAGGGTCCCAAAAAGGGATTTTTGGATCCCCAAAGAATCTTTTAGTGAAATGGGGTTTTTCCCCTTTTTTTCTTAATGTGAAGGATAATCTAAATAAACTTTTTTTTTAAAGAATCTTTTGTGCAATGGAAATGTTCCATTGATGCTAAAGGTTCTTCATGGAACCATCAATGCAATAAAACCCTTTATGGAACATTATACGGAGTATTGGTAGTTGCACATGTTGGGTCTTTAAAGACAACCAACATCTCGGGCGGCAAAAAAGGGTGTAGGACATTGGGACGTGGTGAATGATGACTCTGTTACATCAAACTAAATTATTTAAACCCATTAATCGAACTACATTATTCAAGAGCATTCATTTATCTCTAATGCATCAGTGGGTTCTGCAGGTAAGTTAATAGAGTTTTATTTATTTTTTATTTTTTTATTTTTATTTTTTTAAACAGGCATTTTAAATGACATTTAAATATAAAAGCGTATTACCACAACCTCAAAATCATCTGCAAGTGTTTTGACAGATTTATTTTGTTTAAATGTCAAATTTTTATATCACACATCTTTATATTTTTTTCCCCATTTTAAAAGTGCCATCACAGGATTCCATTCTTTACAAAAATGAGGAACACAAGTCATATAAGAAAAATGTGAATTCAGAGACAGAGGGTCATCTGGTCATCTTTTTTTTTTTATTAACTAAATCTATTTTTTTCTTCTTCTTTTTTTTATTTAGATGATTTACTTTCCAAAATGACTATGAACAACAGAGGAGTCATACTACAGGCCAAGATGCAGTAACCATGTTTCATAGATATTTCATCATGCTCATGGCATTCTCACATGGCGGCAGATGTTCAGGTGACCTTGGTAAAGTGTGGCATTGTTTGCACACCATTCAGAATTTCACCTCAAGATGGCACCAAGTAACTGCTGAACTCAGCATAAGAAGTCAAGGACGCCCAAATCTGTTGTGGGTTAAAATGCAGGTCTAGTATTTCAATGTGATAGTTGTCCCCTAAAAAGATACTTTTCAAATGTGAAATATCACACACACACACACACACACACACACACACACACACACACACACACACACACACACACACACACACACACACACACACACACACACACACACACACACACACACACACACACACACACACACACACACACACACACACACACACACACACACACACACACACACACATATATATGAAGAGTTCAGATGCAAAAGCCTCTAAGTGCCATCTGAAATTTTCTTCTAGAATGATCATTTTTATCAAGCTTGTATATTCAAGTTCAGCAATTGCAATTTCACTTAAATGTCAATGAAAATTACCTATTAATTGTCATTTAAGTGAAATTACTGAACTTAAATATACAAGCTTGATAAAAATGATCATTCTAGAAGAAAATTTCAGATGGCACTTAGAGGCTTTTGAAGTTTCAAACTGCCTAATAATTCAGCACTTTTACTTTGTAACTAACTACAAAAAAGACCCAGCCTATGTGAAAGACAGGACAAACAGACCATTGACCACTAGATGGTGCCATGGAATTAAACAACACAATTTGTGTGTTCTCAATGAAAAAGGTATAGATATCATGATACACACCATATACAAACTGGACTTTACTTCTGTTAACAGTTTGTTGGCATGTTTGCTAGTCTAAAAGCACTTACTATCATGTTCACTATGATTCTTATATATATACATACATTTTGTGTGTACTCAATACATTGTACTGTATACATCAAGTATATGATCTAAAATGCTTGTTTTATTCACAAGACACCTCTGGAAGATTGCATGAATGCTTTTACTAAACCTTGTTGTTTAATTTATGTAGCTATCGCCTCAGAGCACAATCTGTCATTCATTCAAACCTGTAGAGGTGTGTCAAAATAAAAAGCTGGTAATCTCAAAGCTATTTACCTTCTGCTGTTCGTACCCTTGCGTTTGGGTAGGACACTAATATAAGCCTTCAGTTTGGCAACTGAAACAGCAATTATCTAAATCAGCCCTCACCACTTCTCTCCTGCTTGTCTTCTCCTTCCTAAACCTCCCAAATTACACAACGACGGCACGAGAAGACTGTGCCATCAGCATTAAGATGGAAATGACATGACTGGCATCTGCAGCTCCCATAATCACGGGAGATATGATGGATGCGTATTACTGCCGCTCAAAAGAGGCGGGGAACGTGCATTCAAGAATGGCAATTACAGTTTCCCCCCAAGAAAATCACCCAGATGGAGCCAAAATATGCAAAAAATTGTGTAACCATTAACGCTTCTCTTCTGAATTTTGTCTGAAATGGGCATTACAATATAGTGAGGCGTGCACCTCCGTTTTAAACGCTTCAGAGTCATTCTGCAATGCCGAATGAGGTCATGGCTGTCGCTTAAAATGCTGTTTTGATGCTTATGTGGCTCATTCTTTGCCGATGTTTGTGTAATGAAGCTTGCGATGACATTATAAGTGGTGTGTGTGAGCAAGACTAGCAGTAACTGTGAGGCCAAGGTTGGGGGTTGTGTTGTGCTCTTTTCAAGAGCTTGAAAGAGCGTGTGTGTTTTTTTAGTTTTTTTTTTTTAGATATGTGTAGTTTTCTTCCACACAGTAGGTCAGGAAGTCCTCGCTAGTAGCTCGAGTCAAGGTCCACGAGGCCTCGCAAATCTACCAAAGTGCCAAATATAAAATCTTTTTATGAGCTCAGTCAGGTAAAGTATCAGGGCTTTTTCTCGTTGGCAAGCGGTTTTATGGAGATGCTGAGTGCTTTATCAGAATGCATTTTCGCCGACTCCCTGTAAGTGCCTTCTTTCACGGAGTAATTGGCAAGTTCTCTGTAAATTAGATTTATGGACTTTTATGGAGTGAATTACATTTAAAGAGTGGCATTCAATAATGCCCATGATATGATATAGTTAGATCGTGCCTCTTCCACAACAGTGTGTCTTTAAGAAGATGTATCACGTATAGTTTTATTTTACAAGGCTTTAGAACGTATCACTTATGAGCCGACAACTCTTAGTGGTACCCACAACAAAACCGCTACTAAGTACAGAGATGGAAAAAATATATTGCTGTTATTTATAAATATATAACCATTAGACCTTTCTGAGTGTCTGCAAATCCATCAAGCTCTTATCCCAAATTGGTTCAGAATCCCATAACCTCCAGTGCCCCGCACAGCTTGTTAGGCTGCTATCGTCATAGCCAAACAGCTCTAGAGCCCCTACCTGACTATTACCCTGGAAGTCTCAGGAGAGCTGGGCTGCTTTTTAAGATGGATTTTAAAAAGCGATGAGTACATCCTGTGGGACATTGGGCCGCATGACTCAAATGATTAATTGTACATCTGGGCTGTGTTCCACTCATCATGCCCCCTTGAGCTCGCTCTAGAGTACCTGTTTACTGCCTGTGGCACGACCCTGTAAAACTTCAGAGTCCTTTAATATTTTCCTCGCTGTCTTCTCTCTTGTTTTCCTCTCTCATGTCTTATGAAGAGACCCTTTTTAACCTGTCGTGGCACATCAAATAAGACGTTCATTATTGATCAATAATCTGCCCTTTGCCTCCCAAGTCATAGTGCATCTACAGTATACGTCTAATAAAAGTGGTAAGATACGAACCCATTCAACAACCGCATTTTTGTATGGAGCATTTGATCAATGTTGCATACACTCTTAAAAATAAAGGTTATTTATTGGCAGCGAGGATTCCGTGAAGAAGATTTAACATCCGTGGAACTTTTGCATTAAATTTGCACAAGCTATTTGGCCCAATCATACATTTATTGTGCTTTTTTGTCATTCTTGATTCTTGACAACTCCAGTCCCTTGCTTGTAAAGGAGCGACCTTCGTAAAATGATTTGTAAAAGAGTACCATCTTAAGAATTTTTTCTTTTGTTTTCCATGGAGACTGGATTATGGGTTAGGAATGACACGATGGTGAGTAACAAATGATAAAATTGTCCTTTTGAGTGAACTATTATGAAAAGCATCTGAGAAAAGTTGGGTCTCTCTAGCTAGAGGGAAATAGTCACATCTATTATTTGCACTGTACATTAAAAGGTTGTGATGCCTAAATTTACTAGCATTTAAATAAAATATATATATATGAAGAGTTCAGATGCAAAAGCCTCTAAGTGCCATTTAAAAATTTCTTCTAGAATTAATTTTATTGCCTGCTTTATTGCTTGGTCAAAATAAGTGAAAATAACACAACAAAATATAGGAAGAGTTCGGATGCAAAAGCCTCTAAGTGCCATCTGAAAATTTCTTCTGGTCATTTTTATCAAGCTCGTATATTAAAGTTCAGTAATTTCACTTAAATGGCAATGAAAATTACCTATTAATTGTCATTTAAGTGAAATTACTATCTTGATAAAAATGACCATTCTAGAAGAAATTTTCAGATGCCACTTAGAGGCTTTTGCATCTGAACTCTTCATATATTTTGTTGTGTTATTTTCATTTATTTTGACCAAGCAATAAAGCAGGCAATAAAATTTATTTAGTCTAAAAAAGATGGAATTTCTATAGTGATCATGGCTATATCAATTCATCAAATGATAAGCAGGAATATCCAGCAGTGGTGAAGTGATGCAGTACTGCCCCAGTAAAGTATGCTAGATCACGGTTGGCCTCTGACCTGATTTCCAGGTGTTTACCTGAATTCCTTTAGTGAATTGTCTGTGTAAATAATACATCCTATAAGTGTGCACAAATCATTCTTAGCAAATTCTCCAAAGAATAAAGTATGTTTTTTTTTTTTTTTCTTGGTCACTGTACACTGTACACTTTTATCTTTTTTTCTGGCATAGTGTACCATGTGAAGGACGCACATCTTTACTATGGAGAACTTCTTTCTGGAAATATGATTTGCATTTGTAGGTGAGTAAACTTTTAAAACATTTTGAGTAAATAAAAAAAATGCTTTGTATGTTATGAGGAATAGCTTACATGTGTTTGTTGTCTAGAAGCAACATTGTGCCACAGTGAAATGGATGAGGTGAAGTAGACATGGTTGCAGTCATTTTAGAATCATTCTGTTGGTTAGTTATACTCATGTTTAGTGTAATGTAAAATAATTGCATTATTCTTCTCTATTTTTAACACTTTTAGTAATTTTACATCACTTAATGTCACTGAAAATGTTAAAATAAATGCAATCATTTTTTAATTAATTAATTAATTTTCTTTGTTGTCCAGGTAAGGTTCCCTCCAAATTATTATTGTTATATGAATTTTGCCTTTACTTCTAGTTATATGTTCATTTTTTTTAATGCAAGAAAATGGAATACAACTTTTTTATTATTATTATTATAAATTGCTTTCATTTTATTTGCAATAGTGGGCTAAAGGAATGGTTCAACCAAAAATAAAAGTTTCATGCCATTGCAAACCTATACGATCAGTCTGACTTGTAAATGAATACTTTTTTTTTTTTTTTTTTTTCTCAAATAAATGCAGTGCCACATTCAATACCATCTATATTAGGGCACTGGGCATTGCAAAGATTTTTGAATCCGTGCTTAATATTTTCTAAACAAGTATTTATTTCCAGGTGAATTTTCTGATTTCCCATGCCCCCCCCCCCCCTCACTGGTTCTTGTTGGTCCCCCCTGTAAACCCTCCCCCCCCACACACACACACACACTTTTATAACATCCTGGAATCGCCCCTGCGCACAACAAGGACATTCATTTGTTGAATTTGAACTAGCCTCGAGTATAGTTAGTGCTGCAGGGAGTAATGCCATATTACAATTATAAGTATAGTGGTTCATTCATTCTTGTCAAAGTTACCCACCGAATTAACAACACGCTGACGTCAGACGCACATCCGTTTACAAACCAATCAATGTCAAGATGCAGCCCACATTGATGATGACGACAGGACGCAAGTACGTCATGTAAACTTCTTTAGTGCGCTCGCATATGTGAAACCAAACCAAAACTAACCGAATGTATACAATGTATCAAAACATGGCCTTTGGCTCGGACCTTGGTGCGGACTTTCAGGTGTGAAAACGCCCTAAGTAACTGCATGTACTTAATATAGGGTTAGGATTAGGGTTTGGTTTGGTTTAGGGTTAGTTGCATGTAATTATGCATGAATTATAGTTATTACTATAGTAACTGCATTTAACATATGTAACAATGACACTGTAAAATAAATTGTTTTCAATTAAGTGATAACCAAAACTGTAATTTTAGCTGTTAGGAAAGTTCTGTGAGAAGTTAGGTCTCTTTAAAAGAGTAAAATAGTCACATTCAGCAGAATAATCACATTTAATGCTGCAAAGTCCAAAAGAAAAGAACAAAATAGCAGAGCTGAGTCTCAGAGCCTGAAGCCTCGAGAAGAAATACCAGCTGCGAATGTTAAACGCTGATGCAACTGTTTTAAGACGCACACAATATCAAAGAGATACATGACAATCGATCTCTTTTTAGCCTGCTGGGTCACCGTCACACACCTGCTGTTTCATGCGCGTTCATTGACGTGACTTTGATAAGAAGGCTGACGCTACTGAATCAGGTAACAGCGGAGGGAAGGTGTTCACATATTTCTGTCCTTGCTGACTTAACAAGTTACAGTAGAACTCTAAAATGGCCTCCGGTAATAAGAAACCTACATCAAATCTAATCCTCCCATCAGCTTACCGAGTTTGGGATCCGTGCTGTAATTGACAGCTTATTGAAGACGGTTGACGCTCTGCCAGCAGTTAACTCTCAGACCGCCAACAAGACATAAATGAAACGACTTTCATGTGTTATTCTTTATGATGTGCGTCTAGTTTACGATGCCACATGAAAAAAATGACAATATACGAGCGTGTTAGCGTCATCTCTCTGATTGCTCTCTTTCATCGGAATGATTGATGTGTGTGAGCATCTTTCATGCCACGTTGCTGCAGCAACCATGCGGTGTCCCTCTGGACTGGAGGCGTTTTCCTACAGTTCATTGCAGTCCATGGGTCATTGGTCTCTCCAAATAGCTCTCTGTATGACGCCCGGTCCCCTACTCAGTCTAAATGCTGTGATTAAACTGTTTCCACCACAACAAGAAGTCAAGCCTCGCGTCAAGCTTCACCCCGTTGGTGGTGAATATGCGTAGAATTCAAAAAGTCGTGACTTTGACAAACATTTCCGTGCTGTAGCAACCTAATGGAAGCGTTGAGCCTAGCATTTTTCTCTTTTGATTGAAAAATTAATGACGGCTCCACATGTGTTTTAGAGGCTTTTAATGTGACACTGTCTGCTGCTCAATATCATTAAGGCTCATTTGAAACGTTATCGAAGACAAATGATCTCAATTAGATTGAAAATTTACTATGGCAGAACTTTCCCTGTTGTCATTATGTTAAAATGGTCTCCGTTCGTATTCAGGCAGTAGACTGTTTGATGATTAGGGCTTCATGAGAAATAGACACGGTCTACGTGAGCGGAGAGTAACATTCTTACATCCATTATAAGCACATTACCTCCGAGCGCTGCGGAAAATGCCCGCACCTCTTTTGAAAGATAAGGGCATGAGGAGGAGGAGAGGACCTAGCTTGGTCATTTCAGATTTTAACGACACATTTCTGGCAGCGAGTTGCCCGATAGCTTCAGACCCTTCTTAGATCATCAGGAAGGGGTAATCTGCAGTGACAGCTCGACTGGTCTCGGTTCACCTTGACCTCAGGTTTAATTTACAGATATAGTTGTATCAGGTCGCCATGTGCCCTTTCAACAGTGCAAAATACAGTTCAACAGCACAGCCGGACGCACTAACAAACCCTCCAGGTGCGACAGTCCTTCTGTGACTCATTGGTCATATTCAGATGTCGTGCGAGAGGGTCACGCATGCTGTGATTTTTAATTCGGATATATGGCTGCTGCAGTATCCAATTACTTCCTCATTATAAATGGTCTACTTTTCACAGTATTAAAATGGAGAATTATTTGGCTGGCGAATTAAATCTGCATTGATATTTGAATTAATATTACATTGTCAGATTACAATGGCATCATTCGATTTGATTAAATGGCCTCCATTAGTGTGAATGTTTTTTTTAAGCCTTCTTCCCTTTTCATTGGTTAAGAACCACACCGATATATTCAATTCAGAGATGTGCAATGGGGTTAATAGTTAGATAAGGCTCAGTGATTGCATTAATGAGTTCGAGATCTCAAAGAGGGATACTGGGGATGGGGAGACCGAGGCATGTTGTCACTTTTTACTTAAAGGGTTAGTTCACCCAAAAATGAAAATTCTGTCAGTAATTACTCACCCTCATGTTGTTCCAACCCCGTAAGACCTTTGTTCATCTTCGGAACACAAATTAAGATATTTTTGATGAAATCTGAGAGCTGATCACTCCTCCATAGGCTTCCAAGGCATTATAACTTGCTGGCCCAGAAAATGTATTAAAGACATCGTCAATATAGTCCAAGTGACTACAGTGGCTCAATCTTAAATTTATAAAGCAAGGAGAATACTTTTTGTGTGCAAAAAAAAAAAAAAAAAACGACTTTATTCCACTATTCATTTCCTTCTCTCTGGGCCTCGAGTGAATTCACGTAGTATAACTGCGTAGCGCTTCTGTGTTGTACGTCACACGCATCACACACATGACCAGCGTCGGACAATAGTGAGCCTACGTGTGACGTACAACCCAGAAGTGCTACGCAGTTATACTACGTGAATTCACTCAAGGCCCATAGAGAAGTAAATGAATAGTGGAATAAATTTGTTTTTTGTTTTTTTGCACACAAAAAGTATTCTCGTCGCTTTATAAACTTAAGATTGAGCCACTGTGGTCACTTGGACTATATTAACGATGTCTTTAATACATTTTCTGGGCCAGCAAGTTATAATGCCTTGGAAGCCTATGGGGGAGTGATCCAGCTCTCAGATTTCATCAAAAATATCTTAATTTGTGTTCCGAAGATGAACGAAGGTCTTACGGGGTTGGAACAACATGAGGGTGAGTAATTACTGACAGAATTTTCATTTTTGGGTGAACTAACCCTTTAAGGTAAATTTACATCCACCCATCCATCCATGCGAAATCGTAATGAATATATGTTGTAATTGTAACAAACTTTATTTTATGTAAACTGAAAGAAACATGATATTTATTTATGATAAGTGCATATGTGTACTTACGAAAGAAAAGAAACACAACGCAAAGTAAGATTTAAATTTGATCTATTACAATGAGACAGTATATTTCATTATGTTTATCCTTCAGGCGTTTCTCTGATTGATCTGCATGCTGTATGTGGGAGAATATGTGGGAGAGAGATGATATTCTATACAATAGATAAGTGGCTCCTTCTGTGAAATGGCAAGATTTTGCATTTGCTGTAACGCTCGACGTTCAGCTATGACTGCTGGGAGATTATGTTTTTTTAGAGACTGCAGAAACAAGAACCCTTCTGAGCTAAAATGGAAGTCTGCATGGTAGCTTTGCAGAGAAAATATCTTCACAAATTGCAGGTCAGGAGCTATTGATCAAATGAAAAGTGGATCTCATTTAGTGATATCCACACTTTTGATGCATTACTGTAAGTAGAGTGAGGGTAGATTTACATTGTTGGCTCAGATTGAGTTGTGGAGTGAGTGTTGGAGGAAAATGATTATCCCCTCTTCTGCCTCACTGTGAAATCTATATATGTGAGATGGCCTGTGTTTCACAGTAGTAAAAATATGCCTCTGCACACCTGCACAAAAGAAATCTCAGCTGAACCACACCCCCGTCCATGGATATTTTAAAGGGTCCATCATTTAATATAAAAATACAACAGTGACCAAAGTACCAAAAGTTACTATTTTTTGCATGCTGCATTTGATATAAAATGCTACACACCCCTGTTATTTTTTGTAGTGTAAAAAAAACAAGGATAAATCGTGTCAGATCTTTTACACGTTTAATATAAATTTGCAACCTATGCAATGCCACTAAAAAACAGTGACATATTTCCAATAAAAAAAAATTAAATTAAAAAATCCTCAAATAACTTAACTGCATAAGTGTGCACAGGCCTTAACCTATAGTTGAATGCATATGATCCGCTCTGTGCTATCTTGTCTCTGGACCGAAGCTGTGGCAGTTCGAATGACACGTGAAACCACACTTTATTCGACCCAATGGAAAGCATATTTACACTGTCTCTATCCCGTATATAGTGCACTATGTGCCATTCAGTATGTAGGAAATAGCAAATGTGTGTTTATTTATATTTGTAATTAAACAATCTAAATGAAAATACATAACCAATAATAAAATAATTATAAAAACATGTATTTTTGTTTTTGTTTTTATTATTTAAATTAGTATTATTTATTTCACAGTTTGGTTATTTTACACTGTATGTAACGACCTTTAGAATGGGAATGTTTTTGTGTTGCGGTTAAAGGGAAATTGCTCTTTTGAACCTATCAAGGATTGGTCCATGAGCAATTACCATTGTGCCCTTGATCAAGGCATCTAACCTCCGGACGCTTCAGGGGTCTGTCCGTGTAATTAGTCTACTGTAATTCACTTTGGAGAAAAGCAACTGCTAACTGCATGTTGTTTATTTACCTAGTAACTATAAATCTAAACATGATATTCAATAACGCCTACTTTTAATTACATATCAAATGAAAAGGCACCCAATTGGATGTGCATTCTGGGAATATTGAGGTTGCTTGCTGTTTAGCAGACAAATTTCATCCATGGTGACTTACAGAACACTAATTTGAGGGACTGTCTCTGTGGAGTGTTGTAGGGTTAAGTGCCTCGCTCAAGGGCGCAGTGGCATGGCAGGACTGTGATGTTTCTGGGTCACCCCTACTTGAGGCTGAACACACAAAGCTGCATTTGTTTGGCAGTGTTAGTCTTAACCATTACAATCACCACCCTTACATGTACTAATCTAGATTAACCCTTTGATTTTAATACCCTCGTGAACATGATTATTTGTAGCTGATCCGAGATCAACCTTCATACGCTACAGTGCTTCAGGGGCTTCTCATGCGACAGCAAAAACAGAAACTGTTCTTCATTTAAATAATATCAAGCTACAAACTTGAAGTAATGCATTTCCTAACACACTTTTCTGCCTTTTAAGCAATTTCCCTTGTATTTGAAGTGAGGGTTGAGAGTGTAGTTCCACCAAGAGGGGATTGGGGGAGGTGAACAATGTTTTAGCATGGAAAGATAAAAGGTTCCACCAAACGTATGACTCGGTAACTTGTGCAGGCACAAGCAAAATGTCTTCATTCCTACTTCTGCCTCTCTCAGCAGTTTAACGTTCTCCTAGTCTTCGCAATTACTTTGTCACGTGCGACTGTGGAATAGCATGTCTTTTGTCTTTTAATGAGTTCTTTTTTTGTGTGTGTTGGGTTTTTTTCTTCAGATTTGTTTTGTTGTGAAGTTACCTACAGAAATACTACGGAGCTGCGTATAGAAATAGATGAGTGCTTTGCATCTCCTTTCCCTATAATAGACAGTGACTGTGTGCAGATGGAGTCTTTTCATTTTTTTTTTTCAGTACCAATTTCTATATACACTGGGAGCTGCTGCCTATCATTGGGAGTGAAGGTCACAAATTTTACAGTTCCTACGAGGGAAGGTGGAAAATGAGAAATGCTGTGGCATTAAGAAAAGACTGTAATAGTTAAATTGTCAAAAGAGCGATTATTATTATTGAGCTCTTCAAGGTCAGCATGGAAAAGAGGGCAGCGCCAGTCCTAATAGATGCTTATTTCTCCGTTAACCTTACCCGTGTAATAGCGGTCTAGAGTTAATGAAATAAAATGCCAATTATACTCTACTTCAGCTTGGCCATGACCGCAACCAAAGGCCTTTACACTCGAATGAGAACAGACATGCTGCGGTTCTGCCTGTGGACAAACTAATATCAGAATAACAACATCACAATTTTTTATTTCATTTATATATATATATACATATATATATATATATATATATATATATATATATATATATATATATATATATATATATATAATCTATGTATCATGCTCATATCCTGCATGAAAAAAAAAAACACTTGGTTTGAAGAAACACTTAATTTAAACCATAAAGCCACAGACTGCAGCTACATTTTTGATAATTAGTGTGTGTCGTAATCCATCAAACTCTTAATTAAATGCAGCAGGCCATATTGACACTGCAGTACATTTAAAATATGCCTTTATAACTTTAAACTATCATTAGCTGAGTTCGAATGACAGCCCTTCTATTGGTTAATTAGTTAATGACTTCAGTTTTCCGTCATTTTTTATGACGGAAGAGATGAACTGGGTTATTTAGGATTCACTGTGCTGTTAGGTTTTATTTAAGGGGCTGATTCAAGAGAGGTAACTTTTCTGTATGTAGCCTACATGATTGCATTAGTATTCATACTGTAGGTATTTGTATGTAAGTTGTTGTTGTTGTTGTACGCATACTTGTCACCCGTGGCTGAAAGTTCCAGTTCTGATTATTTAAATTTGAAGATTTGTACAGAATTATACATGGTTAAAGCTGTCCATACACAAAAAAGTGTATGTTTTAGACATTTCATTTGATGCTTCAACTTCGAATGCAGATTAGATGACCCAAGCGTAACTGTTTTATTTAAAAAATAGCAGCTATTGTACGTATTTTAGGTAACTTTTATTAAATGTATGTTGTTGCATGATGGATGGATGGATGGATGGATGGATGGATGGATGGATGATAGGAATTGTATTGGTCACTAGTTATAAAGAATTATAAATCATCCAAAACATGTTTTATGTATAGAAGTAGGGGTCGGTTTAGGCAATAGAAAATACTGTATCATTAACCTGATATGAAATCAATAGAAGTCTACGCAATGGGCTCACTAATAGTGTGTGTGTGTGTGTGTGTGTGTGTGTGTGTGCACACTCGCAAATATTTGTCCAAGTTGTTTAATCCAATGCAGCTTTAAACTAAGAGCAAACCATGGAGAGAAAAGATTTTAAAAACTTTATTATTAAAATAAGTATAAAAATATAAATACTGTATAAAACAATGCGACAGCATTCAAACAACATGAACAGAATGACCGATATTCTACAAGTACACAATTCATTGTACAGCTCTAACTCTATGTTTTGAAATGAATCCACAGTATGACAGAACCCATATAAACCTTCCACAGGAAAACTGCCTCATAAACAGAGATATCAAGTAGTTTACATAAAGATCGTACTTGTAAAACATATTATACACATACTGCACCTATTTTAGACTTGGTCTGCAATAAAAGCTAAGCTTTTTTTATGTTTTATTTTTGTGTTTTTTTTTTTGCCGTAAACATCGATAGTGTAGAAAGCTACTATCACTCACCTTGGTTATAAAACACATTGTCCACACCATTGATTACAACAAATCCCTAATCTTAAAAGGCATCTTTACTGATTCTTTTGAGGGAGGAAGAAAGAAAGAGAGAGAGGTTGAGAGAGAGAGAGAGATAGAGAGAAAGACACACCAGAAGTAGAAGACAAAGTTAAAGTAGACAAAGAGGTCAAAGAGAAGAGAGAGTGTCTATGTGAAGAAGAGTTCCAAGTAGTTGAGCGCAATGTTCAAGTCTTCGTTGATTCGTCTATATGCGTAACACAGCAGAGAACAGAGGGAGATTCAGTGTGTGTGTGTTAATTTAGTGCTCTGAGATATATTTAAGTGTGCTGTGTTGCATATCCGCTTTAAGTCTCTCTCTGGGACTCCTGCCCTATATACATATCCGCCAGTTTTTTGAACTGTGGACCCCAGTGACTCAGATACTCAAACTCCTGGTCGCCTTCGGTGGCGGCCGATTCCAGGGAACTCAGAGACTCCGCCAAAGAGCCGTTGCCTTCGTAGGCGTAGGTAGCCAAGGAGTCATAAGGGGGCGCTGTGGGATCCGAGTCGTTTTCTTGCAGCCGTCCGTTGATAAAGTCTCTCACATCCGTGTTGTCTTTGATGGGAGACGTGCGGCGGAAGGGGAACAGCATTTCGGGCATTATGTCCCGGCGGAGCTTGTTGGTATCGATGACCTCGGGGTTGCGCAGAGTTCCGATGTCAAAGGCTTGCGTGTCCTCCTCTCCGCCGCCCTCGTCGTTGTAGCTGACCACGTTGTCCCTGACGTCTTCTTTTGAGATGATCAGGGGCTCCTTTTTCTTTTGTCGCCGCAGGGCCGCAAACAATACCACAATCACTATGGAGACAGAGGCAGACGAACAGAATGATATCATCCGCATGGTGCAAATCAAGCTGAACAAAGCTCTGTGATAGTCATGCTTTCTGAATGTCACGAGACACCTGACACTAGAGCAGTGCTTCCTACAGGTTTGGCAGGATCATTTGTCTTAACATGACACTTTTAACACATTTTATCGTTTTTATTTCATTTAAATGTATATACTATGTATTATAGGAAAAATGCAAATGCAGTTTTATATGACATATGTTTAAATTATAGATAATTTCAATACTCTCTCTGAGTATTGTCAGGCGCTTCAGATATCCTTTTAGGGGTTTCCATCATGGGATCATTTTATGGAATTCCTTCAGTTTTAATTTGTAATAAAATTTTATGAATTAAGCAGCTCAAAAAAAAATCTAAATAACCCGTTAAACATGAATATTTAAAATATCTATATAGACCATTTATTTATTTTTATTTTTTTGCTAAAAGTGTGCTAGCTCATTGTTTAAGTCCCCCTGTACTCAATAATGTTATCCCTTAAAACTCATCTTTGGTCACCAAAATTACATATTTAAAGGTTTTTCCATGACTTAAAATAGCTTGAATGTAACTCTACCCCCTTGCTTCATTGCCCCGCCTCCACTCAATCACACCAGCTTAGAATACCTGATCCACTCTGTCAACTTTACTGTAGTAAATGCTGCACAATGGCAAGTGAAAATATTGGTTTAATTCAGCCATATAATGTTTGAACCAGAAACTGATTCAGAAGAAGAAGTGGAAGAGCGAATTATACAGGCTTGATGTGTAGGAATTGCAATGCATTTATCGCTCTCTATAATGTCAGACACATAACGGTAATTAATATAAGCCTTTTGCTTGACTTTGTTATCAAACAGCTAATAATGTGTTGCAAATGTTATACAAACCATGCTCCCATTCGCCATCTCAGAGTCAGACACCTTCCTTCTAAAAACCAAAATCCTTAGAAATGCTTTGAACAACTTACGTAAGTGGAGAAAAGCATATAGATCAGCATAACATTGTAATATACATCATATACATAATTCACTCGCTATATTGCTAAATGTACCCGATTTTTCATTTCAGCAGAAAAATATAACGGTGTAACCTTGTTTCTCTTGAGACTCCCTGCGTCGCAGTTAATAGTTAATGATATGCTAAAGCCCCGTCCCCCTCGTGACAGAATTGGCTACAACATATTTGTTATGTAGAGATAAACTGCGATTTCAAACTGTGTTTTTGAGACGTTTGAGTCTTTGGTTCACTGCAGTTTTAAAGAGAGAATCCTCAACGGTTTTGACTTATGAATTTGCACATGGTTTGTTTTAAAGCCTATTAAAAACACCACACAGACACATAAACTACAATAGAAACTTGATTTTCACAACAGGCGGTCTTTAAAAGTTGTCAAGGTGAAGGACATTATCATTCTAGTGAGCATTTGAATGGATAATAAAGTACTTGGCTTTGAAACAGTATTCTTTCAGAAATTGCCAATTAATTGCAAACAAATGAACAGAAATGGCACTTAACACTTAATTAACATGACACTTTTAATGGCTGAAATAGGTATTTACAGCTTCAAAAGATATGTTTTTTTTTTTTTTTTTTACTCTGCAGTTCAGGATGAGAAATAAATGTTTTTGGGTTAAATTTAAAAAAAAAAGATACTTTTAGTTAGTTGCTTGTTCTTGAGCTAGATAAGCTACCTGAAATAACTAACAGTTTCAAAGCAGTTTTTCCATCATTCAGTTGGAACTGCATGCTCACAACAAAAAAACATACAAGCAAAACCAATTTATTTTGCTGTGGCATTGTAAACCAATACGGGGTACAATATCTAATGCAACACGCAAGATACACAGTACACCAAAGAGTGAGACCTTATGATTAAGTTTAGTTGATTCAATCAGCGAGATCCCAGACAATCGATGCCCAGGACAATGAAAGTGTCACAGTCACCGAAAACAGATGCACTGAGTCAGCTAAAAAAAGCAGACGAGCTAGTTTGTGGCTGCACAGAGAAACAGATAGAGAAAGCGTGCATAATCTCAATCACTGCAGCGAGAAGAAAGGACTGCCGAAGAATCACAGGCTGTTCTTGGATGGCTAAAGCAGAGCAGCCCGATAAGAACCCAGTGAGCAGCGCACAGCACTACAGACAGAGCTTAGCTGAATATACTGAGGAGTGTGTTTCAAAAGGTGTCATGCGCTTAAGGTACTCATGAATACAGAAGAGAGAGACGCACCGCAATACATAACAATGTATTAGAATAAAATAAATAACAATGATATTTGAATAAAAAAATTAAGAAAAAAAAAACAAGAAAATGTAATTATAAAAAATGAAATAACTACAACTAATAATAATCATAATTGTATTTAATAATTTTTATTTATTTATTTATTTATTTATTTATTTTGTATACGAAAAGACCCCTAGTATATTGTTGGTATTTTTATTATTATTTAATAATCCAATCAATTATATTTCACAAATTAGGTGAAACATAATCAAACATAATTTAGTAAAACAAATTCAAATGAAATTAGATTCATAGCATGTTAAATTGCAGTTCAATATTTCCTTGACTGGGATTCTTGACTGGGATTTTTTGTCAAAACAATTAATTCACTTGATTTACTTTCCTTTTTTCCCCAAGAAAAAAAAAATGTTTTTTTTTTTTTTTTTTTTTTTTTTTTTTTATAAATTGGGCAAAAAAATCAGACGACTGTTTAAGGCACAAGTGTTTGTGCTGAAATGCCGCATGCAAAAGTGCTACAACTGTTTGGTGAAATCTTCAGAAAATGTTCATATGTTGAGATATAGAGATGAGAATTATGGTCCTAAAAAGGGAACAGGTGCTGTAGTTTGCAGCTTGTTTTTCCTGTTCAGTGGCTTTTCTCTCCTCCCAGCAGGTAATCGGAGAGCTCGCCCCTGCCTCCCACTCAGGTGTTAATTATGAAGAAGGAACGGCGGGGGGCAACATGCTGTGTTCTGCCCAGCCTGGGGGCCTGTGGTGTGTGCGGGGCTCATTCTGTGATCTGGAAGGGAAACGCTGGTGAAAGAGTGTGGGCTGGATGCGGATATTTCTTGCTCTGGCCGCGTAAACAGGCTACTTCCTCTTAAAGTGTATATTCTTGGGTTTGCATTAGCCAGCTCATCAGAAAAGGAGAGAATGTAAAATGAGGGGCAAGTGGAGAGCAAGAGCCTGAGAACAAATGAGAAAGAGAATCGCAGAAAGAAGCAATAGTTTGTTCTGGAACCGCTCTGTCCTCAGTAACCTGTCCACTCAGCGCCAGCAAACGGGTTTAGGGGAAGATACTGAAAATGGAGAAGGATAACGGGAAAAGTATCCATATTAAGTTTGCCCAGAGAGGATCAGTGGTGGACTAGATGGTGCCTGTGCAGGGGAACAACAGAATATGAGATGGCAGAAGTGGTTGAACACACGGCGCACAATTGTCTGTGTTGTGTAAAACGTATACATATCATTTTAGGGGGGGTTTAAAGGGATCATGTTCTTAATTTTCACTTATAATGTTAGTCAAGGTTTCTTGCACCATTTTTTTTTATTCTTTTGAATTCAACATGCAGTTTTACTGTACTTACTGTACCTTTAAAGTCAGCATGAATTATATGCATGCACCGCTCGTGTTGGATTGATGCACCTGGAATATTTTGGTTTACTTTTTATGGAAACACTTTACAATTAGGTTTCTTAAATCAGTAACATTAGTGACTTTATGACTTAACATTATAACATTATGACTTCTGAACATGGGTGTTGATGTTTAAACATGGATGTTAAAATGTTAATGCATTTACTTGTTAGTACCGTGACTTGTGTAATGTAAATGTAACAGTAAAGTTTACTACTTTCAACTACTTATGAGCTATGAGTAGCTTGTACAGTAGTAGTAGTAGTGTTTTTTTTTATATATATAAGTGCAATGTAAAAATATGTAAAAACATAGGTGCATTATGATTAATATAAATGTTAGTGCATAGTAAAGGCACTTAATATAAAGTGGGACCATGGCTTCCCCAAACCAGCTTTGATACACTGCAAAAAAAGAAAGAAAGAAAAACAGGACTTTGGATGCTGTGGTGAATACTGGTTTAAAAACTTAAAAGTAATAAAAAAATAAATTATGAAGCATTTGAGCTGTCTTCATGAAGTTTGGCCCATCATTGCATACTGTATATCATGTATTCAATAGGTCAGAGACACACATTGTCAAAGTTAAAATTGTTAGAAGTGTACTTTGAGCACAACGTTAAAACACTTGACCGGCACACAACACGGTTGAAGTACTGGGAAACGTTGACGTTGGAGGTTGGAGTAACAGCTTTTTGAACACGTTTACTTACAGCATTTATGTTTTATTTCAAAATAGATGGTACATCTTAAATTTGTAAACCACTTTGGCCAGCATGAATAATACATAGTTAAGTCTACCTGAAGTCCTTTAAAATATTTCATTTATCCCATTCAAACAGAGGCAGATAGAGGAAAATGCTGAACGATGACGGATTGCCTCAGGTTAGATTGGAGACTTGAGAGATGCACTCGCCAGCAGTTTCAACAATTACTTATTGATGGATGTTTTAACTTAAGCACAACATTTTTTTTCCTTTTCTCTACAGAAACAACACAGCCACATGCTGTTCAGAACCGGCTGCGCTTTCATACCGCATTACCTTGCACAAGTGGTGTTTTAGGACGTCAAGTAGTAGCATGCGACCTACTTAAGCCTCAGAAGAACACAAAGGCCTTTTTGTCAATTGCATACATTTAATAATGAAAGCTATTTTTCCACACCACTGCACTTTCTGAGAAAAGCAAAGAAAGAGAGGGAGAGCACCTACAGTAATGTCTTAATGGGGTGCCCTACTTTTTTATTGTCTGGAGGAAATATTTGGAGAAAATTCTAAATACAAATGAATAAATGAAAAATAAACATCACAAGAAGGATGCTGCATGGCCCACACTGTGCTGCATCATCAGAAGAGCAGGACTAGAGGTCAGGAAACATTATGTTCTGCTTGCCAGACGCATCGCTGAGATGTTAAGTGTTTATTTTTGGTCCATGTCCTCAGGGCAGATATGTTTTATCTTTAGTGTAGTTTTGAGATGGTAATTAAATATAAGAACATTTACTGCATTGAACAAGCAGTGTTGGTCTAGAAAAATCTCTATCTATCTATCTATCTATCTATCTATCTATCTATCTATCTATCTATCTATCTATCTATCTATCTATCTATCTATCTATCTATCTATCTATCTATCTATCTATCAAAACTTGTTATTACTTGGTATTAAATCTGTGCATATTTTGGCAATAGATGATAGATATTGATATAGTCTATGAAATGCTTTTGAGAAAGTGCACTGTATATGATGAGGTGTCATATCACACATTAGAGTAAAACAAAAATGATACAAGTAAACAGGGACAGGGTGGCTTAAAACAGGGCCGGATTAACCATATGGGCAATTGGGCATCTGCCCAGGGGCACCCCGTTCAGGGAGGCGCCATGCAGGGCCAAATGAATGTTTTTAGATAGCTAAACACTTCAACACTTACTGAGTAGTATTAAAATGCAGAGTAAGATGGCCACCAGGGCTCCGGTGCTGAGTCCGGCTGAGAGCAGCAGGGCTTCAGTGCTGCACGTCTGCACATTCCCACGGCTGTCGCAGGCGCAGACACGGACTGTCAGCGTGCTGGTACTGCTCTGGATGGGGTAATCGTTGTCTGAGATGACGACAGGCAGCAGGTATGAGTTCATCTCTCTTCTGTTGAAACCGCCCCGGCGGGTCAGTATCCGCGCTGTGTTGTCTACAAGACAATGATGTAAAGATTAAGAGAGAGTAACCGAGGTTCTGTGTGATGGGCGGTGTTGTTTGCAAAGCTTTAATATTGAGTTGTATTTTTAGCTAGCCGTTTATTTGTTGGATCATTGACATCATGATTAATACTATGTTAAACACACTAAAACACCATTTAGAGTTCGCATAAGTGACAGCAATGCAGGTCTACGACCAACTGAACCAGCTTCATAGTGTTCTATACCTTATTCTGAGACTGAGATCAAGCACAAACATATTAAAAATGAAGAGTTTTATCTAATTTAAAGGTAAAGTGTGTCATGCCTGTGCCTCTAGTGGCAACAAATGGAATTGCACATTGCTTTTTATCTCAAGAGTAACAAATAAATAAAAAAGTAACTAGGCTAACTTATTCTACCTTTTATTTCACATGTGTGACTTCATCACAAGTGCAACTTTATTGTGACTATTTCTCCTAATTGTGGCTTTGTGTTTTGCTTATGTGAGTTCATTTCCAACAATTTACTTACAAGTTTTAATTTTCTGGAGTTCAAACAATATATAATTTTTGCAAATAATTTCAACTTGAATCTTGTGATAATTGAATCACATTTGTTTGAAACATAAATCTTTTGCAAAATGTTCAAACGTCTTTACCATCACTTTTGATTAAATTAATGTGGCATACTGAATACAAATATTAATTTCTTTTGAAAATAAAAATATTACCCAAACTTTTGAACAGCAGTGTGTATCCACAATGTGACTTTATTATTATTAGTATTTATAATATTATACCTATTTATTCTTTAAAATGTATTTAAAGTTAAATATATATATATATATATATATAAATGTGTGTATGTGTGTGTGTGTGTGTGTGTGTGTGTGTGTGTGTGTGTGTGTGTGTGTGTGTGTGTGTGTGTGTGAGAGAGAGAGAGAGAGCTTAACAGTTCTATTTTACACTGCATTTTATTTTATTTTTTGAAACATCATGCATTCACATGTTTTTTGTTTGTTAGTTTTTTTTTCTCTGATGCAAAAAAAGGCTTCCATTGAATTACCTTCATTGTCGAAGATGGTGAAGTTTGGATTGATGGTGCTTAGACTGAAAACAAACTTGTGCCCGACAAGAGGTTCATCAGTGTCCACAGCACTTATGGTCTGGATGAGCTGGGAACATAATAAGCCAAGATTATTCACTTCATTCGAACTTAAAATAGAACTGTGTAGAATAGCACTACATTTATGATTAGGATGGTTTGTTGAAGCTCTATAGAACAGTGGAAGAAACAAAGCAAGCAGAGGCGTCCAGTAAAATCTTTTTTTGTGAAACAATAAATAAAGATGAAAAAGCAGCATACCTGACCAGCTCTGACATTCTCACAGACAAAGGTCTCGTAGAACATGGCGAATTCAGGCGCATTGTCATTCACGTCTCGCACTTTGATAAACACCGGCACTCTGGTTTGCAGGGCAGTACCTAGACGCCAATGATTAATGCGTTTCAGCAATTCTGGAAGATATTCAGTTTGCATTCAAGAGGTCTAATTTTGTTTCTCTGTATTTGTCTTTCAGCCTTTTACCCTAGGCATATATTCTTCTAAAGAGAATGGAGAAAACATGTATTAAACCACAACTCAAGTTGACAGTTTGATTTTTGTCATCAGTCATTTATTGCAGTGCTGTGGTTTTAGCCATTTCTGAAAATGTCTTGAGGCTCTTGAGGTTTCAGTCCACCTGAGATAACGTTGTAACACATTATTTTTCACAGGTTTGAACAAACAAAAACACTTAAAATGAATTTCACCTCATAACTATTTCACAGTTTGAAATTGAAAGGCGATGTCTCTCCGCATTTTTGAAAGTAAACCTTGCAGCATTATCCCATTTAATATCAGTAATCCAGCAAAGGCTCACGAAGCAAACTTACTGAGTTCTGTCGCCAGGACCGAGATGTTGTGCCATTTGGAAGTTTCTCTGTCCAGAGCCTGCAGTGTGCTGATGGTCCCATTGTTGGAATCAATGTTAAACAGCCTCTCCAGGTCTGTGTGGCGATCAATGGTGTATCTGAAACACGAATGACGGTAATGAATGCAAGACAATGGACCTCTGATTATGCCCAGGCACAGGGACGGAACATCCTCAGTGTTTTAAAGTGCTGTAAACATGGCCCCAGGAAGTGAATACGGGTACATCACACACCCATAATCAAGGGCCCAGAACAGTGCCTGTGCAGGCAGCCAAAATAAATCAGCCAAGACTGGTTTAATTTTCCTTCAAACGGCAGGACGTATTTGATTTGACATCTCTATTAGAGAACAAATTTGCGCTAGTCAAAGGTATTGATGTTAGTTACATGCCGAGCACAACAAACTATACATTGTATCTCTGCTTTTTAAGACCACGGCTGCAAACTACCCTGCTGAAAAAAACAAATAGATATTGAATTCCCATGCTGGTCCAGATTGGCTTACAGCATTTTTTAAAAAAGGTATTCACCATCTTGGAAGTTTTTTGGTCAACAATTTATTTGATGGTTGCCTTTAAACATTAATCAAGTAAAATTGCACATACATGTCAACTAACTCTCATTGGAGTATAAGTTAGGGTGACCATATGTCCTATTTTTCCAGGACATGTCTGGCCGGGATTTCAAGATCGCCCAAAATATCCAGGATTCGGCTTTTGCTTTCTCGTCGCCATTCATTTTGTTTACATGCACACCTTTTAATTCAATAGGACTGAATTAATTCCGATTGGTGAATCTGAATGTAGTGTTTACATGAACGCTAAACAAGTGATCGGTTGATGTGCTAAGAAAATTCCTGTGTTTTCGTCTCGATCGGGATCCGTGTGAAGCAGAATGCATGACCTGTAAAGCTGGCACGTACGTGTCAGTGTCAAATAATGTAATAATGTAAACATAATGAATGGTGACTGTAGAAAGCAAAAGCCGAATCCCGGGCATTTTGGGCGATCTCGAAATCCTGGCCAGACATGTCCTGGTTAAACAGGACGTATGGTCACCCTAGTATAAGTAGAGTATTAAAAGACTGTCTGCTTAATAACTGCAAACACTTTATTGTGATGGTCCCCCAACAGGCAAGTACACATCAAGCTATTTTACTTACCCTAGCCCCTTATTCAACTAATCCTACCCTTACCCCTAACAGTCTACTAATACTCAACAAACACTAATGAAAGTTAGTTGACATGCAGGTGCAACATTACATACAGTATAGTCAAGAGAATGTCTAAAGTAACCAATAAAATAACCATGTTATGTGCTGTTGTTTTACAGCTTTGAATCACATAGGATCTAATTTGCCTTTTTGACAGTGTTCAACAGAAAATTAGTCTTTCATGCCAAAGTTATACAAAGTTAAGCAGCACAAAATTATTGTGCAAAATGCATTTGGCTTATTTTTAGTTCATGAATTTCAATTGAATCAGCCACGCCCACAGTGTCAGGACAGAAGAATGCAAACAAGTAAAGTTTGTAAACAGGATTTATTTGACACAAGATATATTTCAGCAGATGAACAGGTGAGTGGTTGAAAACTAAAGTAGAAATCTTTTGGCTGGGTTGACTGAGTCTCTTATCTAGATGATGAAGATCTGGACAGAAGACAGATGAAGGCAGACTGGATCAGAGCATTGGTAGCAGAACGGCATCAAAGTGGTAAGCGTAGTCAAAGGATGAATCAGGTAAGTCTTTCCGTGTGGAATGACAAGACCAGACAATGTAATGCTGTGGGTATGGTGACTAAATAGTGCTGGTGATTAGTGGTAATGAGTGCAGGCAGGTGGTGGTGACAGGTGATGGTGATTAGTATTCAGGAGACAGGGAAAGAGTGGGCGGAGTGTAGAGGTCTGGTGTGACACACAAGAGGTTGAACTTGAATTGGAATGGCAAGAAGTGGAGTTTATTGAACTGCAACTCAAAGAAATCCATTAAGTAATTGCATTAAAAAATTGCATTATTATTATTTTTATACCTGTTGAATTCAAATTAAGTTCAAATTCAGAAATTGATTTGCAGTTCTGAATGATGCACAACCCAAATTTGTGCAAGTATTTATGTTTTCAAGTCAGTTTTTTAGTAAACATCCTTCAACTTTGCACACCCAACCACTGTAGTTTTTCCGCATTCTTCTTTTCAAAACTGCTCAATCTCAGTCAGGTTGCATGGAGATCATGAGT
The DNA here is from genome assembly GCF_964197995.2 of Scardinius erythrophthalmus. NCBI lineage: Eukaryota > Metazoa > Chordata > Actinopteri > Cypriniformes > Leuciscidae > Scardinius > Scardinius erythrophthalmus. The sequence continues at coordinate 6,674,609 of NC_138238.1, forward strand.
GGAAGTCCACCCATAAATGCTTGGGCCACTCCAGGCCACTAAAACTTAGTTTTTTTTTTGTGGTTTTTTTTTTGTCCCATTGACTTTATGCTTCAGGTCATTGTCTTGCTGGAAAACAAATCTTCCCCTGCAGGTGTTTTGCAGACCCCATCAGGTTTTCCTCCAGGACTTCTTGCGTTTTGCTGTATTAATTTTACACTCACAAGCCTTCCAGGACCTGCCGCAGAGAAGCGATATGCCCCTCAGCATGATGCTGCCACCACCATGATTCACAGTGGGGATGATGAGTTTCTGCTGATGCTCAGTGCCTAGCTTACGCCAGACGTGGCGTTTATTTTAATGGCCAAAAAGCTCAATTTTAGTCTCATCAGATCAGAGATCCTTATTCCAGCTGGCTTCAAATTCTCCCACATGCCTTCTGTATAGCTTAGATGTCATATGACAACTTTTTAGCGGTGGCTTTCTTTTTGCCACTCTCCTATAAATCTCTGACTGGTAAAGAACAGTTGTTGATTGTCTTTCCAATCTGAGGTAGTGACACTTGTTTTTTTCAGTATTTTTTCCGTATTTACAACATTTTTTTAGTATTTCCTTCTTGCACAATCTCTCATTGTTTGAGGAAATCCTCCTCTAGATGGATACAGCTGTGCCACTCTCTTTCCATTTCTTAATTATTGATTGTAACTGTACTCCAGGGGACATTGAAAATCTATTGTAATCATCCCATGCCTTGTGCTTTTCAATTACTATTTGCTTAGAGTGTTGTAATGGAGTAAGTTATGCCACAATGACTCAATGTTACAATGTTACACCTTACAGATTGATTTATACCACAGACAATAAAAAAAAAAAAAAAAAAAAACTGACTACACACAGATGATTTTTATTGAACTATTTAACTTCAAAAAACAGTTAACTATGTCAGTGAATATTTAAGTATTATATTGCATACATAATTAGTAATTTTGGATTTTATATTTTTCACCTAAAATCTTTTTTATTTATTTAGTGTGTATCATATTAAAGGTATTGGATACTTATGAAATTATATTCTGAATTATTTTAGATTTACATTGATTACATCTTGTTGCAACGCCAGCACAGTAGCATTCAAAACCTGAAGACCAGCAATGCTGTTTATCCCAGCAGAATAGTGGTACCCCATGCCAGTAACTGCTAATTTTTAAGTAATCAGTTATGCGTTATGCGATGAAAAGGCAGCTGTGACGAAAACCTTGCAACTAGCAACTATCAATTATCCTTAACCGCATATTGCGTGTTTTGAATTTTGAAGTGGCTCGTTTGAAAGAGCCTGAATGCTAATCACTCTGTTGATCCCCTGCCTTTTGTTTTCATGAAATAAGAAAAGGAAATCTTCCCTATTAAACCCATTTATCAATGTCAGCTTACATATTCTGCTGACATTTAAATATGCAACTGAGTGTGACGTGCATGAGTAAGCCAGAAGGACAGGCTTTTCAGACAATCGCTCATAGAGTGCCCATGTGGACAGGAGACGAAAGACAAGACACACTCTTTCACATCAACTTTGTGACTTATAAAAGTCTGAATTCAGAAAGGGAGGGGAGGAGAGATAAAACAGCGCCTGTATTCATCTTGCCGAACTTCCGGAGGGAAATCACCAACTGAGGCCCCATGAATAATTTGCTATTTCCTCACCTTTACACACATACACACGCGCACGCTTGGGAACATGTTGATGGATTGGATTTAACCGAGCACAAAAACATCTGATCAACAACTAAAATGTGGAAGGTGAAGATGTGTTATGCTTGCTTTTTATATGACATAATGGACTTCATGTTCAGATGCTTTGGGAAGCACTTTTCTTGGTGGCATTTTGCTGTTTCCCCCCAAGTGTTGGATGTTAGGTTTTGTTTGAATTTTGCACCTTTTATTTGTGTCTAAGGTGAAAAGAGCCACTTGTTTGTTAGCTTCATATTCAAAGGCATTTAATTACAAAGAGTTCCTCTGTTCAAATATCTACTGGACCATTAAATTGCCTGTTACACTGGCTAAGATTATCTGTTGACAGAAGCCTCCTTATTAGCTAAATAAGCCTTTGGATGGTAATGAAACTAATATAATGAGTGCGACAGAAAGCAAGTGCATCACAAAGCTAGTGAGCATCAGATTCACAAACACCAAAACATTAAAGGGGATCATATCATGCAGAATCGAGATTTCCTTAATCTTTTAATGTAAGAGTCTTTTTTTTTTTTTTTTTAAAGAAGCACATTTCAGAAACTCAAAATGTATGAAGTAATATTGATTACTAATAATATTTGAAATAAAAATAATACTGTTTAGTGTTTAACATTTGTGTAGTCAAGACGAGTCTGGTATTCTAAAATATATTTTGCTAATTTGTATTTACATCATATTTATATTAAATATGGTGCAAATGAATTAATTCTTATTAATAATGTCAAATAAAAATAATATTTGAGTTTTTTGTAGTTAGTCTAATATTAAATACATGGCAATTATATTAAATATTATGTAAATATTTTTTATTTTTTTTTAAGTCCAGTTATGTTGCATAATGTATGAAATAATAAGCCAACATGTGACCACTATTTTTGGTTTCAGCCAAGAATGTTCCTTTGGGAGCATCACTAGACGTCACGCAGAATGCGGCAACATGATCGTCTTTGTTCGGAAGTTAATGATGCCTATTGGGTGAAAATTGTGGTAATGGACCCTTTTCACAGACTGTAATGATACATTTCCACAGTTCTTAACATTGTAATCTAGCCAAGTATTTTTTATATTTTCAGTTTTTAAAAACATGTATGTACATGTATAACACTATATACTTTATATTGAATGACCTTGGCATTAAATTACAGAAAACTATTTAATGCTGCTGTGTGAGTGTTTCTAACACAACGGCTGAGGGAGTGACTGCAAATTTGATCGTTCTCCCTTCTGACCACCGTAATCAATTTCTTAATATTTTTTTTCCTCCTTAGAAACGCTATCATGATTTTTTTTTTTTTTGGAGCAATTGGCAAAACAAAAATTATATTTGTTATAGTTTCCATTCACCACTATAGGTATTAGGTATACGTTTACCCAACTATGACTTATGAGAACCCCGGAAATTTGAAAAGAGTAGTAGCATTAAAATAATTTATTTCTAAGGGCCAATGAGAAGGTGAAAATGGTTGTGACCCCTTTAACATTTATATATCTATATATTTATTTATTTTTTAGTATGGTAAGGCTTTGTGATGTTTGTAAAAAACAACTAATAGTTACTCACTTGACCAAGTGATTGATTATATCAGGGTCCCGAGCTGACACCGTGCCAAGTGAGCTGCCGGCCGGGGTGTCTTCGTCCACCTCAAAAATGTACAGAGCCCGACTGAAGAGCGGAGGTTCGTCCACATCCGTGACTGTGATCCGGACCATCGCCGTGTCGCTGAAAGGCCCCAGGTGCTCAAAGCGTCGATCTATATGCGTGTTGGTCACCTGTACCCGTAGTGAGTATAACCTCTTACTCTCGTAATCTAGTTGCTGAATGGGAGAAAGGTTACAAGAAGAAAGATAAGATGTTAGGCCAGTCTTCATGACCTGTCTGAATAAAGGAAGGCTTATACTTCTCTGATCTGTTTCAGCTCAGGTCTATTCGGTCACAGATTTACGACATTCTCTAGCAATGTCCTAAACTTTTCCAAATCTAAAGCTCGTTTTTGGAAGCGTTCATTGAAGTGTGCTTATCACTATCCCCTTTCTTTAACGTTGAATGTCTTTTTTTTTAAAGGCAGGGTATCGCGCTTTAATGCAGCCTTTAATTATGAAACGATTAAAGACTCAAGGTGCGATCTTTTACCTTTCGCCCATTCAGGTCTTCTTCCGTAGCTATCTTTTATTCTAGTTTAAGCAATAAGATTTGCATAATTGCCTGAGCCTCGTCAAAGCCTGACCTGACAAAGAGTGGAAATAAGCTATAGGCAGATTTCAGCAGGCAAATAGATCCCTGTGCCACACAAAAGGAAAAAAGGGACTTTTTTGGGCTGTGAATAGAATTAAGCACCTTTGTAAAGTTGATAGGACACGAAGGCTTCGATTTAGGGGATTACTTTCTAAGCACTTTGCTTTGTATGGACGCGTGCACACATATGAAAGAATGAGAAAATGAGAATGAGGGAAAGACCGTGGCATGGTGCGGATTTTATTTCTAACTGGCGACTTACAGTGTCATGTTTAAAACTTTAGATATAGGGCCTGATTACCTTCTTTACTATTATCACTCCTTCCTGGCTGGTGCTGTCTGTGATGATATTGAACACATCTTGCCCTTCGCCATCCAGGATAGTGAACCACATCTCGGCGTTCTCCCCCACATCAGCGTCGTACGCTTTGATCCGGCCCACCGATGATCCGATTTCGGCCGACTCTGGAGTGGAGAGATGGTAGGTACCTGGAAAAGGAGAGCAAAATAAATCAATTGAGTAAACAGTCAGGTGTTTGTACGAACTCTTTGTTCTCGAGCGGGGTGCTTCAGCGTGCATTTGTCTATTTGTTTATCCTTCTCTCGGGGGGAAAAGCAGAGCTGCCTCTCAGTGGTTATTCTTTAATAGAATTTCGGCTCCGATGAGCCATTGGAGAAGGTTCTTTTAAAACCCAGTTTGTGGAAACTGTTTCTGATGTGGCTCTTGTATTGGATTTGAGACTGTGGCGAAGAGAGAGGGATTATCACCCCAAATTAAGCCCCCGCTGTGCACTCTCTCTCTCTCTCTCTCTCTCTCTCTCTCTCTCTCTCTCTCTCTCTCTCTCTCTCTCTCTTTACATCTCTCTGTCTTCTAGTTTCTATCCTTCTTTCTCTACCCCCATCCACCCTTCTCTCTCTCACTCTAAAAGCCTCTCTCTATGGAGATTTTGTTCTGGGTTCACATTGTGACTCATCCTGGTCAGTAGGAGAAATGGGCCCAAAGCATTTCCATGATAATTCAACTGAACCACAACGTACATGTTCTTATGAAATATCACTTGCGGAGGAATGCGAAACATGAACAGTTCATTGCATATGCTGATTTTTGTTGAAGTCTATTTGCAAGTCCAACCACAATTCTGCTAATAAACGCTCTGATAATCTAGACTGCATCAATTATTAATTTGTTGACTGGCAATCAAACTCTTGTTCATTTGATATAAACCTGCTGGGCTTGTTATATGCCTTTTGTTCAGTAGATTTCATCAAATTCCATATAATAATAAATTCAAGGTAATTTGCATGAAAATGAGTCATAATTTAGTTTCATGTGACCAAAAAGTGGTCTGTTTTTGCTACGGTTTTGCGTTATTTGCAGTTGATCTCTTGTGGATTGAGCAGAAAGCTTTGCATTTTGTTTTAGATTATTGCCACTTAGTACATTAAACTCTTTTATTTCAATGTTTAGAGGATGGATGGATGGATGGATGGATGGATGGATGGATGGATGGATGGATGGATGGATGGATGGATATTTTGTGTTCTTACTGTGTGGGAATCGAGGAGGACTGTTGTTGACATCCATAAGGGTGATGTTGACTGTAGTGGTCCCGGAGAGACCACCCATCTGTCCAGCCATGTCCTTGGCCTGAATCACCACCTGATAGTGCTCCCGGTTCTCTCGAATCATGTTTGGAAGTGCCGTCTTTATGATGCCTGACAGAATGGATGGACACAAGTTTTAGGTGCTATCTAATGAGCTTCTCTGACTTCATTATTTATATGCTAATGTCACGCTAAAAAAGAAGGTTGGACGAGGGGGGAATAAACATAACCATGGAAATGAATTCCCAGCCTTAGGGTATTTTAAAGAGCGAGTTTTAATTGAGTAGGATGTCAATCTTCAAATTATGTTGTGATAAGGTTATTAGAACATGAGAACATAATGTATGTGTGTGTGTTTTTTTTTTAAAGCAACACACTTAACTTGTACCAAATTCAGTAAAGCAGATAGAAAACTATAATTGCAAAAAAATATATATATAATAGTAGTTTTACTTTAATACAGCAAAATAATGTATACAGTAATTAGATTCATAATTGGAAGTAATGCGAATAGAACATTTTCAAGACAGATTGCAGTAATGGTAATTTGGGTGGTAAAATGTGAATGTTCTCAAACATAAAATGCCCAAAAAAATAAATAAATAAATAAATCTCAATGTTCTAAATGTTGTGTTAGTTTTCTTAATGCAAAATATAATTCCTTTGTTGTAGAAATATGCTGATTTAGGGTGACATATGGCCTGGGCAGTTTCTTGACAGGCTTTATGCGATTCACCGACAACATGTAAGAAACTATGTTGGCAAATGCTGTATCACCTTATTAGTATTGTACCCCATCTTTTAATCATTTCAAATGATACTTGTTCTCTCATCTTTGCTCAACTTACCCGTTTCAGGTTCAACTGAGAAATATGGCTGGCCCTGCAGTATGCTGTAAACCAGCTTGGCACTGTTTCCATATGCTTCATCATCTGCATCTGTGGCTGTAACTCTCATTACAAATGCACCTTGAGAGAGAGGGTAGAAGAGAATTATAGAGCAAGGTATTTCAGTTCCAAAGAGCCCTAACATGAGTGTAAAACATGATCCCCACATCCAGTATTAAAACCTCAACCATGATCAAAGCAGTGCATCCTAAAGGTGCACCATGAACGACAAATTCCAAGTTGTAAAACTCGCTAATATCCTATATGGAGAGACCCAGCGCAAGCAATGATCAAGGCGAATGCATGATCACTCGTTCTTTCATCTTCTTTATCTCAGTGTATTTCTTATCTAAATCCTAGTCTCATAATTACTCCAGCTGCACGGTGAGATGGACATATCTTTAATTGTAGTTTTTCTTTCACCCGCTCTCACTGGGTCATCCCATTCATTTTCCGCTCTGATGGAATCTGCTGTATGTTGCTGGGAAACGTCAGACCAATAATCTGCTCAAAGAAACATTATAATTACACCAATTAATCTAGAAGTAACATGAATTTAGTGGGTTCATTTTCAGCTTGATATGGCTTTGGACAGATGTAGGAGGGGAATTTTTTTTTTCTCTGATATGAAAAGCTCTTCAAAAATTTGACCATGGCCATGGTGTATAATAAAAATAAAAAATAAAAACCTTTTCAAAACCATTTGGCTGCTTAAATTTGACTAGTGTGCTATTAGGGCAGTATATTACATTTTCACAATGATTTTGTAGGCAACAAATCACGAGTAATTTTGCAATCTTTTACTATTCGCCACTATTAAAAGTATTAAAACAGAGAGGTATGAGTAGCTTCTCTGATTTAAACTTCAGTTAAAGTTACATTTTTATAATGCACAGTATTTATTTCTTATAATAATATATGAGAATATTGCAGTTTTAGCTATTTTATGTAATATGGGAAATTATTGTGTTAGTGAATATATATATATATATTACATAATATTGCTGTGATGTTATATTGGTACTTATACATGAAAATGATTGTATTCATTTAGTGGAACAAAATTCATTGACTCTGGCCATTTCAGATCAAGCAGACCTTCAAAAGACATTTTTGAATATCATCAAAAGGCTCAAGATTTTTCTCTCTTTCTTTGTAGCTATAGTATATTTGAGGCCTTTGTGGTACTGAAAGTCTTGTAATGTTTTCACGAGTGTAGTACATCATTACCCACAATAAAATCTGATCTTGGCCTGGACTCAGATATAACTAGCGACAACAACTTTTGTCCTGCCACATGAAGGGCAAAATCACTCCTCATTCGTAGTTGCCAACAGCCACGCTTTCCGTTACAGTCACGGCTTCCTGTGAGTAGTTTCCTATGAGGTTTCGCCTTTCTCATTTGTGTACTACTGACATCTTACAGTTCTTTCTTCTGAATAGACTTTAGAGGTGACTTCGCGGCTTCTCAGTCTCACCTCTGAAGGTGGACCGAATGCACATGTTGTTTCTGCCATGGATCAGCGGCGTCCCTGGCATCAACAAGACCTCCGCCGAGTGCCATTCGCTCTCTGAACGGCTCGGAGAATACTAATGAATGCGGAAACATCTGTCGCCCTCCAATCCCATTCCGATAACACGGAGGGAAACAGAGTCTCAGACTTCATGGATGGCCAGATCTGATTAACGGCAGGCACGTTCGCAACACATGGGCGGTTTGTTCGGCTTAAACGCGAGTGCCACCGTGACCTCATGGTTTGGCAAGCAGAGCCGCTCGTGAATTCGTACACAGGCGGGAGAAAGGAAGAGCTCCAGCGAAGTGTCAAACGAGCACGGTGTCTCATTTACGTTACGGGGTGCCGGGGATGATGTAACTTTCAACCCCACGGAGAAATATAGAAATGAAAGGAAGAACGAGCCTGCCAGAAAGAGAAGCGGAAAAAATAAAGGTTGAGCTTCGGTTTCAAGTGCAAAAGCCTTGGGTGAAAAGACTGTGGTCCATTTACAAAGCTGTTGTAACCAGATTTGTGTTGAATAAATAACTCTGCCCACAGTTGAACTGCTGTAACGTGACAAGGTTTTAAATTTGTGAGGGAAATAAATATCAGTAGTGACAGCAAATCTGACATGTATCATGTTCTGAAGGATCTGAATAAAACAACATTGCATGTTCTCAGCTTGTAAAACACAGGTGCTTTGAGACTCTCGACAGCAGAGACATAAAGGAGATCAGGCACTGTAATGCAAGAATCCAACTGAGAGTCCCTGGAGTGGGTCTTGCATTTGTCTGAAAGGAGGACTGATAGTGTTTCACGCCTCAGGGATCCATCTTTCAGCAAACATGGCTGCATTAAGATACTCTCCGATGAGAAATTCAGAACTTAACAGAAATTTGAATACCTATACACTTTAATAACACATTTCATTTCATGTTGCATTGAAAATGTCACAACAAGGATGTGACAATAGTGTTGATTGGCCGATGGCACTTCAAGAATGGATACAGTTCCAAACCCTTCACTAGTGACTATCCTGAGCTGTGACTTAAAAGGCAGCAGACAGGGAAAATATTAGTCAATTTCATGCTTCAAAAAATATTGGGCACTGGTGAAGCATCTTCTATAATATGAAATTTTTTTGTGATTTGTGACAATATGTAGCTCGCTAACTTTTTCATTAAAATTTCATCAGACTACACGGCTATGGTCACTGCAGAAATATGTTTTATTTGTCCAGATTGTGTAGTTATGGCATCTGCCAGCAAGGGCTAACTAGCTTGTGCTAACCAACTAACTAAACCTGGAAACTTTGGTGTTCAGGTGATGTGAATTTGAATCAAGCTCATTTTATAGTCTTCCATTTTTCTGCTGTAGGGGAGAGTGGGGTAAGCTGTGACACCTTTTGTTAAGTTGTCTTTAACAAAATGTGAATAAATAATATGATAACCAATATTCCGAATTGTATGCCACAGAAGGATGACCTCTCAAAAAAAGTTGGGAAAACAGTGTCATTAGTTGAATCCTGGGGATTGCTTGATTGATTGATTGAAACCACAGGCATCAATCACAGGCATCTTTATATGATGGGCCATTTCTAAGGGGGCTTTCACACGTTTGCTGTGGTTCGAGTCCAAGCGCGACTGTTCCCGGTGCCCCCGGCAGTGTTGGACTTGTTTCACATTCAACTTGATTCAGTCGAACCCTGGTGCACTTGCGTCTATCTTACGCCATCTCAAACATGCACGGAACATGTTAGAGAACGGGTGATAGGCGCGTGTCAATATATCGCCTGAAGCTGGCTTTCTGCTGCTTTAACTTAAAAATCAATTAAAAAGGAATTTATACTTGTATTATATTACATTGTAGCCACATTGGACCAAACAGTTAGGGAAATTGATGGATGGATGATTCAGCTGCAGATGCCATCTTCTGGTCAGACCTTGGAATTAATTTGGTGTTCTCTAGCCATTGAGCATACATTGGTTGTACACTCATTAATGCATAATAGTATTGTTGTAATGCATTGTGGGATTGAATGAGTGCACTTGATAACATCCACTATGGTTTCGGTCACCACTAAAAATGGCTGTCCCCTTAAATAGATTTTGGACACAGCCTTAGTCTCGGCTTCAGTATCCCGGTGCGCTCCCGGGTCCACATGACAGCTTTCACATTGCAAATTTTTCATGCGAACCGTGACCTATTTCAAACTAAACTGTCAGTGTGAAAGCACCCTAAATAGATAGTGGAATGATGAAGATTGTGCTCTAGAGGGCAATACATCTCACCCACTGACACACTTTACCCCACTCTCCTTGAATTATGTTAATAATGTGTCAAAAATGCAAAAAGATTTAATACCTGTTTGATAACCTTTTACACAGACATTGTGTCAAGCATTCTCAAACAGTGCTTTATGAATTGACAAACACAAATAGGTACACCAAGACCACTTCAAGCATAATTTCCTCATTTCCTAGTGATTAATCTTTGATTCATTTGCTGGGTCACAATGATTAAGATCCACAATGATTATCTTATCATAGCACAAAATCTTTAATCAAAAACGGCTGCCTTGTTTTTGTCGGAACTGCAAATGAGTTTTGATTCATTCAAGATAAACCTGCGGGTTAATTTGTTGCTTCGTGAAGAGTAATTGATTTCAGCTTGCAGCATCCCGTTCATTTACTTTGATTCTCTCTGCTGCTCTTAATGGGTTTAAATAAAATAATAATAATAATAATAATAATAAATAATAATAATGTTATCCCATAATTTACTCACCCTCAAGCCTGACTGTCTTCTTTCAGCTAAACACAATCAGAGTTATATAAAAGAAAAATATGGCTCCAGGGGGTTAATAAAGTCCTTCTGAAGCCAATTTATGAATTATATAATTTTGGATGAACTAACCCTTTAAAACTTGAGGCAGCAACTCACCAACATTCGACATCTCTGATACACTGGCCACGTAGGTGTCCTTGGCAAACTTTGGCTCGTTGTCATTGATGTCATGGATTTTGATGATGAATTCCGAGGCCCTCTCGAGATCCTGTCCAGAGGTTTTGTTGACGGCTTTTGCGCTTAGGGTGTAAGATGCTTTCTCTTCCCTGTCAAGCCTCCTGGTGGCATGGATATCACCCGAGTTCTCATCAATCTCGAAAACAGTTCCGGCCCCGTCTCCGGTTAGGACGTACTTCACATGTCCATCTTCCGTGTCCATGTCTGAGTGAAGCTTAAAAGAGCAAAGAGAGTTTTGTTGGAATTAACAGTTCCCGAATTAACTGTTTTCTTAGTGTGCGACTGGCAAATTCTTTGCAAATATACTCAGTCTGTCAAGGCAAAATGTTCAGGCGGTGGTCCTAAACCTTGTGCAAATGGAAACAGAAATTAAACGTTTTTCTAAATGCAGTTTAAGCCCTTTCTGGTCGAAGTCAGAATGTGTTTCTTGAGCAATGTTTTTAAATGAGTCATGAATATGTGAATGGGAATTTTCTTAAAGGCCCCGGTTGGTTTAATTTTCTTTGTGGGTAAAGCTCCGAAATTTCGACTTAAATATTCATTCACTTCAGTATCAGTAATAGTTTCAGAATTCTTCTTTTCCTTTTCAATAGCAAACACAGAGCAACGAATGGCGATCTAGTCATTATCTGCAGGAGCGCAGAACTTACAGCATAGAAAGCTCTGTGTTTGACGGCATATGGCAGATATCTCAGAAAACTGTCAATAGACTCCTGTACCTTTACACTGTGGAGGAAAGATATGACCTGTTTTTGTTCAGAACGGTCACAATTACACAAAACGCTCCTTCAGAGCGGAACTTTCATTTTACACCTGTCTCTTAGCAACAAGAGGAAGCCCGGCAGCCCTCTCCATTTGATTGCAGTTCCTCTTTTCCTGATTAGGATTTTACCTGAAGAGACTAGCCATTTTAACCAGTCCTGGACAAAATATCCAATCAGCATAGGTGCCATAAAATGTTTCATATTTAATAAATGATCAATCAAAACCCAGAAGAGGCTGCAAAAACAGTCCTTTGTATTTGTAAACAGCAATCAAAGAAGAACCAAAAAACCTCTTCCATTATAAGAGTGGCATTCTAAGCATTGCACCCTAAAATTTCATAATATGTCCACTTACAGCTAAATGTACACTATAATTGGAAACAATTTTACAGTCCTTTCTAACCACTGTTATCAGGATGTAGATAATTTGACACGCAACAATTAAAACCTCAATTTGGAGGTTGCGTCATTGTGAAACAAGTGTTCCTCTCTGTCCTGAAACTGAATTAGGTATCCATTACACACACAATTGCATTAACAGTACACCAGAAAGCTGCTTAGAGAAATGGCTATCTTTCTTTAGCAGTTTTATGTCCTGGGATAGACAATTGTAAGGGGGAAATCTTTGTGAATGTGATTTTGCTTCATGTTTACTGCAAACAGCATTTGCAATAAAGCATTCATTAGTTATTTCGGTAACACTTTATTTTACAGTGTCCTTGATGCACGTTACATAAACTTACTTTACTAAAACCAATTGCAAGCAACTAACCCTAAACTGAACTGTAACCTTAATTCTAACCCGTACAGGTAGCTAATTGGTATTACTTAATTGTATAATTACACTGTAACAAGGACACATTAAAATAAAGTGTAACGTTAGTTCATGCTAAATCCTCCCATAGCAGTTCAAAATGTTAAAAGTTCATTACATTAAGTCTGGTGAAGTCACAAAGTAAAATGCAACCATATGCACCCATTTTACAAAGATACTCAGCCTCATGTTGTCACAGTAGTGTTTCTGTCTGAGGCTACGTTTACACGTGGCCAGTTATTTTCATAAACGGACATTTCACCCTCTCCGTTTTCAGAAAAGTGTTTGTTTACACAAACCCGTGTATATGCCGTCAAAAGCATGCCAAACCTGTAGGTGGCAGTGTAACGAGAAGCTCAAGCCCATGTTAGCCAATCAGAATCCCGAAAATATAGGTCGCACCTTTGACGCAGTGCAAGTTCTGTCGATTACTGTGACGTCGACTGCCTAAAACTCAGTTTTTCTCTGTTTACATGCAAACGTGCAAACGTTTTGGAGTTTTCCAAAATATCCACTCTGGCCGGAGTTTTTTAGAAAGAATCGTTTTCAGAGGCGAATTCTCCGTTTGCGTGTAAACGGGGGGAACAACCGAAGGGAAATGTCTCCGTTTTTCAAAATAACCATGTACGTGTACGTGTTTTCCTTAGTCACATGTCTTTCTTTGTTCTGTTTTCCCACCAGTCCTTTGTTCCCACGGTAACCCTCATTAGTTCATCTGTCACACCTGTTACCTCGTCAGTTTTGTCACTTGTTTAGTCATCATCATCATCATCATCATCTGTATCACCTGTGTCTTGTTAATCAGTGTTCATCTGTGTTCGTATTTAGTTCCATTCTATTCAGTCAATCTTTGTCTTATCTCTGTTGTATTAAGTGTGTGTGTACCTTCTGACTGTCTCCTATGTACCTGTTTGAGTTATATTGTGAGTAAAAGTTTGTATTGGAACTTTTGACTCCTCTTCGTCTTCTTCTGCCTGCACCACATCATGACAGAAGATCGGACCGCCCAAAATGGATGATAGGGTAAAAATTATCATCATGGCTCAGGAGAGCAAAAACTTTTTTTCTTTTTCAAAGGACTTTTGCCACCTTGCCATCACCAGTGCCCTCGGCGGCGAAAGCCTGAGTATCTTGTTCCGGATCGGGGCCATGTTTAACCACCCCATTGACTTCCCAGACACCACCAGAATGGACTGGAGGGAGACCGTCATCCGGTGTCTGGAGAGCGTCGTGCACTGATCCGGAACACAGCCAGACCCAAGGCTCCTTCATGCCATGCCTGCCCAGCCTGAGCCCTCAGCCAAGATGGCCGCCGCCTCACCGCCTGAGCCCTCAGCCAAGATGGCCGCTGCCTTGCTGCCTGAGCCCTCAGCCAAGATGGCCACCACCTCACCGCCTGAGCCCTCAGCCTGGATGGCCTCTGCCACGCCGAAACCTGTTCCTGTTCCCCTTTCTGTTCTTAGACCTGTTCCTGCCCCAAGGACTGTCCATGTTCCCAAGCCGGAATCTGTTCCTGTAGTATCTGGATCTGTTCCCAAGCCTGAGCTTGAGCCTGTTCCCGAGCCTGAACCTGAGTCTGTCCCCGAGCCAGAATCGGTTCCTGAATTCCAACCCAGCCTCCCTCTCCCATCTGCCATCTCTCAACCCTTCTTCCACCACTGCCTGTCAGCCCCTCAGCTCCTCTAACCACCTTCGGGGTCGCCGTGGGTCTGCCAGCCTGCAGCTCCTGCATGGTCGGTGGATCCCCAGTCTCCGCCTCCAACCTTCACAACCAGGACATCCATCAGCTCATCTAATCTCATCTCCACCATGGCCCATCAGCCCACCAGCTCCAGCGGGCTCCCTCGTCCCTCCGCCGGGCTCCGGCTCCTTCGTTCGTCGGCCTGTTCTCGCCTCAGGACTACACTCCTCTGGCTTCGCCTCGTCCCTCTGGCTCCATTGCACTCCTCACTCCCTCCAGCTCCACCTTGGTCCTCTGTCGCTCCGGCTCCACCGCTGCCTTCTGGATCCCCGCCTGCGCCTCGGTCGCCAGAGCCGTCGGCATCACCATGTCTCTCGAGATCCTCAGCAACGCCCTGGCTCTCCACTTCCAACTGCGCCGCCTCCGTCAGTCGGCCCCCTGGAGTCGTCAGCCCTGCCTCCACCATGGCTCCTCCCTCCGTCGTCTCCGCCATGGCCACCTGCACCATCTGCTCCACCCTGGTCCCGTCTCATATGAACCTGTTTGAGTTATATTGTGAGTAAAAGTTTGTATTGGAACTTTTGACTCCTCTTCGTCTTCTGCACCACACCGTGACACATGTCAGTACAAACCCTTAAGCTCTTCTTTTTTTCTTTTTTTTCTTCTGGACCTCAAGAGAAGGAACATGTTGGTCTTTCATTCATTTACCTATAAGTACCAATAAAGCACCATAACTGTGTTACATTTCACTTGTGCACTATATGTTCCAAGTCTTCAGAAGTCATACGATAGTTTTGTGTGTAAAACAAGCAGTATTTTGCTGAATTTCATTGATGTTTTTCTCTTCCAGTGAACTTTCAAGTTTGTGGACAATCAACTGATTCAATGAGGAGATGTGACTCAATAGGACGATTCATTCGCAAATTGAAGATGTCAAGATTTTCAGTGAGTTAATACCTAAATGTAATTTGGTTCCAATTATCATTTGAAGTCAAATCATATGACTTCAAAAGTTTTGGAATATAGTGAGTGTTTGGAATTTAGCATTTGTGCCCTTTTCAAGATGGAAAGCTGAGTTCATCTTTATTTTATTTGTATGGAAAATTACCATATTTTTTTTTTTTTTTAATGAGTAAATGATGATCCTTTTTTACTTTATTACTTTATGAGGGGTTGAGTTTTTTTTTTTTCTCTCTCTTTTTTTTTTTTTTTTTCAACTAAAAGCTTTTTCATTAAAATGTTTGGAGTTTTCTTGCCTCCCCAGTGGTTTTCTGATTGGTTCTTTTCAAATCATCAATTATACACATTTTTATTTGTATACCTACTGAGCATTTTTTTTTTATTTTATTTTTTTTTATTATAAAACAAACACGAAACAGAGAGGGTCATAATTTTTGCTCCTCATATTTTCATCCCCATTTCCAGTTTTTGGCCTGGTAAATGAACACTTTAGATAGAGATTTTTTTTTTTTTTATGCTTTTGAAAGAAGAGTCTAATGTTCCCCAAGGCTGCATTTATTTGATCAAAATACAATCAAAAATGGAATAAAGGAATAAAGAACATTTTTACATATATACACTACCGTTCAAAAGTTTAGGCTCAGCAAGATTTTTTTAATGTTTTTTTCTTTTCTTTTTTTTCTTTTTTTATGTTTTGAATAGAAAGTTCAAAAGAACAGCATTTATTTAAAATAGAACATTTTCTGTACTTTACTGTAACTTTTAATCAGTTTAACTCATCCTTGATGAATAAAAGTATTGATTTATTTCTTTCCCCCAAAAATAAAATTAAAACTCTTACTGACCCCAAACTTTTGAACAGTAGTGTTTAATGTTACAAAAGCTTTAGATTTCAGATAAATTCTGTTCTTTTGAACTTTCTATTCATCAAAGAATTTTGAAAAAATTTTGTACACAACTGTTTTCAACATGGCTAATAATGAATGTTTCTTGAGCATCAAATCATCATATTAGAATGATTTCTGAAGGATCATGTGACACTGAAGACTGGAGTAATGATGCTGAAAATTCTGCTTTGATCACAGGAATAAATTACACTTTACTATATATTCACATAGAACACAGCTGTTTTAAATTGGACTAATATTTCACAATATTACTGTTTTTGTTTGTATTTTTAATCAAATAAATGCAGCCTTGGTGAGCAGAAGATACTTCTTTTAAAAACATTTAAAATCTTACTGACCCTAAACTTTTGAACGGTAGTGTATATATGTAAAAATGTTCTTTATTCCTGTGATGGAAAAGCTGAACTTTCAGCAGTCATTACTTCAGTCTTCAGTGTCACATGATCTTTCAGAAATCATTCTAATATGCTGATTTGGTACTGAAAATGGTTGTGCTGTTTAATGAAGACAGTTTACCAGAACAAGAAACATACAAAACTATAATAGTCCACATTTCACTTCATTGATAAAACTGTAATTTTAGATGATATAGGCCTACTGATTTCTGGATTAGAAACACCCTTGGTTTTTATTCCAAACATCTGTTCATCTTATGCAAGTGTATCTGTACTGTTTACAGAAAGATTTTTGCTTACATTATGTCAGAATTGGCTGTCTAGAGGTGACAACATAACACAAGTTTGATTACTTTTGTAAACTCCAGTCTCAGAGTTGGCTCACACTCTATTGATCGTTCGGATTCTCCTGGGATTATGCTGTCACCGCTGACACAGTGAGAGAAGAGAAACATACACCGCTCCCTCACAAAAGTCATCTGTTGACGTCAGGCATTATGGAGAGTATCAGTTATCCATATTTACAGCATAACCACACAGTTTAAATTACAATAATTGTTGATGACACTTCAAATATCAGTGCATGAAGAAGAAAAACTAAATATCTTACAGCATTGAAATATGTATAAAAACAACAGTTTTGGCAACATGTGACAGCGTCAATGTGTAGACCCATATGGTAGATACAACACATTTTTCACACACTGTTGTATAGCTTGTTTAAGACTTAAAAAAAATAAAAAAAAGTTATTCAAACTTGAATCAAACTTGAACTTGAAACCTGACAAATGTAGCCTACTATATTAGCATATGCACAATGGATTATGTTTTTTTTTTTTTCTTTTTTTTTTTTTAGTGGTTAGAAAAGACATATGGCTCCAGCGTTAGAAAGTTGAGAGAAAGTAATGTCAATGCTTGTTGTTAAATTATAGTCAAATAATGTGTTCAATTTAAGACACATTCCCATTTTACTCTGAATTTTAAATTCAGGACAATATGCAGGTTTGTTTGGAGAGAAAGAAAAGACCAAAAATTAAATATTCTCTTTTTAAAATACAGAATCTACTGAAATGCTTCAATGGACATTACATTTGCAGTCTAATCAGTGGTTGTTATGACATGGTGATGGCAAATCTCATGAATATTAATTTGTCCATGCTGACGTTGCTTGGTAACCTTTTTAGACTGCCCAGTCATGCAAATGATTAATATTCATGAGGCAAACCTTCACCATAGTATATCTTATAGTTCATATCCATTGCTTGAGCTCTGGCCTTTGAGGTTCAGAATCAAACCATATTTGATCAAGAAAGGATGCATTAAATTGATCAAACGAGACAGTAAATACTTTTGTTACAGAAGGTTTCTATCTTAAATAAATAATGTGCTTAATCAAATATTCCTGAAAAAAAATACTTTTTTTTTTTTTTTGAGCACCAAAGCAGCATTTTAGTGTGATTTCTGAGGGATCATGTGACACTGAAGACTGAAGTAATACATTTATTCCCAACATTTCTTTTAAATTGTAAAAATATAATACATTACTATTTTACTGTATTTTATACAGTTTTTTGGAGATAAGAAGATACGTCGTTCAAAAAGATTAACAAATATTACTGACCCCAAAGTTTTGCCTTTTAATGCAACAGCAGTTTATACAGAATATTTAATCTTCTAAATGATGCCAAAACTGTAATATTGACAATTTAACATTAAATTATGATTGAAAATACAATGTTCAAAATAGTTTAAACAGTTACCAATAGCTCAGATCATTAGCCCAATTGAACATTTGACAAAAAATTATATTTTAAGCTTATTTATTAGCCTGCACTCTTAAAAATAAAGGTGCCAAGAAGAACCAAAAATGTGTTTTTAGAAGAACAATATGGTTCCCCCAAGATCCTTTCCTTGGGGAGGTAGTATGAATAACCTTTTTCCCACTACAACCTTTTGTGCAACGGGAAGGTTTAATGGATGAACCTTAATTTTTAAGAGTGAAATTAAAATAAAATGCTGCCTTGGTATGTTAGATGAGTGCAGATGTAGTACCGTATGCTTTCTAATTTCCCCATCTTGTAAACACAGTGTGCTGTCATTCATTTGTGACTACCAGACACTGCAGACTTAGTCGCTGCAGGGGTTTTGTGGGTCAGTGGATATATGCACACATCAGACGTCTGTATTTCTTTCTTTTTTTTTCTTTTTTTCAGTGTAGGGGCATAAAAGGTTTTTTTATATATATATAAATAGTAGTGCACTTTGGTTGAGTGAGCTGTTAAGTCCAGCTCTAGAAAAGAAATCCATCAATACAGACAGACAGACAGACAGACACATAGACAGACAACAATGCAATATTAAATGTTTAAGAATATAACATTCGCATGCTTTTTCTCAAGTGTCCCGGACTTGATTTCCATGAAGCCGATGCTGTAATCAACCTTCTGCGACATAATGACAAACCTCAATGTTCACAGTCACCGACAAGAACGACAGAAAAGTCCAAATAAATAAATCCAGAATTTGTCAGTCACAGTAAGCGAAGGGGGAGAACGTCTCTGCTTTCAGCTCTAAGCCAGTAATCTATGCAAACATTAGCATGCGATCATTAGCATGTGGTTAATGAAATGTTTGTGCGCTCTATCTCACGGGTCCACATTCTCCTGAGTGACAGAGCGAGTGAGGGACACAGCATGCAGGAAAGCCAAAGCAGATATAAATAACTTGAGATAAGATCTAATTATTTTCAACATATTTACAGCCAGTGACTCTACACCCAAGTGTGATGGTAGTTGAACCAATTTTTAGGAAGAAATGACATCTTAAGATGCATTTAATTATTTTTTCTGATGGAAATGTCAAATATGAAGAATTTTTGTTTTCATAGGAAATTGCATACACACTCGCCCGTGCATTTCTCATCATATCCATAAAAAGAGAAAAGTTGCTCTGGCTACTTTGATGGTGTGGGACTGTCAAAGGTTAGTTGTCACAACGAGATAGAAAGGTTGACACGGAGCAGCTAAATCAATCATAAAAAAAAGGAGCTAAACAGGGGAGTCTGCTAGCAGAAAGAGAATGTGACAGAGCTTGTAATAAACAAGAATCTTTATGGCTTTTTGGAGATAGCGAGAACTAATGGATTTGAAATGTTGTAAAAGTGACAAGGATATGTTTTATTTTTTTTTATCGACAGGTGTTTAAAGGGGTTCTATTATGCCCTTTTATGAAGTCTTGATTTTGTTTTTGGGGTGTATTAAAATGTTTCCATGCTTGATTGTTCCAAAAACGCATTGCTTTTCACATATTTTACATTATTACAGCTCTTCTTTTCAATAAAACCCCTCCTTTCGAAATACGAAATGTGTTGTGATTGGTTAGCTGGCCCACTGTGTTGTGATTGGCAGCGTTCAGGAAATGTTACGGCCCGTCAAAACCGCAAGCTCTACTCAGATGTAAATATTCTTTCAGAATACTCTATAATTTCAGAATGGTATTTTTTTTTTTTGGTAGATACGATGTTATCCACCATTTAATAATATTTGTCTGAAAATTTGTTCATGGATTAATCATGGATAATGTTCCTAAGAGGCAGTGAACCTTACAAAAGCTTACGAAACCAGTGAGCTTACAAAAGCTACAGTAAACACATCAACACTGTAATGTTAGTTAGCACACTAGCGGAGGCAAAGCTTTGCCCTTCAATCACATAGAAGCTATCATTGCAACTACATAAAGATTATAATTGGAACTGTTAACAGAAAACACAACTACAAATTATAAGATATACTTACAAGTTGTGATCCATAAACAACAGATTGTCCTGACAAAATGGGAATGGCTATGTCTTTCAGGAGAAGCTTTTGTGCATATAGCCTGCATTGCACTCTCTTCTGGAAGCTGTTCTCCGTAAAATGTGCAGCGCACAGACAAGCATTGAGATTATAATGTTCAAGAACAGTGTTAACATTTTAACGTCTCTACGTTCGTCAGCCTTTTTCAGAGTAAAAAACAGCGACAACTCCTCTTCCTCTTCTCTAAAGCAGCCTAACATGGCCTCACCCCCTTTGTTGTGTGTTCCCGGGGGCAGGGTTTATGCAAATATTAGGGTTTGTGATGTCACCAATCCGGGAAGAAGCTCGTTGTAGTCCCTACCAGCCGTTTGTTGTAGTCCTTAAAAAGTGATTTCTGTAAAAGAAAATATCTCACTTTGCTTTGAACTTTGAGCATCATAACTTTGCAGATGTTGTTTATGCTCAAACAGCAACATTACACACCAACTAAAGTTAAAAAATAATAATCATAATCAAGGACCCCTTTAATGTATTATTATTGAACAAATAAATCGCTATAAGCTCTCTAACATGTTCATTGTAAAGCATTATATATTGTGAAGGGTAGAGCTACAGTAAAGATATAGTTACAGTAACGTCTTCAGCCGGTCAGCTTTCCTTTCCATCTAAACTGGTTATATATCTTGAACCTAGTAGTGATAACCATATTCATCCGCAATGTTCAAATGACAAACCGCAATGACAAACAATGTTCTTCCGCAAAATGCATGCAATTTGTTTTTTAATGGCTAGAAAGTTACACTGTAGCTTTAATGTAGCAGCTATGATGATCTACAAATGATCAAAATGATTCACTTTTTTGGGATTCAAAATCATTTTATTTTAGGTATAAAGTGATGAATTACATAACAGTTTCCAAGAACTCACAAGTCTTAAATGAGATATTGAACTTCTAATCATTGTTCGTAAATGTTGATACTGAACTACAAGGTTTCAGACATGAGCGCGTCCTCTCAATGCTCAAACATTTGCCACGGTTTAGGGCAGATTTAAAATTTAAACCAGACAGAAAGGCATGACAGATCACATCAGCTACAGTCTGAAATATACCCTTGTGCAACCTTGATGGTTTTAAATGAACGTCTGAAGGCCTTTAAGTCGTATGTCAATGTATGCTACACCTCTGACATGTATCATAAATTGTATTTGTGATTCATCTTTTAATTCTCTTTCATTAATTTCAGAACAAAGCACGTTGTACCTCCAAAGAATATTTTCTGGAAAAGGACTTTAATGCCAGTTGTAACCAGAGGAAGCCGATATGAAGATGTAGATTCCATTTTCATCTCCACTATGTATAAAATCCCTTGACAGCACCATAATTAGTCTCTCTATGTCCTTTATTGTGAAGAAATCCTCCAGCGCTGCCATGGCCCACACAGACGTGAGTTTGAAATCCATAAAAAGACATCTGAGACAAAGACATGCAATGAAAGCAGACAACCGCATAAAGCCAATACAAACCCCAGCTTCTCAGGGCTAATTGGTATTTGTCAGGCGAGCGTCTACTCGCGCTTTAAAGGGTGCACATAAAACATTGCATTAATCTCTGAGGTAAACACACGCTTCAACGACAACAACAGGCTTCATTAGGTCATTAATTTGAGGTGGACTGTGGTCGAGCCTGAAAATCCCTGCAGGAATAAAGGCGATGTGTGAAAGATGGTATTGGCCCCGCTTTAGCAAAGGCGTAATGCGTCTCATAACTACCTGTCTTGTTCTATACAGTGCTGCTGGTGAGTCTTTAGCCTTTGCATATTATTTCAGCAGTCAGAGAACAGGAAATATTCTACGCAGAGAATGAAGAGCCTGAATAAACATTGACGATGTTTGCACGCAGTAATTTACAAGTCTCAGTGCTTTTTAAGTCGTTAACACAAAATGCTTCATTCTAAATATAACGCATTTGAAAACTCGGAAAAGTTGCCACTAGGGCTATGCGTGTTTCTTCTTGCTCAGTGCAAACAAATTCAGGCAGACCTGTAAAGTGCTAAATGGACCCGTGAGAGCAGCGGGTTGAGATCAACAAAGTAAATTACACACAAACACACACACACACAAAAAAAAAGATTTCTTGAAGAAGACATTCTTGAATCAAATTGCATTTACTTGAGAAGCAAACCGACTTATGAAATGAGCTGTTGGGGGGAGTATCAGAATTAAGTGAGTTTATGCTTTACAATTTTTAATTTCAGGACAAAACAAGATTAATTTTCGTACCTCACTGCCATATATTTTTGTTTTATGCTAATACACCTTATTTATTTATTTATTTATTTATTTTCAGGAAACAAGACTAAATATCTCATGTATTTTGCTTCTCAAGTAGGTTAATGTATCCTGCTTTAAGAATATTTAGATATTTGTACTGGAATATAATATTTTTGGAGTGTAGAGTTAAAGTAACATGGTGCTTCACACAAACATTTCGTTTAGCCTAAAAGTACAAGTTTATGTTTGCTCTGTGTGTTGTTTACGCTGCTTTGGACAAAAATCATTGCATATCATGAACACTTGGCACATGTACGATTACTATAGCTGCAGGCACCTTAGTAACTTGCCTAATTGATTGTAAACCCCTGTAACAACAATGACTTATTTTGGGGAAATAATTAGCTCAAATTAGCATTAATGAGAATATGCATATGTTGCTTACATGAATTAAATAATTCCCAACTAGGGAGTAGGTCAACTTCAACGTATATCAACAATTACACGATTTCTCGTTGTAATTAATGATATAGGCAGATAGAACTATGTTTCAATTTGGGGGAATTTTAGGTATAAGTTGAAGAATGTTCATTTATTGTACAAAATGTGCGTCCAGCACACGAATTGTACAATTTCTGAACGGAAATCTAGCGTCTTTAACACCAAAAGATAACACTTTTCCTGTGGCCACAAAGAAAATAATTATCCTCGTGTTTAGACAATTTGAGATTTCTTTCAATAGTAAAATTGACCGTAGAGCTTAAGGTAAGATCTGCACTACCCAGGGACTCAGATTTGAAACAAACAGAGCAAACTTGATTCAAATGATTTAACAAGTTTATTTAAATGAACTAACTACTTTAAAATCACACAGGAGTAAATATGCATAAACAAAACAATATACGATCGCAATAAGGAAAACAACAAAATAAACGTAGGAATCAAAGGTTAATATAGGGGAAGAAAGGAGAATATAAGAGAGAGAGAGAGAGAGAGAGATGAGCAAAAGAGAGTAAGAGTGATTTTAAGAATGACTTCGTGTGTGTGGGTGTGTTGGAGCACGTGGTCTGGTGTTTTGTCCAGAACCACGTGGGCATGTATTTATGTGTATGCGAAGAAGTGTGAGTCAGTGTGAGTGAGAGAATTGTGAGATAGGAAGAAACAGTTCAATCGTTCACAACAAAAACCCAATAGGCACAGTAATATTAGACATTTGAAACAGCACTTCAGATTACAAATTTAAAGTCTACGTTACTCTTTGTCGGCCTTCCTGGTGCGTGTGTGTCGCGTAGGGGCAGACCAAAAAGCGCCTGGGTCACGTGTTCACCGGAGCAGCGGTTCACGGCGTTGTCGTTGCTATGGCAACTTGAAACGAGCGAAACTTAGCAAGTTGATCTTAGCTTTAAGTTGGTTTCGTTGTTGGTTGAAACAGACTATTTACTGGAGTAAAATAGTTAAGAAAATAAAACTTGGAAGAAAATGAAAGTAAAAGCGAGCGAAGGTTTCCTTGAAGGAAGGAGGCGTGGTCTTCTTCCTCTCTCTGGCAGACTGCAATGTTTTCAGAGTTACGCGGCATTTTGAAGGAGCTGAGCTCACGCCTCTTGAGGTGTATGACCCAATCGCCTGGGAGGGCGATGGCGACTACCTCCTGACGTTTTTGCGGAGGCTCACGCCCCCTTCTAACAGTTATGGAGAAGTTAAATTTGGTCCCAATATTAATAACACCGGAATTAATAAAAGAATGCGTCTTCGGAGATTTTGAGTTAAAGATTCACTACCGTTGAGATTTTTGGAAGAGAACAATACCGTGGACGACTATGTCATGATTTAAAGTCGTAAAGATATAAGATTTTTCACTATAACAAGCATTTCATTCTTTGAGTATATCATAAAACTAGGTTATAGCGGTCCGATTTATAAGGACCATCACATAAAACAAATACATTTCAAGAATACATTTGGAAAAGGGTGATTTTTGATCATAATGTCCGCACATCCGAGCTTCTCTGTGTGTGTAAAGGGGTACTGAAAGTTCACAGCTTGTGTGTCCGGTGCGTGAACTGCGTCTGCTCCCCCCCCCCCTCCTTTCTTTCCTGAGGGGGAAGACCAGTATGTATGTATGTATGTATGTGTGTTTGCCCTCAATGGACAAAGGATCATGCCTACATCACGAGAATACATTTTAAACATTTCACAGGATGATTTCGATCCATACAATGGTAGGATCTGTGTGTGTTTCCTTGTGTGTGTGTGCGGACAGTCTTGAGGGTTCGAGCACGGGATAGAGTCTATGTGTGTGCGCATTACTAGTGTTGATTGAATTAGTCCGGTAGATAATGCTCTGTTGTGCTGAGCTGTTAATCAGTGTCTCAACGATCTCCAGGGGGTGTAAAGATGGCAGACTCGTGATTCCAAGGAGGGCAATCGATGCATGCGCCATTTGGGTCCGCACGTCCTGCCTGGCGGCATTGTGAGACAATAGAGGTGTTTTGTGTATTAGAATTTGCGTTAATCTAATCAAGTCAGACAACGACAAATGGGGTTTGGTCACGAGGAGTTTGAGCAATTTTTAATTACATGCGCGGGCTGTCTCCTTTGTGTTACATTCCCCCTTTGATGAGTTGACGGACGTGTATGGGTCTAGTCGAGTCATCACGGTAACAAAGGTCAGATGGCAGGTGCATGGCTAGGAGGAGGCAGTAAAGAGGGGTTGTTCAGACTGCAGGTTGAATCCGATGAGGTCCTCAGTATTCTCTGGTGCGGCGTTGTCCTTCCGAGGGTTTCTCCTGAAGCTGACGGAGACTGCTTCTGTGAGTTTGGCTGTGGAGGTTCGGATGGCGTTGATCCTTCGGTACAGGATATAGGCCAAGCCCAGAGCTAGGGCATGTCCGAGGATGCTGGTAATGCATAGGGCGGTGTCGGCTGCTGTCCATGTTTGGACCACAGGTGAAGTTTTCAGAATAGGTTGTCGAGACAAGGCCTGAAGGGCTGAGTCCAGTGGGGCTATGTCGATGAGTTGCGACCCCTCTTTCGCGATCCAACTTTCCAGTTCTGGATCTAGTGTGAAGTTGCGGTCCCTAAAGAAAGATGGAATCTCTAGTTCGGCTTGGTACTCTTCACTTGGGAGATGGTACAAGGCGAGGTCATCCAGGTGGAGGATGGCTCCTCGTGGGACTTGAATCCACATGCTTTGGTTCAGCAGGTTGACACGTGTAGCAGTGTCGTGTTGATCGTAGGTCAGTGTCGCTGAGCGTACTGGAGTGTTCACGAGCCATCGGTTCCCTACAATTTCAGCTTGCGTCTCGGTGACTTGGTTGCGAGATTTCGCGTCAGCCGGACAACGGGCGTCGCTAGCCAGCTGTTGGAGACCGCAGATCCCATCGGTGTTATCCCGGAGGAAAGGTTTGCTAGGGCAGAGGTAGTGTATGTCTTTTGTGAGGGTGCACATGTGCAAGTTAGGGGCTAGGTACAGCTGTGGGTCGCTGTCGTGGTACGCTACCACCTCTGGGGTCCGTACCTTAAATTGGGTATTTCCCTGCCAAAATCCAATGTTCACCACGTCTTTAAGTCGGTAGATTCGGCTTGACTCGATAATGGGTAAGTTTAGGAGGAAACCCACTTCTCGCTGCGCCGGGTCCACGTACAGGGGGATGGCACTTCCTAAGGAGTAGGCAAGATGGGTTTGTATAGGATCGGCAGGTGTGGTAATGGCGGAAGCCAGCACGGTCTGGACCAGACTCAGGGGTACCAGGTATGGTGGAATCCTGCCCATGGCTAAATTGTCTATGGAAGAGCTCACTTCTCTGAGCATGTCGCCCATTAATGCGGTGACCAGTTGGGTCTGGGCAAAATCGTTCTGGAAGACTGTGAACATCTGTTTCATGGAGCTCACAGTCCTGTTCAGCATGACGCTATGTGTGTTGAGGACAGTGACCGTGCCTCTCAGTGTCTTGCCTATGGTGGTCAAAGATGCGCTCTGTGTGGTGAGTTGATCTTTCAGTTGTGGAAGTTCCGTCTGGATTTCTGCTACCTGTCGTCGTACCGTGGCGATGTTCACCGCGTTGACACTGGACATACCAATGTTGAACAGGGTGCCTACGGCAGCAGCGGCTCCAAGCAGGGCTCCTAAGAAACGTTTGGAGCGCCTGTTGTGCCCGCTCAATTCAGCCTGGGTGAGGGTCATCTTCTCGAGTTGGTTCAGCATGTGTTCGATGTCGGCTTCAGCGTGTTTGAGGGCGGCCTCCGTCCATTTGGCACCTGCCCAGCTGTACATGACGGCTGTCTTTGGGTAGTGTGCACGGTAGACGTTTCGAGGGTCGAGTCGCACGTACACCTTCTGGGTGTGTGTCCGACAGTTCGTTATGAGCAGTCCGGGCTGCTCTCTCAACACAATTCCCGAGGCCGGAGCTGAGGAGACGAGGTCAGGTGGCGGCTGGCTTTCGGTCGTCGGGAAGCACATGATGACGATCCACAGCAGCATCCTATTATAGGCAAGAGAGAGAGAGGTGTGGAAGAGCAAAGGGGAAAGAGAAAAGGCACAGGTCAGCGAGGGTTGTCCCGTCGGAGGGTCCAGTCTTCTTTTCCTGTAACGACGGCGGTTGAGGTCAGCTTGCATTAGGCCCTTCCTGTCTGTTCCTGCTAGTTGTCACATATCTCTTAATCTGGTTGCGGTGGACCCATTTGAGGACTGGCTCTTTTGGTCCCCTTTTCAGTTGGATTTGATACGCTACGGGGGAGAGTTTGTTCACAATTTCATGAGGGCCAGTCCAGTGAGGCAGAAACTTTTTTGACAGTTGTTTGGGAGGCAAGGCGAAACTGTAGTACAGGATTTTGTCGCCCACGCTGAGTTCTTGGTGCGATGCCTTTCGGTCGTAATGCGCTTTCTGGCCCTCAGCGCTGGTTTTCAGGTGTTGCTGGGCGAAAGCGAAAGTTGTTTTCAAATGTCTATGGAGCTCGTCCAGATATTGGGACGTGGTATAGGCAGTGACGAGGTTGTGGTCTCCCGGTTGGTACAAAAGGTGTAATGGCAGGGTCATCTGCCTCCCGGTCATGAGTTCAAATGGGGATACTCGTGTTGATTCCTGCGGGGTGGCTCTGAGGGCCATCAGCACCAGGGGAAGTTTCACATCCCAGTCTTTCTGGTTAGTTGCCACATATTTCCTCAACATGGCGACCACCGTTCGGTTAGACCTTTCTACCTGTCCGGATGAGATCGGATGGTGGCTGATGTGAAGTTTGGCTTGTACCCCTAGGATTCTCCAGATCTTTTGCATGATCTCTGCGGTGAAATGAGTTCCTCGATCTGAGTTGACTCTGAGCGGTAGGCCGAATCGGGAGAAGATGTGGTTCATCAGGAGATATGCCGTTGTTTGGGCAGTGTCGTTGGGTGCTGGCAGACACTCTACCCATTTGGTAAACTGGCACACTACCGTGAGAAAGTATTTATTGCCTCTTGGTGACCGGGGGAGGGGTCCTACCCAGTCGATTTGAAGGTCTGACCAGGGGAACGTGATTCCTCTGCGTTGCAACGGGGCTCTGTGAGTCAGGTTTGTTGGGTGAAACTGACAGCAGACCAGGCATTCTCTCACATATTCTGCCACATCCTGTTGCATACATGGCCAGTATGCCACCTGTCTAAGTGTCTCATATGTGGCTCTGGTACCGTGGTGCCCAGCATATGGTGCGTTGTGGGCGTGATTTATCATTTCCCCCCTTTGACAGCGAGGTACCACGAGTTTTAGCGAAGTGGTGTCATCGTTGACAAACCAAAGAATGTCGTCCCGCACACGTAACATGTGTCTGGAGTTGTATAGATGTCTGAGATCGGAGTCATCAGTGAGATTTGAAGGTGTGAGAGGGGAGGTGGAGGGGTCGAGGAGGTGCGTTTTAATTGCCTGTATGGCAGTGTCTGATGCTTGCATATCTGCAAGGTCGTTGTTGGAAATTTGTGGTGTAAGTGACAGAAGTTCTGACGCAGGTGCTGTTGCAGGTGCGGTTTGCTTTCTGCGGGTTATCACTGCTACTTCTGGGGTGGGTGGGGCTTTTGGGGAAACCCACGGTTCTCCGTGTAGGGCGCCCGCTTTTGCGAGGGCGTCAGTGTGGTCGTTGAGGTCTTTGTCTTGGCCTGGGAGTTTAGAATGTCCTTTCACCTTCTTCCAGTACATGGTAATGTCGTGTGTTGTTGTGATGTTGACACATTCTTGGAACAGGTGTTGATGCTTGACGGGTTTGTTGTTAGCAGTTGTGAAACCATTTTGTTTCCAGGTTGGAAGATGGCACACAAAACTGAGTCTGGCATAGTTCGAGTCTGTGCAGATAAGCAGTTCTTTGAGGTTATGGGCTGCTGCGATTTGCAGGGTAATGAGAATTGCTGCTATTTCTGCGTATTGTGATGACTGGGGGCCCAGCTTGAAGTTTTGGGGTGGGCATGGGTGGTTGTTTACCCACAGTACCCCTGCGCCAGCTTTTAGGATGCCCTCGCTGTTGTAGGAACATCCGTCGACGTAAGCTGTGGGCATGCCTTCGCACGCATTTTTGTCAAAGTACCTGTGGCAGGTCAGTTGTGGCTGCTGGGGCTCAGGTGTATTTAGCGTTGCAGCAGGTGCGTTGTCAGAGCAGTCTTGACATGCCGCCAGACCGTTACCTAGAGCGGATTTGTGGTTTTGTGCATATCTGGCTTCGATGTTTCGTCCTTGGAGAGCCATTAGCCATGTAGCTATGCGTGAGTTGGTGACCACACCGTCTCTTATCCGTTGGCTGTTAAGGAACATGACGGGCTGGTGGCAAGTCTCAATGATGACCTTTTGTGCTCCAATGTAGTTGGAGAAGCGCTGAATGGCCCATACCGTACAGAGCAAAGCTTTTTCACAGTCAGAGAATTTGCATTCTGGAGGGAGAAGTGTCTTGCTGGCATATGCGATCACCTTTTTGTCTTGGTCATGCCGTTGGTATAGGCCAGCACTTAGACATTGGTTTGAAAACCCAGCGTCGAGGTGGAATTCTTTTTGCGGATCAGGGTACGCAAGGCAAGGGGCTGAGCATAAATGTTTTTTAAGTTCTTTCATGGCGTGTTCTTGGGCGTCTGACCAGACGAAAGGGCAGTCCTTTTTCAGCAGAGCTGTGAGAGGCCTGGCTATGTCTGAATAGTGTTCGATGAATTGCCGGGAGTAATTGCATACTCCCAGAAAGCTTCGAAGTTCCGAGACGTTGGTGGGAGGCTTGATGTTTTGGATGGCATGGATGCGGTTTGATTGTGGTTCGATGCCATGGTGTCCAATGAGCAGGCCCACGTAATTTACCTTTTTGCGACACCACTGCCCCTTGTGTAGAGCTATTTTGGCGCCGGCAGCAGATAACTGGTTCAGAACATAGTCAATTTCTTTTAGGTGGTCGGCCACCGTCGTGCTTTTCATGAGCACATCGTCAACGTAAATCAGGTTACCTCTCGTCCTGGCGTCAGGGCAGGCTTTGTTTAAGAAGATGTTGAACTCGGCTGGTGAGTTTGCATACCCGAATGGGCATCGGTTGAAGGTGTACTGGCGGTTGCCGAAGGTGAAGGCCAACTTGTGTTGGTCGTCTGGGTGCACTGGAATAGTCCAGAATCCAGAGGCCACATCGAGTGTAGAGAAGATGGTGGCTCCCCTGATTCTGGGTATTTCTTGCTCCAGTTGTGTCATGGGCCATCGTGACAACGGCACCTGCTGATTTAGTTTTCGATAGTCTATTGTTGGCCGCCATTTGCCGTTTGGCTTGAGAACGGGCCAGATGGGTGCAGAGTAGGTGGAATTACAATTTCGAATTACACCTTTTTCAAGCATGGATTCGATGATTTCCTGCACTGGTTCGTGTGAGGCAATGGGAATCTTGTATTGCTTGACAAAGGTGGGAGGAGCCTTGGGGTGCGTGGGTATGCGCACTGTGTGGAGGTTGGTGAGACCACAGTCTAAAGAGTCTTTAGCAAAGTGTTCTTTGAATTTATATAGGACTTGTCGTAGCTTTTGGCGATCGGCATTGTCCTGAAGTGCGTCAGCATCCTGTAGAATTTGTTGCACTTGGGATTCAAAACCTGGATACGGTTCCTCCGTAGGCTTGTCGTCAGTTGAGCTGGTTGTGACAGGCGTGGCAGGTGTATCAGTCTCAGTGACAGGCACGGCAGGTGTACCAGTCTCAGTGACAGGCTGGTGGGAGACCGTGTACACTGTGAGCTGTTTGTCCTCTGTCAGCTCCGTTCTGCACACCTGGTTTTTGGCCACCGGCATGACAGATGTGATGGCAATGAATTGGAAGGGTGCTGTGAGCAATGTGTTGTCAGTATGCCCTTCAGGTATCAGTGCAGGTGGAATGGGCCCTATGACGGGTAACGTCAGGTCAAAGTCATGAAAGGCGTGACTGACTAGCCATCCCAGTCTGTAGGCTTTGGGGATGCCGATGTCAGTTGCCGTGCAATTGTTGAATAGGATGTAGACTACCCGAGATGACACTTCAGTGAGGGGTGTGGCTTCGAGGGTTAGTCCGAGTTCCACGCACTCAGGTGAAGGCTGGAAGAAGGCCAGTGTGTGGTTTAGGGTTTGGCCTTGTCGCAGGTTGAGCCGTACAGCGACCCCCTTAGTGTAAGCAGGTACCACCGTTCCCTGTTCGTTGATAAGAGTGCAGACTTCTGGAATGGTCTGCCCTGACAGTAGATTGTCATGGCTGATGGGAACAGGTGGCTGTAAAGTCAAGGGAGCCCATACAACTTCATTAATCATGTCCACATGAGCCTTGAGGCGAATCAAAATGTCTGCTCCAATGAAAACGTCGTGGGCCGGGTCTTCCAGAATCAGAAAGTAATGGGTCAAGTGTCGGTGATTCCATGTCAAGTTCAAAGCACAGATTCCTTTGGCAGATGTCATTGAGGATGGATCTGGGTTCAAAGGGAAACGTGTGCGTTTGCAGGTGTAGGGCAGGTCTGGAGTCTTTTCAATGATTGCATTGAATAGGGAGAGACTTATGGCTGAGTTATCTGCCCATAGTGCCAGGGTAATGTCTGTTGTGGTCACATCCTGCAACTGCAGGGGAGTTTTTACTTGGGGGCGGTAATTATCAGAGTCTGGCGTTGTTCTGAATGTGCAGAGTAGCGAACTTGAACCCTGATCAGCTGTGGGGACTTTGTCCTCGTGTCTGGCTGATGGAACTCCCGTGAACCTTGTGGTTTGACAGTCTGGTTCGATGGAGTCGTGTGGCTGAAGGGGGTGTGGTTCGCGCACCTGCGCCCAAACTTGTAGGTGCTTGAGGTCTAATAATGGTTCAAAGCGGTCCAGCAGGTCCTTGCCTACGAGAAATTGATAAGTATTTACTGGAGAAATATATACCGGGTGGACTATGCTCATCGGACCGATTGTCAGGTGAATGGGAGCCACGTTCTTTAGCTGGATGTCATTCTGGCTGTATGACTGCACGTTCAACTCACACGTGTGGAATTTAAGAGTTCTGTTTTGTCTTTGAGTTTCACATTTGAGTTTTTCAAACAGCTGAACAGAAATAAGCGTTAGATCAGAGCCGGTGTCCACCAGTGCTTCGATCTGCATTTCCTTTTCCAAGGTAACTGTTAAGTACAGTTTTCGTGCCACTCCTCTTTCTATTAGGTTGCCCAGAAGTTGCGGTGTTGAACCTTGCGTGTTGATTGACAAGCAATGAGGGTAGGTGTCAGGTGGCTTGTCGTGGGTGCAGATCAGCAAGACAGCACTGTCTGGTACTTTATCATGAGAGCTGCTGCAGTCCCGTTCAGGAAGTGGCGTTGTCAGCTGGTTGTAGTGAGTGACCCTGTCGTTTGGTGATGTAACAGCACGTTCAACAGTTTGTGGTTGGACAGTAGTGTTTTGTTGGCCTGTCACTTGGAGGGAGTGAGTGGAGCTGTCATTAGGTAATGTAACAGCAAGTTCAGCAGTGTGGGGTTTGACAGCAGTGGTAGGTGGGCTGTCAGTGCATATAGCATTGGTTTCAGGCCTGTGGGTTAGTCATGCAGTGTCTGGTTTGTCTTTGTCTTCTTTGTGGGGTTTCTTTTTGAGAAAGTCTCTCAGGACGTTCAGAAGTTCTTCTGCGTCGGACGTGGCTGCACTGTTCCCGCTGGATTTGGGCTCCATCTTGAGCTTACCGGTGTCTTGTCGGGAGGGGTCCCGTTGCCGGTTCTCTGGGCTTGTGTTTCGGGGAGATCGGGGTCGGCCTCTCCTGGGGTGTCGGTCGGCATCCCAGCTGCCCCCCCCCTTTTGGTTGTGGGGGAAGTGCTGTCGGTCCCGGGATCCCCTGAAACGGTCATTTTGTGGTTTTGGGCGGGTTCCCCCCCGCCCACGCTGTCCTCTGCCAGCTTGGAACGGTCGTGGCTGTCTGTTGCTGGGTCCGTAGTTGGTAGGCTGTGCACCTTCTAAGTTCAGTTCTGGAAAGGGTGCAGTGACAGGGAAAACTGTGGGGTATTTCCCAGGTTTGTCAGACCCAGTCGTTTGTTTTACGTATGCTTTGTGGGCCAGGTCACGTAATTGTTGAATTGACAGGGTCCGTGGACAAACTAAAACGCCCAGGTGTGCACTTTGAGTGGGGTGGAGATTCCGCAGGAAAAGCGTTTTGAAACTAACGTCCTCTTCCATAAATGCCTCATTCCTCGGTCCGAAGTAAGCGAGTCGCAGACGTTCGTAGTAGGCTTGCGGTGTTTCCAGACGAGCTTGTTTGAGGTCCATTGCCGCAATGATGCCTTGGTCCGAGTCTGGGTTAGAGAATTCGCGGATCAGGGCTTGTCGTAATTGTGGATAATTCTGTTTCACAGATTCTGGCTGTCTATCAAGGAAACTTCTTACAATACGACCAGAAGTGGTCCGAAGGAGGTATAACTTGTCCCAAGTCGTGACGTTGTCCACGGTTTGTAAGTGGAATTCAATGTCGGTTAAGTAAGAGTACACGTCGTTGCCCCCGGCTGGATTTGGATTGAATGTAGGGATGTTTCTTGCAAGCTTGTCCAGTTCTTTGGATGCTGTGCGGTGACTGGTGGCTCGTCCTTCCAGGACGGGGCCAGCAGGTGGGATAGTGTCATGACGTCGGCTTTCCTCTTCTTCTTTAAGCGTTTGGTGGTGAAGTGCAGGTTCGCTGGTGAGGGGAGACGAAGTGGCATGTGTCCCCCCCCCCAGTCCACCTTGCAGTCCGTACGCATGTTTGAGTTCGCGGTGGACAATGTCCAGCTCGTCTTTGAGATCCTGTCTCTGTTGGATGAGCTCGTTAATCTCAGCTCGGGCTTTCTGCAACAATGTCTCACAAGCCTTAATTCTTGCGTCTTTGTCCTTTATTTCTGTGAGTGCTCTTTCTAGCTGAGCCTCTCCACGTATCAGATCGTCATTGAGGGCTGCAGTGGTCTGTTTCTCCGCCTCCACTGTCCTGTCCGTGTCCAGACGCAGGTCCTCCAGGGCCTGTTGTAGTCTTTCCACTTCCTGTTGTAGTTCCGGTTGGGTGTCATCCTCATCCTCCAGAAGTAGCTCCTGTAGACGCTGTTGTGCTTGTTCCTTTTGTGTGCAGGCCTCCTTCAGCTGAGTCCTTAGTCCGGCGGTGTCCTTTTCCAGCTTGGCCTTGTCCTCCTCCAGCAGACGTGCCTGGGACAATAGGTAGTGGGAGAGACTCCCGATGATGCGACTCCAGTCTTTTGCACTGTAGGCTTGCGTGGGGTCCTGGGCCATGATCTGGTCCACTTTGTCGTCCAGCTCCTGTTGGGTCAGGAGTTTTGGGTCACCGAAGTCCTTGGGTAGACAGCCTGTAGTTATGGCGGTTAACCACGCCTCGAGGCTATTCCAGTGTTCCGCAGGACTGGATGCACGGGACATTTTGACTCACTGTAGGCGAGAGAAACACAACACACAAGACACACAAGAAGGGCCAATGCAATCGAGTCGCGAGACTAATAAACTATAGGACGGTGTGCCGTCTATAGAACTTTGGCTAACTGACTTTAGACAGTTAGGCGGGTCCGCACAGGGCCCGAAAATAGATGCTGTTCGGTTGTCCCTCTGATTACTTAGCCTTTTGGGGTCTCGTTGGTGCTCTGCAAGACAAGTTGCAACAGAACATGCAAAGCAGAGTAGGCGAGGATTGAAAGGGAGGGAAGAAACAAAATTAACAAAAATGTCAGTGATTTGGTCTGGGCTGCACTTTGGACACTAATAGCACAAGGGATGTGCCCAGAGGAAAATATTTACGATTATGTGGTTCATAAGAAAGACAAGGGTTTGTTTTGTTTTGTTTTTTTTTTTGTTTGTTTGATTATCAAAGTTCAGTTTACCTGAAATGGACGGAGGTCAACCCAGCCGGGCCCCGCGGAGCGCAGTCAACCTTTCTGGCGCCCAAACACCTGACCGCCGTGACCTTGGATTCTCTGTTACTCTGCTCACGGCCACGCCCACTCAAACAGAGTGACCGTAAGCACAATCCTAGTAGTCCCGGAGGTACCAGCCAACCGATTGCAATGTAAAGGTGGGTGCTGCCCAGAACCCACCAGCGTACGCTGGAGTGACAGGGGCTGTCGGTGGTTTGTGCAGCGGTCCCAACAATTAACTTTTGCGTCGGCGTGGAGGTTGGCACTCCGAGGCACCGGATTGCTGATGTCACTACTGCGTGCCGCCGCCGGGGCAGAGATAAGAGGAACTCAAGAGTCACCGCACGGTCAGTGCTGGTAACGTCAGTTGGCCAACCCGGCCCACGGAGGTCCAACCGGGCTCCCACAGTCCACTGCAGGTGCTGAGAGTCTTGCCTATGACACACAAAATGGAGTGAGCAGAGTAGCTTAAAGTGATTTTAAGATTCCTGGCTTACACCAAAGTGAGTTAGGTGGAAAATAGGACAAAAATCAGGTGGCCCGTGACAGGTAAATGAAAACAATGATAATAAAATAAAATGTTAAAGAGAGAAAGAAAATTAAACTAACCCAAAAGGGAAGAAGCAAAATAAAGGTGTGGACGGCTTTTGCCACCTAATGTTTACAGTAGAAAGGAGTTTGGATAGAATGAGAGTTATTCTGAAATAACCTAACCCGATGGAAGTTCAGCAGTGACCTCAATGCAGGTGGAAACCAGAAGAGGGGGTGGTAGGCTGCTGCAGTGGCTTATTGCGGCCTCAAGGGGGGCGTCTCTCTGTGGTGCACCCTAATTGTTTGACACAATTTACAATCTTAATTCAAAATTGGTTCAAGATCACATCCAACTAAGCCTGAGGAAGAGTCACAAGTGAATTAGAATCGATTCCTTTTAATGATTACAATAACTGAAGTTATTAAATTTAATAAATCTATAAATTTGTAGCAGGCAGATAGCTGACTTGAGAAGGCTCAGCCACCAGGGGGCAGTGTCCTTCTCAAGGCTAAAATGACTGGAATGTGACAATGGGAATAACCAAAATTAAATTAAGTTCAAATTTCACTTCAAATCTAACTACCTTTGGAGAGAAAAAGTTCTGTTGTTTTGGAGAAATAGAAAGATCTCTAAAATAAAATAATTACTATAACATTGAATTTGTTATTAAATGATTATGAAATGGGAATAAAACCAAACAGAATCATTAAGGCAGATTTAGAAATGGAAACACAGCAGAGTAGAGAGTTCGAACAGAAGAGGGATAGTTGACCCAGAGGGGTGTGGCCGCGAGGGGGCACTGTCCTCTTCCGGGTGAACTATCAGTGCTTTTGGATCGAGACACCCTATGATTTCCGGTTCCGTTTTTGGGAATTTGACAATTCACCATAAAATGTCTCAGTCCAAAAAGGGTTGTTTTAACGAACTCAGCGCGCGGGAAATACAAATATGTATTTAAACAACTTTCTTAGATATCAACGACCGCAAATTTTTGAATCACCAAAATCAAAGCGGAAGAAAAATGACCAACAGGTCTGTACCTGTGGTTGAACACGCGGTGGCAGTGTTGAGCTTACGCGGACCACGTCACCGGGCGGTATTTGGAGAAAGTTTCAGAACGCACAATTTCAAGCGTGCAGGCCTTCGCACGTACACCAAACCACGCTGCAAATACTTCTTTTTAAAGATCACGGCAGATCTTTGCAAACACAAACACACTGCAAACAATTTAATAAGATCTCGGCGGATCTGTTTCTGGTCTGTACAGACGCGGAAACGGGGTTTTCTTTCTGGTGAGCAAAACCAGAGTTTTATAACCCGTATTTTATCGTTTACGAACGATTTACAATAGAATATATATTCTTTCTGACCGGAGTAGCTTATTTGCTCTCGGGTTTTACAGAAAAATACCGGTAGTGCCTTGTGGGATTCCTCTGATCCACACACAGGTCTCAACACAGAATTACATGTACGGTCAAGTAAAAACTGATTTTTCTTAAACTCGCAACAATACTGTAACTGCAGTTTTTATCCAGACCAGATTTACTGGCGGATTATGGCTTTTCGCCCTTTGATCAGTTTTTTTTTTCGAGTCGACTTATTCAGTAATGCAATACTTATTCAATAACGTTATCAGATTCAAGCGCGCACAAAATTGTTAAACTTTCAAAATCACACATGAATACAAAACTTGCACAATCTGTATCAAACTGAGTATGAGAGTGCCAGCATTCCAAACACCAATAAATATGTAACAACAATGACTTATTTTGGGGAAATAATTAGCTCAAATTAGCATTAATGAGAATATGCATATGTTGCTTACATGAATTAAATAATTCCCAACTAGGGAGTAGGTCAACTTCAACGTATATCAACAATTACACGATTTCTCGTTGTAATTAATGATATAGGCAGATAGAACTATGTTTCAATTTGGGGGAATTTTAGGTATAAGTTGAAGAATGTTCATTTATTGTACAAAATGTGCGTCCAGCACACGAATTGTACAATTTCTGAACGGAAATCTAGCGTCTTTAACACCAAAAGATAACACTTTTCCTGTGGCCACAAAGAAAATAATTATCCTCGTGTTTAGACAATTTGAGATTTCTTTCAATAGTAAAATTGACCGTAGAGCTTAAGGTAAGATCTGCACTACCCAGGGACTCAGATTTGAAACAAACAGAGCAAACTTGATTCAAATGATTTAACAAGTTTATTTAAATGAACTAACTACTTTAAAATCACACAGGAGTAAATATGCATAAACAAAACAATATACGATCGCAATAAGGAAAACAACAAAATAAACGTAGGAATCAAAGGTTAATATAGGGGAAGAAAGGAGAATATAAGAGAGAGAGAGAGAGAGAGAGATGAGCAAAAGAGAGTAAGAGTGATTTTAAGAATGACTTCGTGTGTGTGGGTGTGTTGGAGCACGTGGTCTGGTGTTTTGTCCAGAACCACGTGGGCATGTATTTATGTGTATGCGAAGAAGTGTGAGTCAGTGTGAGTGAGAGAATTGTGAGATAGGAAGAAACAGTTCAATCGTTCACAACAAAAACCCAATAGGCACAGTAATATTAGACATTTGAAACAGCACTTCAGATTACAAATTTAAAGTCTACGTTACTCTTTGTCGGCCTTCCTGGTGCGTGTGTGTCGCGTAGGGGCAGACCAAAAAGCGCCTGGGTCACGTGTTCACCGGAGCAGCGGTTCACGGCGTTGTCGTTGCTATGGCAACTTGAAACGAGCGAAACTTAGCAAGTTGATCTTAGCTTTAAGTTGGTTTCGTTGTTGGTTGAAACAGACTATTTACTGGAGTAAAATAGTTAAGAAAATAAAACTTGGAAGAAAATGAAAGTAAAAGCGAGCGAAGGTTTCCTTGAAGGAAGGAGGCGTGGTCTTCTTCCTCTCTCTGGCAGACTGCAATGTTTTCAGAGTTACGCGGCATTTTGAAGGAGCTGAGCTCACGCCTCTTGAGGTGTATGACCCAATCGCCTGGGAGGGCGATGGCGACTACCTCCTGACGTTTTTGCGGAGGCTCACGCCCCCTTCTAACAGTTATGGAGAAGTTAAATTTGGTCCCAATATTAATAACACCGGAATTAATAAAAGAATGCGTCTTCGGAGATTTTGAGTTAAAGATTCACTACCGTTGAGATTTTTGGAAGAGAACAATACCGTGGACGACTATGTCATGATTTAAAGTCGTAAAGATATAAGATTTTTCACTATAACAAGCATTTCATTCTTTGAGTATATCATAAAACTAGGTTATAGCGGTCCGATTTATAAGGACCATCACATAAAACAAATACATTTCAAGAATACATTTGGAAAAGGGTGATTTTTGATCATAATGTCCGCACATCCGAGCTTCTCTGTGTGTGTAAAGGGGTACTGAAAGTTCACAGCTTGTGTGTCCGGTGCGTGAACTGCGTCTGCTCCCCCCCCCCCTCCTTTCTTTCCTGAGGGGGAAGACCAGTATGTATGTATGTATGTATGTGTGTTTGCCCTCAATGGACAAAGGATCATGCCTACATCACGAGAATACATTTTAAACATTTCACAGGATGATTTCGATCCATACAATGGTAGGATCTGTGTGTGTTTCCTTGTGTGTGTGTGCGGACAGTCTTGAGGGTTCGAGCACGGGATAGAGTCTATGTGTGTGCGCATTACTAGTGTTGATTGAATTAGTCCGGTAGATAATGCTCTGTTGTGCTGAGCTGTTAATCAGTGTCTCAACGATCTCCAGGGGGTGTAAAGATGGCAGACTCGTGATTCCAAGGAGGGCAATCGATGCATGCGCCATTTGGGTCCGCACGTCCTGCCTGGCGGCATTGTGAGACAATAGAGGTGTTTTGTGTATTAGAATTTGCGTTAATCTAATCAAGTCAGACAACGACAAATGGGGTTTGGTCACGAGGAGTTTGAGCAATTTTTAATTACATGCGCGGGCTGTCTCCTTTGTGTTACACCCCATTTATTTATTTATTTTCCAACAGGTCTATATCGCAATTCACCAGATGTTTCGTTTCCACAGTGTAGCCAATGTTTTCCATTTGGCTGCACACTGGAAGACTAGGGGTGTCCTAATTACTGCCAGCTCAAAAAAAAAGAAAAACAGCTAAAAAAAAAAAAAAGAGAAAGAGGCAAAGCACCTCTGGGCTGCTGGGAACAAATTAAAATACATTTCAGAATAAGGTGTCTGTCGGCCATGTGGCGGCCTTTCACAGTGACTCGTGAAAAATATGAGCGATTTGATTCGGCCTCATAGATCCTGATTCAACCCTAACCACAATCCCTCTGTTCATTTCAAATGCACTACAGGGAGAGTGCCGCATGGCACTGAATACTGATCACTTGCTCATTTGCTCTGGGGGCACTTTTTGGCACAACACTGAGCTCTCTATGGCACCGGCAATCCTGAACAGATACCCTTTGTTTATTGGCAGGAATATGTCTCCGGCGTGAGTTTGCCTAAATAATCTCTGCCAGTCAAAAATCCGACCGTGTCCCCAAAGAGACAACATGGAGAAACACATGGAGCGTGCCAGCATTCCAAGCGAACGTGTGCTTTTTCCATTATTTTTTGAAGGATGTTCTTGATTATAATGAGCTGACAGTTGAATATGAAGTAAAGGCAGCGTGGATTTATCCCGGCCTTGCTTTCATTTGCCTGTGCTAATTCGCGTAGCACAAAATTAGCCTTTGACTCGGAGCAGCTTTAGGAATTAAATCCCCTGCACACACACAGAGGGATTGTCAGTCGAGCACGGGAGAAATCATTGACAATTCTTGTCAGGTCGGTGGTGAACACTTGCTTAGTACTGCAGAGAGGAGATTGTGAAAATGAGAGCCTGGGCCCAGAACGGATATAGAATAATTATGTATCCCCCCCCCCCCCCTTTTCTTTCTTTGTGTATATCTTGAGCTCACTCAGAGTAGGACCGAGTCACATTCAAGTTGACTAACTCAACACAAACACTGCAATGCAATCTCCATCTCGCTGCCTCGTCTCACCCCTTTTGTGGTTTCAGTGTTAGGCGTTAATCATAAGGCCATGCGGTTTGCTCTGTAGATTTTACACTTTTTTTTCTGTCACTCGCGGAGGTTTACAACAGATTTCATCGCATGCAGACTCTCTGAGGAGTTGAAAAGCGCATGAACCCAAACTCAGCGAAGCAGTCTCTCTCTCTCTCTCTCTTCTAATCTCCTCTGCTGGCTGTGGACTCTGCTGGTTCATTTGAGTGGATAAGGACACGCACTGCAACTACTTAGATAGCTGGAGGTTCCTGTGAGGCCTGACTTTGCTGTGACAGAAAGTGTGTGTGTGGGGGGGGGGGGGGGATCCGCAAGATCTGTATCAGGTTTTGTCCAGCCCGTCCAGTGTGCTTCATAGCAGATTTTTGTATTTTGTTCATTGTTCACATTTTTCAGACGACCCTTGAGTGTTCAGAGTTTATTAAATTTGAAGTACGCAAAATCAACAAAACGGTCCTTGGTGGACGTATAATGAGACCGGGATTACTCTAGTGCAAAAGCCATCAACATGTAAAAAACTGAAAACAATTGAAATTTTCAAATTTTCATTATGTTTGACTATTAATGCTGTCACTAAGGATGTATTTATATGAATAATTAATTAATTATTTTTACTACTACTACTAATAGTATTTAAACTAATACTATATGGTGTTACACAGATACACTGGTACATTTGTAATATTTTAGTTAGAGTAACAAGTCAAGTTAAAAAATAACAACAAGAACAAAAAATAAAAATAACGAATTGAGCAAAAGTACAATTGCCGTAGAAGAACAGTGAGTGGATTTCTAATTATTATTATTATTATTACTACAAAAATTATGTTATCATGTAATATTTAGAATTGCTGTAATACATCACATAATTACTTGCAATAGTGCTACAACTGTCAGATTAACACGCGGTTGAGTTTCCCCTCTATCGCTTCATGATGTGGTTTTCCACGCTCAGATGAGTTTATAATCCTGACAAGTCCTAATGAACCTGTGCTAAATATTTAAACATTCAAATGTGAGCCATCACTGCCTTCTCGATATTAATGCTTGCAAAAATGATCAAAATCGTGGCGTTCTATTTTTTTTTTCTTTCTCTGTTTTATTAAAGCGCCGAGTATTTACGTGAAGAGGATCAAAAGGGTTAGGTAGACAGAAGAAGAGAGCTCACCGGGAAAACGGCAATGGGTTTATTTGCACAATGTATTATGGGGCTTGGAGAAGGTTAATAGGATTTTGTTCACATCAATAGCGCTGATGGCACGCCATGTGAGCCGCTGCCCCCACATCAAACTCATGACACAAAAGCGTCAAAATGCATGGCGGGCTTCAGCACTTCTGAGCTTCTTTTCTGCACAACAGGGCCACGGAGCCTGGGCGGTCATAATGACCAGTGGATGGCCAGAAGGATGTTTCTGGTTTGTGAGTTTTCTCTTTTATACACATATTGGTATGTGCTGTTAAAATGTGAAAGATTTCTCAGTAGTTTTAAGCTCAAGTCATCACAAAATTACATTTAGAAAACTGCCTCTTTAATCCTGTTTATTTTGCATTTCTCCCTGATGCGGCTTCATATTAATTCAAGGCAGTAGCTGTTTTCACATATCATGGACTAACTGAATTATAAATTATAGTATACTTGCTCTGTGGAGCATTAGTGCTAATATTGAATCTCTCACTTTAATATTCATCCTAGTTGCAGTGTTGGTTGTGTGCAAATTATTCAGTGACTTTTAGGGGTGTGTGTGTGTGTATCTAGGTAAAAGAATATATGGCTCATTATTTCTGTTTGTATATTTTTTGGGTTTTATTTGTAAATGTTTATTTATATGGCATACGGCAATGATTTCGGGGATCAAACTCACTCTCCCAGTTTACATCTAGATTAAAGACGCATCTCTTTAGCCTGGCATTCACATAATGCATCTCCTTGCCTTATACAGTTATATCAGATCAAATGCACATGATTTGTCTTGCTTAAAGTTATGAACAGCAGCTACACTAATTATTTTCTGTTTGCTTCTCTGTTTTATCTCAGGATGCCCATCCTGAGGTAACTAGAGAGTGTGTCAGCTCCAGTTTGGATCCAGCCTATGAAGATTGCAGATCCCCAACACCTATGAAGAGACGACGCCAACTCCTGCGAAGACTTCAGATGACGCAAACTAATAATAATCATAATAATCATAAAATAATCATTTGTGAACAAAAAAGTATTCATTACTTCAATGAGTTTGTTTCTGCATTAAATTATTACATGGTTTAAATTAATACCTTTTTCGC
This sequence comes from Scardinius erythrophthalmus, assembly GCF_964197995.2. Lineage (NCBI taxonomy): Eukaryota > Metazoa > Chordata > Actinopteri > Cypriniformes > Leuciscidae > Scardinius > Scardinius erythrophthalmus. The sequence continues at coordinate 6,717,358 of NC_138238.1, forward strand.
TAACTGAGATTTTGTATATGTACATTTCTGAAATACATAACTTAGACAGTTACCTCTGATAACAGATCACTCTAAATTGTAATGTGGACTAATGCACATTATCTGTAAAGCTATTTTGAAATGATGCGTATTGTGAAAAGCGCTATACAAATAAATGTGAATTGAATATAAATACTGCTCAAGTGAAAACTTCACAGCTTACTGTATATACAATAACTGCTAAAAACATATTGTTTTAATTTAGTTAACTATAGTTTTTGTTTGTATCTTGTCGTGTAGCTAACTTCTTTTAGAACTACTGTTGAACTAACTGTAGCTTGTTCTGTTTAGTGGTACCATATGTAGATGTTTCTTGTGAAACGCATCAAATGGCTATAGACTACAAGACCTCTGAAGCAAGCGATGAGAGGACTGATGTTTTATTGGAAATATTCTTCCCATTTTATGGATTATTTCTTGGTCCACGCTGGAAAATAAATCCTCTTTTAGGTTGTTGTGGTGTCGGGGGGCCAGTGGAGGCCTTGGTTGGATAGACATAAATATGGTATCCCACAAGGCTCCGTAAAAGGTTGCTGAATTATCTTTATGAGGAGAACCATCAATGGCTTTGATGGCTTCTCACTGGGGCTCAAAGTACCCATCTATTGGACTACACAAGATCTAATACGTCACCCACACACACACACTAGTAAGAAATGGGGGGAAATGGATGGAATGGATGATCAAGTCGCTCCACAGTGGTCTCCCCGAACCAGCATGTGGGTGTTTCGTTCTCCCTTGCCCTCCTACAGTATTTATGGGAGCCCTGTGTCTTTCTGGCACTTTAATTGGGAACGAGAGTGGACGGTAGATGAGATGCGGGCCAAAAGCATGTGATTGCTGTCAAGCCAGAGAAACGCAGCAGCCAGGAAAAGAGGGAGAGATAGAAGGAGAAAGAGCTAGAGAAAAGAGAGAAGCATCAAAGCTCCGGGAAAGAGGCCAGAACACTGCTGAGTCTGACACTTCCTCATCCGATGGACTCTTCCCAGTCAGCGCTGTTTTGTTGCCTTGTCACGTAAAATGAAACTCTATGAGGGCGGAATCTCATTCTCGTTTTTGATTGATTTATTGTTTTCTCCTCACCCACTCTTGCTTGCTCGCCTTTCTTTTTCCGTGCGCTCGCGTGTTTCTTTTCTTGCAGTATTCTCAACAAAAACAACCCTGCACCATAAGAGGAAGAGATGTTGATCTGTCTGTGTTACCACTCATCTCTCCAACCAAAGCATCCCATTTACTTGTAGACAGTGAATGCGATGATGAAAGCTGAAGTCTTTGACGTAAAATTGTCCGTCAACAGGCTGCGCCGACCCCCTCATCGCATGAACCGGGGTTGTAACTGCTGCTGTCTCTGCTGTCTGATGCCGGTGGCTTGACAAGCGTTGCACTCTGATCTGACGCCATACGAGTTGCATTTGATTTTAACCGAATCATGCTGCACTGGTAGGCCCACCTTTCAACAACTGGCACGTCTAGGTTTGACTCTCAACTGTTTCATGTCCCGAGTTGATCTTCGCTAAAATGCATCTTTCGTGCATGCTGAAAGCCAGGACATCAGCTGTTATTATCAGTTCACGGTTATATTGTAAGCCATTGAGTTAATCCCACACAATAATTTCTGTTTTGGAACGTCAGGATGTGGTCAATGATATAAAGAGGGTTATTATGGCTCTTTGTATCCCACACATCGATTCATTGTAATAGCCTACATTGATTTTCTTCTAATACATCATTAGCTATCATGCTGAAAGCATCATCCGCTAGGTATGAGTTCATTTGATGTTCGTGAGTCATGTTCATAACTGACACTTTGTGCTTGTTTGTGTTGTGTGTTAATGGTCAGACTGACTGAAACTGCTCATATTTTATACTGTAATTCCCATGATGCTAGCAACTCCACAGTCACAGGTTCGATTCCCATTTTTGCATCTGGCAATTGCTTTAATCCACTGCATCAAATGTATACATTTTATAAGTTAATGCATTCCCTAAGAATCGATTCCAGGACCTTGGTGTTGTTAGCACAATGCTCTACTGTTCAAACTACTAAAGGAAACACACACACGGCTTGAAATGTAGTCACTTTATAAGTACACTCATAAAATACACTTTATACGTTTTTGTTGTGCTAACAGCCTAAAATGGCACTTCGAAAAAGTACCATGATAAAGATGGTAAAAACATGCTAAATTAGTGGTACGGTTTGATTATATTCAATTTAAATTGCATTGTAAGGCATTTGAAAGACAACCCATGTATTATCATCATGGTACTACGTCCATTGTAATACCAAAGTACTTTTTCATAAGGGGTAAAAATACCTGTACCAAAACATTTGCGGCTCTTTCAACCCTAAGAGTAACAGCTCTTACCTTTCCGACATACTGTTTTCCAGTTCCTGTCCACTCCTCTAAGAGAAAGAAACTATTCCACATCCATCCTCGTTTAGTGCGGTGTAGAGTCCGTCCATCCCGATCCAACGTGCTAATTCCAGGCACCGGCCGGATCAGTGCACTGCTCCAGCCCAGCAAGCAGGACAACAGGAGGAAAGTAACTTGATTGATTATCATTGTATCCGATCACTCCTGGAGAGTCCTTGACAAGGAATCAATTAAGAAACAGAGCTCTGTGTTGAAGATACTGCTGAATAGAGGGACCGACGAAATGGGGCATCTTATCCTTAATTCTCTTCAATTATGTCTTCTTGGGGCCTGCGATGGAGAGAAAAGATCTTTAAAAAAGCATTTCATTTGCAAAATTACCTCTGGGTCGAGTGCCACATATTACAACAACACTCTGTAAATGTATGTTAGCTGACTAAAAATCATGTTGGCTAACTAGAAAACGAATCATTAATATTGATTGATCACAAAAGATTAAGTGATTTTAGCACACAGCAGTCACTTGGTGGTCTCTAATTGATGAACTTCTTGAGCTTCTGTACATCTCTAAACATTTACTTTCCTCACTCGGTATAGATTTGCGGTTACCACCAAAACGCAGTAAGTCAATAGCAAACTCGAACTGCTGAAAAATGCTGAGGACTTCCACTTCTATCACAAACTAGCGTAAAAGAAGCAAAGGCAGCGGCTCACAGAAGCGCTCTCTCCTCTAGGACTAGTTCTGATAGGTAATTTGGAGGATGTATGCATAATTTATTGGCTTTTGGAAGTTAATCCTAATAAATCTTTCTTCCCTCATTTGACGAAAGCCCATTTTCCAGGAGTCTGCAGGAAAAGGCCAAGGAGCCAGGTTAGCCTGACAGGCATTCATTACGGCAAACGTCTCCAGGGGTATCGCAAGCAAACGAGGAGCAGATTCATAATGTTGTGGCGTTTTTGTTTAACGATCTGAATCAAAGAAAAGAAAAGAAGGGGAGGCTAGGCAAAGGGGGAGAAAAAGAAAGAGAAATAAAACACACACGGTGTCAACGGGGCCATCTCAGCGAACAAAGCCATTCCTTTCTTTGTCTAAGAGCAAATTAGGGCTCTGGTTCTATTTGATGTGACTGAAGTTATGCATGTAAATGAACATTGTCTTGTGAATACGAATCCAATAATTTACTTAATGAGATATGGATGAAGTTAGGAATTATTCACTAGGCAGCGTTTGAAAGTGTGCAGACTACTTGTAATTTGTGGAATCACTGGCTTCGCTAATGCGAGTAATGAATTTTGTCAGCCCCAGCAGAGGAGGCCTTTTGTGGCCCAATCTTCCATTCAGACATATGTTTCAATGCAGCTCAAGGTTAGCTAGTAGGGCAGAACTTTGACATTAGGGAAGGTCTGCAGAGGTCTTTATGAATTAAACATGATTTGTCTGAGCCTTTCACATCCGGTATGTGAATCACACTTTGACACAAACTGAGACGGTCTGTGTCTATGTAGGGAAAGTGCCGCCCACATTTGATTTTGGAGTAAGGGTCGTAGAGAAGCTTGTAATCAGCAGCTGGCAAAGAAAAACCTGCTCAAGTCTCTGGCGTGACCTTGACGGACAGATAAATATCCATCTGTCAGTGTCATGGTCCACAACCGACTTGATTGATTTAACGGTTTCTATGACATGTTTTCCATCCGTGGTCTTAGCTCAAGGGTGAGCGTGGACAAAAGAGTAATAAAAACGAGTTCTGATTCATGCATGTTTATTGCAACGCTCTTTCAAGACCTAATGAAGTCTGCTTATTGGCGCTCCCCTCCTCATAGCACTGATAGATTTAATTCAGTTCTCAGTGATGTGTCATTTATCTATCAATTTCATCTCTATTTTCTCAATTTCTCTCTTTTTTCTAAAATTGCTTAGGAAAAATAAAAATAGCACAAATTGTTTGCATTCAGTAAGAGACTAGCTACAAAATGAATGTGGATAGCAGCACAATCAGTTTAGTCTATTGCAGACTTCTGAGAACCAGAAGGCATTTATTACTATTTATACATTATTGTATGTACTTTATTGCATGTATTTTCCTGAAGTCTGCTGAAATGTATTGCGGATCCAAATTCATGAGCGCTGTTTAAGAATTGACATTCATCCTGTCAGAGGTATAGCCCTTTTATAGCTCAGGAGATTTAACAGAGTTCTCACTCATGTCTCATTCAAGTATCTTTGTTTTTTCTATCAGATGATTGTCCTAAAAATCCATTAAAATAAATAAAAAACCTTTTTTTTTTTCACAAACAGTAAACGTATAGAGTTATAAAATGAATGTGGAAAGCAGCACAGATAATTAATAATAATTTGGTATCTTAATGTTTTTCACAAAAGAAAAATCTGAGAAATATGAGACACATATTACTATTATTATTATTATTATTTATGTATTTGATCAATCTGTTTATTATTATTATTTAAGTTTCCTGAACTTTGCTGAAATTAATTGTGGCTCAAATCTCTGAATGCTGTTTTAGAATTGACATTCTTCTCCTTTAATAGAGTTCTCAGTTATGTCTCATTCAAGTATATATATATTTGTTGGTCTCGGATGATTCTCCTAAAATCCCTGAGAAGAAATGAATAGCCAAAATAGACAATTATTGACATAACATAGCGTGAGCAAACCAGAACCATTTGTTGTGAATTTCTTTTTTGCAGATGTTGGTATAGTGTCAAATGTGAGCACATATTTTTAATCTTTTTTAGACATTTGTGGTTAAAAACTGATGAATCAATGTTCCCTTGATGTTCAGAGGTTGCGCTTTCATACCTCAGATTTAATGTTCTCAGTGTTAGAGTTCTCAATAGAGTTACTGTATGTCTCAATACCCAATTTTGTTTCTCTTAAAATATATTAGTATAGCTTTAAATGAGGATAGCATAGCACAGATACTTTTGTGTTGGAAGAATTTGATGAGACTTTTTATTGGAGACTTTGGTATGCTGGCAAGATTAAGCACAGTTTAAGATGCTGTTGAGATTACAACATGGGATTACTAAAAAATCGGAGAAATGAGAATTAAGCCATAACAAATTCTTATCCACACATGTGTTTACTGCACAAACGACTTGTGGTTCTCATTGCTCACAAGTGTTGTTTAATAATTGACGTTAACCTCCTCGGGCTGGTTTTGTTTTCATTAGGCATGGCGAGCTGAGTTATCAAATCACACGCTGTACAAGGTTTTTGGAAGTTTACACAACATAATAATGGAGTGAGAAGTGCTGTTTATATCCAGCTCTGCCGGGGAGATGTTAACACTTGTAAAAAGGCCCAGACAGGAAATTGTGTGTTTCTATGATGACTGCAGGACAGGGTGCCAGAAAAAGTAAAAAAAAAACATGTTAGTTTAGCCCTTCCTCTGCAATGTCAAGAGCGTTCTGAAAAAAAAAAAAAAAAAAAAAAATGCCCGCAATTGTGTGCACCAATTTATGCATGGTGATTCTCATGATTGCATTTTCTAATTATCATTCAAGACTGTCCTTGAGGTTTAATAGCATTCTGGATATTAATCTTTGATACAGCATGCCTATTAAGCATTAGGCCAGTGAATCTTTTTACATTATTATTTTTGCCTGTTAGCAAACAACAAAGAAAAAAAAATATCTTGCCAGATGTTTAGGACTGTCACTTAATTATCTCACTTATATTAGTGCATTGAAAACTTGTTTATGTGCGGCTGTATGGGAGGATCCGTGATACTATATAAGGGGAGGAACGAAGGATGCGCGAGGGAGTCGAGCGAAGAGGAAGAATCTTCTCACTTGTCCTATTAAGAGCGTCTAATTAGTGTGTATATGTGAATTTAGGCGTGTGTGGATATGCTAGTCGAGGCATAATGAGGTAATGCTATATAATTATGAATTAATTGGCAGAGAGGATGGCGCGTTGTCCTTCTGAAAACTGCACACGGATGACCCAGTTGATCTGTGTGACATGCAAAACATTTTGTGCCTGTGCAGAGCTGTATAATGCAGGCGTACAACAAAGTTCACGTTTTGTAATTTGCAGGCCTGACTGACAGTGATACACCACTAAAGTCTGCAGGATCAGACCGCTACCACAAACACAGACCCATAGTCTATGTAATTGCCGTTGTCCTGTCTGCAAGGTACTGCTATATTTCTCCCGAGGTTTATAAAAGCAGTCTGGGGCAGCGCTGTCTTTGGGGAATACATCTGTCAGAGTTCAACACGGCTTCGTTCACTCATGCTATCTGCCTCCAAACACCCCTCCCCTCTTTCTCTCCCTAGAATATTCCCCCTAAGACCATATCAGACACGGATCATTTAGGGAAACTGGGTTATTTCTGTCCACACCTGACTGTGTTCTGATGGATGTCTGGAGCCATATGTGGGATACGGCAGCTTGTGTCTGTGCATTTGTCGTGCTTATTATTGCTTGGGGAAAGTTTTTTGGTGCTTCTTTTTCTTCTTGACCTTGAGATTTTGACATCTCAAGCTTTAAATGATAGAGACTTCATGCAGCTCATAAGTTTGACGGGAGAACTTCTGTGTGCAGGATGAACTAATCGCTTAAAGATTGAAATATTGCTCGAGGCCTGTCTGATATCACAATCGAAGCAGCCTCCTAGGGTCTCATTTATAAAACTGTGTATTTATAAAACATACATTTCAGAGAAAGTTTTTCTCAATCTTTTCTACTATAGCCAAATTGTATTTTTAATTGATTTATATTTTTAATGCAAACACAACAGCCTTGTTGTGCATCATTTGCATGAAAATATTTTCTCAGACAATCTGCTATTATCATGATAAGCAATTATCTCTGTAGTTCAAACATTAAAACACAACATTCCACAGGAAAAGTGGTCAAAAGCATCGCAACCACTACAAATATTTATATTTATTGAATATTAAAAAATGTTGTAACTTCTCAGTAATGATTTCATGTAATTTAAGTGTTTAACTCCATTAATGAGAATGGCATATTTAATCAAAATGCTTATGTCATAAGTAAAACATAGTTTAAAGGTGCATTGCGCAAGTCTCTGAGTTTTTGCAGAAATATGCCCCCTCTGGCGACAAGCGAAACTGCAACATTGCAACTGAACGCGCATGACGTCACGCCCAGTCTCAAATTCCGACCCGAATCCCTCTTATTTATTTTACTGTACAGGATTATAGAGGCAATCGCAGTGATCAGAGAAGGGCTCATTCAGCCCATCAGGCAATTGTTTAAGCATGTATGGGTTAGAAAAACGGGTATTTTTAACATGAAATGTTGCGCAATGCACCTTTAAATCATTATTTTATTTATTTAAACTGTTATTTTGGACATGCACTGGATATTTATGATTAGGACTCATAATTAAGATTTACGGTTTTCCTGCATCTGCGTCAGTTTCAATAAACGACCCAACGCGCTCGCTGGCGCGGACATTTTAAAAATGGATGTATGTTTGCTTCATGTGATAGGCTTAGTAAGTGAAAGTATGTTTGTATTATCTTTCTGTAGGCCTATATATATATAATTTTCTTAAAATGTTCTGTCTAATAGTGACCAAAAAGACATTTAACTCCAGCTCACCATCGGTGTCGCCAAACTGCTCCGTCTCCAAAATGTTCGTACGCATGGGTCAGAGCATTTTCCCGTCAAGTTTGTTTTTATAAATCACAACTTTTGCGTAAGCAGCGTACACCTCTTTCAGAGCCTGTTTTGTGTTTTGTGCGTGCGCAACGGTTATAAATGGCCCCTGGTCTGTCCAGATTACTTGCAGTGCATCAATCTCTCTGCCATGGTCAGATAAAGATGGAGGCTAAGTTTGTTTTGTTTAAACATTCAATATGGCAGAGCCCTTCCATCACTTTAAATGTAGGGCTGGGGCTTGTGGCAGCAGGGTTTTTAGGGTTTTAAATGTTTGTTTGTGAAAGTAAAGTCATGATGGCTTAAAAAGATTCAAGATCAACATGATGAAGACTGATCTTCATTGCTGCTTAGCACAGAATTTTGAGCCACTTGGTGGAGCTAACTCTCTCTCAGATAACACTGAAAGTTCTGTATCTGTGTCTCGTTCTGTTTCCTTGTGTATATCATATGTCTTCAGTCTAAAGGGGTAAAAAGAAATGCTAATGATTTTGTACTGAAGGCATAATCCAGGAAGTGGATTCTGATTGGCTTTTTTAGCAAAATATACATTTTATGTTAATTTCAGGACAGATTTTATTTAGAAAGTGAAAATACTTTATTTATCACCTTTGGCATCCAGTCAAAATATACACTCTTAGAGAAAAAGGTTATTATGTGGATCCATGGGTTCTTGACTTAATTTTAAAGAACACTTTATGCCAAAAAGGTTCTATGTAAGGAGAAATGTCTTAAATAATTTCATAATACTTTAATGTTTAACAGGTAATTCTAGCGATAATGTGTCTTACGAGCTGCTTAATTCATAAATTTTAATTAAAAAAGCATTAAAACACAAATAAATAATTTAACAATCCATAAAATGATCCCTTAAAATGTTTTATATATGAAGCACCTCTAAAGTTCTTGATGTGACAGAGTGCTATACAATTATTGTTAATAGCTCAGAATTTCACAAGTTCATTTCTAAATTCCTGACTTTGAAATCTCGCAAATCTGAGCAAAGTTTGAGACATTGTTGAAATCTCTTCCATGAGAGACTATTAGGAAGTTTTTCTCAGAGGGAAAATAAATCTGAGAAGCAGGATGTCTGAATTTGCATTCAGTTTAATCTCATGGAGAAAATACCGAGATATTAGATGGATCTTATAATAAAGTTTATCTTTCCAGAATGAAGAATCTGTATAAACAGATAAAAGGAGTAATCTTAAGCCTGTAAATTTCTCCCTAGACATTTGTCTCCTAAATGTGTATGCTGTCAGTGACAGATCTTCTATTCACGGGCTTTTGTGTGCGTTTCCAAGTGAATCGTTTTGCATTGAAAGAGATGCTATTAGTGTGGCTAATTTAGAATGCAAAAATGCAACAAGCACTTTAGACGTAAATTTGTGTTGGACAATAATGACCACTCACTAATGACCTCCAATACCGAGATCCAGTTGATCGGCTGTATTTAACAGCAGCATACGCTAATGTGTGTGTGTGTGTGTGTGTGTGTGTGTGTGTGTGTGTGTGTGTGTGTGTGTGTGTGTGTGTGTGTGTGTGTGTGTGTGTGTGTGTGTGAAAGAAACAGTCAGTGAGTGATTAGGCATGAACAGTGGGGTAGACTCTTGCTGTGTCCAATGCAATACATATTTATGAAATATTTTAGCACATCTCACACTCTCTCTCTTGCACACACACACACACACACACACACACACACACACACACACACACACACACACACACACACACACACACACACATTCACATTCACGCACATCGTTTATCTTCAAACTGAGGCTGCCTGTAAAATAGCTGCCAGATGACACACGGGTCAAAGCAATAATCTGCTTATCAGAATCAAGCAAAAGCATTTGTGTAATTGCAGGATTCATAACAGAGCAATTGTCAAATAAAATGACTGCAGAGCAGAGCAGTGCAGCCAGCCCGTATGAAGTTTTTTTTAGACACATCTTTTGCTGTATGTTTTATCTTTTAATGCACCTATAACAATCTTACCTGTGTGTAAAAATACAGTTTTATTTAAAAATAACAAAAATGATTGTATAAGCAATAATGAAAAAAGCCTTGTGATCTAAAATGACATAATTTTGCCTCCGTATTGGCAAACAAGAACATAAAAAGTAATCTTTTGAAAGTAGAAGCAAAGCAGTGTCTAGAGATGCAATTCAACAGCACAGCACAAAAACAGTTTTAACAGTTTCTAGCCAGGAATTGTTCTTCAATATGAACTCAATAAGCCTCAATAAACCCTGTAAAGTCCTTGACTGTAAATATGGCATTGAGACATTTCAAAAGCGACCAAACTATCTCTTTAGATCCTACGCACATTATTTGAAACCACCTGCAAAATAAACTAATCAACCGTCTACTCACACTCTCTTTTTGCGTTTGCCACGTCTTTCTCAGTTGCTTTAAATCCGTCTTAGCCACTCTTTAATCAAATAGTTCCTCCAGTGTAAAATGATCTCCACGGCAACCACTCTGCAGGGCACATCTGTCTTAATGATAACCTTTAGATTCAGCGAGCGAGAGAGAAAATTACGTACATGACTGCTCTCTTTCCGGACTCTCCTCATCCGTCTGAGCAAGAGTGGGGGACTGAGAGAGCACAAGAGCAACAGAGCCGGAGAGGGAGAAGGAGGGAGGGACGGATGAGAGAGAGAGAGAGAGAGAGAGAGAGAGAGAGAGAGAGAGAGAGAGAGAGAGAGAGAGAGAGAGAGAGAGAGAGAGAGAGAGAGAGAGAGAGAGAGAGAGAGAGAGAGAGAGAGAGAGAGAGAGAGAGAGAGAGTTTTACCTTCATTGTCTATACTCCATTGTTTTCTGCTGTGTTTTCAGGCAACTTCTATATCTCCTTAGCATAAGCTCCACGCTTGTCACCTTCCCTCTTAGTTTTCGCTGTAAGACTGAACATTGTCCTGAAGCTTACTGTGTGAGAGAGAGAGAGAGCTGTCTGACTGTTCTCTCTTTTCTTATTCTAGTCCCTTTGTCTTAAATTTTCCCAATGCTTTTTGATTTCTACTTGTCTTTTTACATCCTTTTTTGTCTGTCGGTGTATTATTTTTCCTTTCATCTGCTTTTCTCCTCTCTCTCTCTCTCTCTCTCTCTCTCTCTCTCTCTCTCTCTCTCTCTCTCTCTCTCTCTCTCTCTCTCTCTCTCTCTCTCTCTCTCTCTCTCTCTTTGAGTGTCAGGGAGATTGTGGCAGCAGGATTGAGCCCATGATTGGCTGCCACTCAGTCGTCGCCGATGAAAGACAGCAGAAAAAAGAAAGGTAGAGAGAGAAGAAGAGGCTTTACTCCCCTGGAGCTGCGGTTTTGGGGGGAGCGGGGGGGGGGGGGTCAAACGACTGAGAGAGATATAAAGCGAGACGGAAGAGGTCAAGGATATGAGGGCCACGGGCGTTAGAACCGCTGGCAATAGATGGCGGTAGCGATCCACAGCTAATGGAAGTCGCGTGATAGATGGACTCATCGATGCTAACTGTCCAAAGCGATCCGAGCTTGATCTAATCAGGGTTCAATGACAGTGGAATGAAGGAGAAAGAGCCCATAATAAGTAAATCAACACCATGAGAGAGGCAAAAGTGAGGTAGGAGATGGGGGTGGGGTGGACCATGTCCAGGCACTCAGTGGGAGTGTCATTACCTGCTCTCTCCTCCGGTTCATATTAGTCCATCACCTCACATTAAACGAATCGATGGAGAAAAGCTGGATTTGTTTCAATGGTGCAAAGACAAACTTTTTCCAGATCATTTTACCAGTGCATTTGACAGAAAGAGTTTAAAGTTGTGACAGACTGACATATATTGACCCGTGACAAAGTTGTAGATCCGTCTTGAACAGACTGAATTTAGGCTTTTATTCACATAAACAGAACCTCAACAAACCTCACTGGGTCTTGCGGAAGCACAAACTTAATGCGTAACACGAGAATGAACTCGTTGGTCTTTGCAGAAGCTCGAATGTGATTCGTAACATGAGAATTAAATCATTGGTTCTTGCAGAAGCTCAAATGTGATTCGTAACACAAGAATGAACCTCATTGGTTCTTGCTGAAGCTTGTGGTGGATTTTTAATAAATAAGATAGTAAACATTTTTTTTTAGAGCTAACCTGTGTTAAACTTCTAACCTGACTTCAACCTGTGTTAAACTTTTAACCTAGCTTCTCCTTTGGGTCTAACATTATGACAAACGTTTACCTGACTTCCTAAGTAAATTTTACAAACAAACTAAATTTTACTTCTTCTTGTAGGTCTTACTAACCTTTTGATAAAGGTTGAACACAATGTCACCAAAACGTTCTGTTCTTTGCCTGTATTATGTCATGATATACTGTATATTGAGTAATCAACTGATTGTTAAACCTTTACAATGTTTTTTTTTTTTTTGATGATTTTGCTTATGCCAAAAACAGAGGGTAAAGAAGGGAGGGGCTTGCTTTACTAATTGAACCAATCCAATCATATTGACAGAAGGTGACATGTTAGTCACGCTGATTTTATTTTGATGTGTCTGTCTTTGTCCTATAAAACCTGATGTATTCTTCTGCTTGGGTGAGATTCTCTGAGAATTGCTCGAGTACTCTCCTGCCGTAAATAAAGAACTCAAAGGACATTTGCTGAACTCTGTCTGTCAATTTCTGCTGCACAGCAGGTGAGTTAGTTTAGAGAAATAGATTATATATTGAAGTGTTGATTGGAGACATTAGGGATCGTCGATTGGAGACGGCCCAGGTATTTATTTAGCGTCGATTGGAGACGTTAGGGATCGTCGATTGGAGACGGCCCAGGGAGAGTGTCGATTGGAGACGTCCCTCGTAGACTTAGGTCAGATGAGATAGGACTTAGCTAGGTTTAGGAAAAATCTACGACAAGCTCAAATGTGATTCGTAACACGAGAAGAACCTCATTGGTTCTTGCGGAAGCTCAAACGTGCTGCATAACACGAGAAATAACCTCATTGGTTCTTGAGGAAGCTCAAACTACTGCGTAACACCAGAATGAACCTCATAGGTTCTCGTATGTCCAGCGAGCATGCTTGAGCTTCTGTTTACCACAACTAATGTGTGAGTTGATGAATATTTATATGTGAATAAAAGCCAAAATGAAATATGTTCATTATATTAAGCGATTGTGTCTCTTCGGACAATTTAGACTAAACTGCTCAATTCATATGGATTAGTTTTACGATCTCTTTATTAAAGGGGGGGTGAAATGCTATTTCATGCATACTGAGTTTTTTACACTGTTAAAGAGTTGGATTCCCATGCTAAACATGGACAAGGTTTCAAAAATAAAGTTGTACGTTTGATGGAGTATTTCTGTGCCAAAAATACTCCTTCCGGTTTGTCACAAGTTTCGAAAGGTTTTTTTCGAGTATGGGCCTGTGTGACGTCAGATGCGGCGGAATTTCCTTATACGGGTCCTAAGGGCACTTCTCCCGGAAGGGCGCGCGCGCACCCGTAGACCAGAGCGAGAGAGCGAAAGCAGTACGCCCATCAAAGCGCTGTGCTCGGCTTTATGGAGTTTGTTTTTCCAGAGCATCAACAGAGTTGTGCAAGTGTTTTTGTTTGTTCCCTGCATTTCGACGATGATCGTTTTATAAACAAGGCCCAGTTAGACGCCGGATTTGCAGATCGTCTAACGCTTAAGGATGGAGCAGTCCCAACGATAAAGGTTCACGGGCGTGCGTTGGAACCACAGGTGGTGAGTAAAACTGATTCAAATGTCTGTGTGTTGTTAGCTATCGGCACGTAAGCACCGCCAACATGGCACGCCTCCAGCCGCTCATTTTTTTCCGGAAAGACTCGCTACAGCCTATCTTTCTTTTATAAATATAATAAAACTAAAGACTTTTTGGAGATATGAAGGATGCAATACTACTCTATAGGTACTCAAGATTAACACGAGATTGACTGAAACTGAGTGTTTCAGTCCCCCCCCCCCCCTTTGTGGTGTCAAAGGGGTAGTTGCGTAGCTGTCGATGGAGGAACAGACAGCTGTCAGATTTCATCAAAAAGATCTTCATTTCTGTTTCGAAGATGAATGAAATTCTTTTGGGTTTGGAATGACAGGTTTTATGACAGTAAATGATGATATAATTTTCATTTTTTGGTGAACTATCCCTTTAAACATTATAATCATCAAAGAATGAACATTATCAAAGAATGAATATGAGATCATGACACTGAAGACTTGCCATCACAGGAATAAATTACTTTCTTTTAAAATATTTTCAAATAGGATACAGTTGTTTTAAATTGTAATAATATTTACAGTATTACTCTTTTTTTTAATGTATTTTTGTTCAAATAAATGCAGCCTCTGTGAGCATTTATGAACGGTGTGAGACCTCTTTTAAAAACATTAAATAATCTATAAAATAATACCATCATATATCAATTATTAATACTAAAGATACCCAAAACAATATATATATATATATATATATATATATATATATATATATATATATATATATATATACAACGTTTAAAGCAAATCCCCCCCCCAAACCCCAACCCCCAACCCCCCAACTGTCTGAGATTGTCATGTTGTGCGGCAGTATCACACTTAGTTAGGACTGACAAATTACTCATTGTTGGAAGCCAGGTTAGGACTCAGTGATAATAGGGTACATTTACAAAAGGCACAAAGACAGGAAGACGTCAGTGAGGATTGTGTTTTAAATGCGTCTAAAAAGAAAGAAATGTAATGGAGGTTGGTCTGAGAGCAGTGATGGGCTCAATTAACACAGTCTCTGTGTGCCGTAACACTGCTTTGTTGTAGTGCCAAGTCCTCATTTATGTAATTTAAACAGAATGTGTGTATGCACTTCTGTTGTTTATGAACATATAGCTGTGATAAAAGGGAAAGACAAACCCTTTTAGAAGTATTTTACAGAGATACTGTAAACATAAGCTTTATTTTCATCCTGCGAGGAATGCTGTGAGACATGTATTGGCTTCAAGTCATTTTTATGAGGAATGAATTTGCTTGATTAGGCTCAAAACTGTTATATATTTGAAATCAGACTTTTTTTAACTAATGAATATCTCTTTGTATGCAGTGAAATAAATCACCATATGGGGCACTGCTGCTGTTTGACACGGATTCACTGTCATTCAGCATCATGACATGTAGTGATCTAGATTTTTCTAAATAGCCAATAGTAGATCTCAGAGCTTTAACAGACTCTCAGTTTCTTGTTCCAGTTCATCTCATCACTGCTGATGTTCAAGAGTAAGAAGTTTAGTCTGTGGTTGGGTACAGTCATTGTATGTAATGTCTCCAGTTGGGGGCAGTAGTGGGCCAAAGTTTTTTAAAATGTCATAAATTCACTCTCTCTGACTAATGACACATTATTGGGCCTTATCAACAATAAATACAATAACAAATAAACCATTAAAAACAGAGCTACCATGTGGCCAGCACAGTTATGAAGATGTGCATGAGAAATTGAGACCACAGGAAATACATGACCATGACTGATGAAGTAGGGGAGCGCTAATGCAGAGTTCATATGAAAATATAAACACTTTCACACACACGCAGAGATACTTACACTTATTACTACATTTGTCCAATTACATTTACTCTACCTTTATGCTTATTACTGGACACTGCAGGGGCACCATTAACTTCCCCTCACATAAACACACATTTATTTTCATGAACAAACAGAAATGTCAGAGACTCAGAGTTGGTTTGAGTCATCTGGTAAACACTGTAGGCTGGATACCGCAGTGCTTTCAGCTGTTTTATATTCTCTTATTTATATTTTATAATTTTTTTATTCTTTTTCTCTGAAGTGGCCAACCACAGATGAGCATATTGATGACTCTCACAAGACAGTGATGTGAATTGAGTGAAACTGATACATAGTTATGTCGAAGACACTGCAGTAGAGCAAAAGGGCATTGACAGTAGCTTTCTTTGGATTTCACCGCTCTCTGATGAATAAAGCGAGTGCATATGAGTCATTTAAAGTTTGTGAACTTTTGTGTATGTCACAGGCTTATCAGAATGAAGTAAAACATTATTACTAGTAGTTTAGTAGTATACTAATTTGTACATAAATTACAAGTTGGTTCTTGTTCACTTTAAACTAATTTTCAGTCAGAACACAGGAGAGTCTGCTGGCAAAAAAAAAAAAACAATGTGACAGACCTCGTAATAAAATGAGAATCAATGGCTCTTCGGAGATGGCGAGAACTGAGGGATTTGAAATGTTGTAAAATTGTTGTTTTTATTACATAACAGGCGAGTAAGGTATTTTATAAAACAGATAAGTTGGCATATGTGTAATCATATTCATAAACACAGTCATGCAGAGCCAAAGCAAAACCAAAACAATGTTCTTCCGCAAAATGCACGCAGGTTTTTTTTTTTTTTAACTACTAGAAGGCCAAAAGTTACATGGTGTACCTTTAAAGGAAATATCATATAAATATTCACGAACATCTACATTAGGATGAAATGCTGCACTAAAATACTTGGACTGTGGTTCCTGCATTGCTCAGCCGTGCTGCTACTGAATCTACAACGCCACGGCAAAATAAATTGTTTTAGCTGAGTTGTGCTTGCAGTCTGAAATAGATGTAATGAAAGAGAATCACTGGGAGCCTCAGAATAATACAGAGACAATAAATAGACAACACATCTTTCTATTGAGCTGTCCTCAGCCCCGAGGGGGCCAAACAGCACCAACCCCCCACCCCCCCACTACACGATTTCAACCAAGGGGGACCCCCTCACTACGGCCCCTGCGCAGGGGTACAGAGTCCGGCGAGTGAATTTCGGAGGGGTGGCGTTCCAGTTAAAATTAGTATGATTTTTATAATAAAAGGAAATAGGAAATAAAAGGGATTTATATCTTTTATTCACTCGATAGCCTATGAAAGCGATCCAAAAACAAAAAAAATAATAATTTGCTCACTGAAAAATGATATATAAAAATGCAGCTGGGTATTATATGGTTGATTGCGTATTGTCGACTTTCATGATTGGCCATAATATCTGTAGGTTTCAGTCAATATGCTTCTCTATACTGCACGCCTCACAAAACCGATCATCAGAGTAAACCACTAACCGTCTACAGTAGAAGAGAGTCTTATGAGCTGGTTCTTTATATGAAATCACAAAAAACATCAGTTATCAGTTATTTCCTTGGCAACTACATAAATGTAAAAAAAAAAAAAAAAAGATTGTTGAAGAACTAAAATTACTAAAACTAAAGCTGAAGTTAAAAATGAAAAAGAAATTATAGCAACACAGAAATATTAATAAAAATAAAAATGACAAAAGCACATTTCTAAATCACTAAAATTAAAATATAAAAATTAAAGCTAATTCAAATATTCAAATATTAATAAAAACTATAATAGTATATAACTAAAATAACATTAATATGAAAGGAATTAGTAAATAATAATAGAAATATTACAATTTAGAAATATATTATTAAAAAATAATTTGTAAACAAACAAATAAATAAACATACATGCATACAATGAAGGTACAATTAAGAGGTATAATGGTTTGCAAACATGATTTTAACTTGAACTTAAAATTCCTTATTCACAACCTTGTCCTGAACACAGTATAAGTGGCCGGTTATGAGCCATCATCAATCACAAAGTGTTTTATAATGGTACAGACTTATGTGCAGAATCACATCAGCTTTCAATGTCAATGTCAAAATTATACACTAGAACTTTTGTTGGCCTTTTTCTTGAGAGAAGACAGGAAATGATAGGGGACAGGATCAAGAGATGTTGAAAGCCCGAGCACCACCGCTCATTGTGTTGGGACTAATGTGTGTTAACCGCTTGGCCATTTTCAAAATTGGTTTATAATAAATCTGCACACTGTAAATCTGTTAGGGGAAAATCATCTGTGAATCTGCGGTTAGCTCTTTAACCTTTGGTTAGCTCAGCTTGTGTGGATTAATAGAGAGGATTGCCTCCATGTGAGTAAACCAACCCAGATGCTGAGATAATCCTGGAAAGACATGGTTGGCATGGCGATAGACCCTAAAGCACAGCCACTGTCTTTGTTGGCTACTGGGAGATTTCTGGAGCGTCGTCACCAGATGCTTCCGTGGCTGTCAAGTGCTCCAGGGGGTTCCTGGGATTGAAAATAAGTTATGAATGTCTCAGGCTTAAAATAAGATATGCTAAAACTACATAAGGTGTCTTTTTGACATATGTTAGTATATATGTATGTATGTATAGTCCTAAACAGGCCCTATAAGGGCAATACACTACCATTCATTTTCAGGGTTGGTACACTGTAAAAAAAAAAAAAAAAAAAAAAAAAAAATCTAAAAATAATCATAATTAGTCAATTAGTCACGGCAACATGACTTTTACATTACTTTAAATCATAAAATTAAGTTTAGTAATTTCAACTTTTTTTTTTTAATAAGTTATATGAGAGGTCAGTTTAATTTAATTTAAGTTGAAATTACTAATACAGCCAAGTTGATTGTATTAAAAATTTTAAGGCACCAACTGAACATTATTTTTAGTCAGTTTTTTAAAGAAATTAATACTTTTAAGACACGTTAATTTTGTCAAAACCACAGTAAATACATTTATAAAGTTATATAAGATTTCTATTTCAAATAAATGGTATATTTTTGAACTTTCTATTATTCAAAAACTGATGCTGAAAATTCTGCTTTGCCACTGCATGAATATATCACATTAATACCTTTTAAAATATAATAAAACAGGTTTTGAATTTTTCCGTGTATTTAATATATATATGTATATATATATATATATATATATATATATATATATATATATATATATATATATATATATATATATATATATATATATATATATATATATATATATATATATATATATTTATTTATATTATATTACATTCACCCTCTGGGGTCTGGGCTGTTTTTGGGGCCCTTGAGATGTTCTGACATGCCCTGACATTTGTGCTTTTTTCAGTTGCTTATAGACATATTAATGGCAAAGGTGTAAATTCACTCTATAAAGAACAAACAGGGCTACAATAATATGTGAGCCACGTGTATGTACATGTTTTCATTTTTGAGAGAATAATGTTTATGCATGGATATTGAAAAGACTAAAAACTAAAATTTCTGAAATAAGGCCACAAAACACATAGTAAATATGTGTCAATAAGACTTTTGACTAATGGATGTCCTCGCCTAGAATTTTTTCTTCAAAATTATGTGAAAATAGTCTTGCTTTATCGTTCACATAAAACCATACATTGATTTAAATTGATGTAAAACAGGTTTTGCTTGGAAAGTCAATATGCAAGGGGGCGTGAACGAGGAGTGGTTTACAACTTAGAATACAATGTCCCACCCACTCTGCATAATGATGAGCCATTCATTCAGGTGTGAAACTGACTGAGCCTGTATGTCTGTTTGACTGAGTATTCACTGAGTTATTGCTCATTTTCGGACGCGTTTCAGAATGGTCTACACTGGCAGAGAGAAGGCAGAACTCGCTTCGTGTTTATTTTTCTTTATTTGGCAAAAAGCACAACACTTTGTTTTTATTGTGAGTATACACAAAAATAATACACATTTAACAGAATCGATTGATGTATGAAACTTGTTTTGTAAAATCAAAGTCAAAAGAGTATTTGGGGTCTCAATTCAACTCATAAGGAAAAAAGCGTGCAGATCACGCCGGCGTGATTGCCGACCTCTGAGGGTTAATATATAAATATATATATATATATATATATATATATATATATATATATATATATATATATATATGAAGAGTTCAGATGCAAAAGCCTCTAAGTGCCATCTGAAATTTTCTTCTAGAATGATAATTTTTATCAAGCTCGTATATTTAAGTTCAGTAATTTCACGTAAATGGCATTGAAAATGACCTATTAATTGTCATTGAAGTGAAATTACTGAACTTAAATATACGAGCTTGATAAAAAAGACCATTCTAGAGGAAAATTTCAGATGGCACTTAGAGGCTTTTGCATCTGAACTCTTCATATATATATATATATATATATATATATATATATATATATATATATATATATACACGTTTTAATAAATACCAAATGTTCTATATATTGTTTTTCACAACTTGTAATAATACTTAAATTAATGCATGATGTTAGCTAACTGCATGGTTTGTATTATCTTCGAACTGACATTCACCTCTGATATCAAATCACTCTAAATTGTAATGTAGACACATGCATTTTCTGTAAAGCTGCTTTGAAACGATATGTATTGTGAAAAGCGCAATGTAAAAACATGTGAATTGAACTGAATTGAATGTTTCTATGAGATGAGATAGTCTTTGTTTCTCAGTGAAACTGTAACTTTCACAATAATAATAAATCATTATCCTAGATAAACTTCAAACTTAAAGTTGTTAGAAGATGTGTAAGTCATGACAGATGTTTTCTTTAAATGGCTTATATGTCCTTCAATTGAATTGCTTGCGTCAGTAAGAATCAGACAATCAATCTTACAGTGTGATTTAAACAATGTTGCAGATGTCCACACAAAAACACACCTTTCAGACATCACATGCTCAAAGTGTTGTTTCGCTTACAAGGCTGCCCTCGTTAAAACTTTACCAGAGCCATGTTTTGGTGTACAGCACATCACTACAGTGATCATGTGACACCAGGAGAGAATTAGACCCTCTCATGGAGATTATGCCTGACTAATGTCTGCTCTTCTCAAGTTTTGCAGAAGAAACATTAGGACAAGCGCTGCTGGAATAATGAATGGCGCTCTGGTGTCTCTGCATGTTTCTCTGAGCTCATCACCTCTCATCTCCAGCTCCGTCAGCGGCGGTGAGGCGTGTTTCATTTCAACATTCCTTCAGCTGTCAATTCATATTCACATGATGACAATGACTGAAAGGGGCCGACACACACCTACCTCAACTGTAAATTAGACCTGACTTCGTAATTAGTCAGACCAGCTTATTTGTAGAGATCAAAGACATTTGAAGACAAGATGGCAGAGTGGACCAAAGAAAAATAAGTATTTTTTGTCTTTTAAAAGCTTTTGCACCTAGCAATTACAAAATAATTCACAAGAATAATTATATATTTATTGACTTGTTTGACACTGCTGAGCAACTAGTGGGCCTGACAAAATAAATGCCCCTTACAAAAAGTGATGAGTGATGTTAAAACTATGATACTTTGAAAAATACCATGGTATTGTTTGATTGTCAAATAAATATAATATTTCAAAGATATTATCACAGTAAACATGGAATGTTCTCATAACTTTGCCTATAATTTTTAAAAGGTTGTCTCAAATTATAAACAGACATTCTTGCAGTAACATTAATAAAATGTTCATTCAAAATGTTAATAATGTTATCAAAGTACAAATGCGTCAGCACATGCGTCACGTCTGAACGCGTTGTTGTTTTTGGAGCTCCATCGATTTGACTTATAATTCTTGATTTTTCTCTTTAAACTCACTTACAATGAACATTTTATACTTTTCCTCACCTCATAGTTACAACGCGGACTGTTGAGCAGACGCGTCTCAAGCCTATTAGTGATCCAACATCGGATACTCTTATATGTTACTCCTGTGGATCACGGCTGAACCGGTCTTCTCCACACTCACTTACAAACAAAAATTTTTTCACCTATCGTGCGTCTACTCTACACCTGTACCACTAAAAAGACGGATTATATCCAAGACTTCAGTCACAAATTAGTATTAATATTGATAGCATCACTGGTAGCGTCGTAGCTAACTTACTGTTAACGTTACTAGCCCACTGACTCCGACCTCGTCTACTAGCACCAAGGTCGCGATCAGTCATGGTCTCGTTCAACGAAGCCTGGATGGTTCCGCAGCGGAAGACACGAGTCAGGTCTAGACCAAGACTCTCTCCGACCCTCCCGGTTTTCGAGATATCCACCCAAAACCGCTTCTCCCCTCTTCGCGAAACAGAACGCGATGCTGTGATCATCAGTGATTCCATCGTTCGGCATGTACACGCTACGTTAGGTAAAAGTAAGGTGCACAGTCACTGCTTTCCTGGTGCTCATGTTTCTGAAATCGCTGCTCGCGTTCCCGAGATTCTGAACGGTGACGAACGCGTCGGAACTGTGGTCCTGCACGCAGGAGTGAACGACATCAGCCTGCGGCAGATGGAGGTTCTGAAGAAAGACTTCAGGAATCTGATCGTACGGTACGCACCACATCGCCTGAAACAACGATCATTGTGTCAGGACCACTTCCCACATACCGACTAGGACATGAAAAGTTTAGTAGATTATTCGCGCTAAATGAATGGTTAATGTCATGGTGCAATGAGCAGAAACTGCTCTTTGTAAATAATTGGAATCTGTTTTGGGAGCGTCCTAGGCTTTTCCGTGCTGATGGCTTACACCCAAGCAGATTCGGAGCGGATCTTCTGTCGGATAACATCTCCAAAATGTTAAATACCTTTTGACTAGTAACCAAAAGTCCAAATCATAGTCTCTGCTGCACCAATTTAACTGATATAAATACTAGTGTGGAACATTGCATAGAAACTGTGTCTATTCCTCATTTAGTGAGATCAAATAATAAATCTACTGCAGGATCTAGGAAAAATCGAATTGTTATTAAAACAGAAAATGTTGCTATTAGTAAACAAAAACAATTTCTAAAGCTAGGTCTTATAAACATTAGATCACTCACACCTAAGGCAGTTATTGTAAATGAAATAGTCACAGATAATAGCTTTGATGTACTTTGCCTTACTGAAACCTGGCTTAAACCAAATGATTATTTCGGTCTAAATGAGTCTACTCCATCAGGATACTCCTATAAACATGAGCCCCGTCTGATTGGTCGTGGCGGCGGTGTTGCAAAAATCTATAGGGATATTCTCAATGTTACTCAGAAAACGGGTTATAAGTTTATTTCGTTTGAAGTACTTGTACTAAATGTTACTCTCTCAGATGTAAGAAAAACATCCCTATTATCTCTAGCCTTGGCTACCGTATATAGACCGCCTGGGCCTTACGCTGATTTCCTAAAAGAGTTTGCAGATTTTCTTTCAGACCAATTAGTCAATGTCGATAAAGCATTAATTGTTGGAGATTTTAACATACACGTAGATAATCCAAATGATGCGTTAGGGGCTGTGTTTACAGAATTATTAAACTCCTTTGGGGTCAAGCAAAACGTTACTGGACCAACTCATCGTTTTAATCATACACTCGATTTAATTATATCACATGGAACCGATCCAACTGATATAGATATTATACCGATGTTACTGACCATTACATGGTAACTTGCATATTACATACTCCTATAATACATCATGCTGCGCCGCGTTATCGATCAGGCAGAACAATCCTTCCATCTACCATAGATAATTTTTCAAATTGCTTATCTGATCTGTCGCAGCTGCTCAGTGAACCCAAACAAACAGATGAACTTGAGGAATTAACTAGCACTATGAGCACCATTCTCTCTGGAAAATTTGATATTATTGCACCCATTAGATTAAAAAAGGTCAGAGAGAAAAGTAAAGCACCATGGTACAACAATACTACGCATGTTCTAAAGAGAGAAACCCGTAATTTAAAGCGTAAATGGAAACAAACTAATTTAGAGGTCTTTAGAATCGCATGGAAAGACAGTATGTCACGTTATAAAAATGCCCTAAAAGCGGCCAGGGCTGAGCACCTCCGCAAACTAATAGAAAACAACCAAAACAATCCTAGGTTTTTATTTAACACTGTGGCTAGACTAACAAATAAACAGACGTCACCTGAGCAAAATATTCCATTACAGTTTAGTAGTAATGATTTCATGAAGTTCTTCACTGAGAAAATAGAAAACATCAGAACCACAATTGTAAACGTTCAATCCTCAATCGCGCCTTATAATTCAGCCTCAATTATCGCCCCTCAAGAACAATTACAGTGCTTTACAACTATAGAACAAAAAGAGTTAAACTTATCACCTCATCTAAAACAACCACATGTTTATTAGATCCTATACCCACTAAACTACTGAAAGAAGTGTTACCTATAGTGGAAGAGCCTCTCCTCAATATTATTAACTCATCTTTATCTTTAGGTCATGTTCCAAGAACATATAAACTGGCAGTTATAAAACCACTCATTAAGAAACCACAACTAGACCCACATAATCTAGCAAATTATAGACCCATTTCAAATCTTCCTTGTATGTCTAAAATACTAGAAAAAGTTGTATCCGCCCAACTGGGCTCTTTCTTGCAAGAAAATGACATCTATGAAAAGTTTCTGAAAATAGCACTGAATAGCACTGAAACTGCGCTCGTTAAAATCACAAATGATTTACTCTTAGCTTCTGACCAGTCTAGTAAACAAGCTACAGTATCTCAATACTAGTTTTACTTGATCTTAGTGCTACGTTCGATACTATAGATCACACAATACTCTTAGATCGACTACAAAATTATACTGGTGTTCAAGGACAAGCATTAAGCTGGTTCAGATCATACTTATCTGACCGCTGCCATTTTGTCTATTTAAATGGAGAAAAATCGATCATAACTCCAGTAAACTATGGAGTGCCGCAGGGATCTGTGTTAGGCCCTCTGTTATTCTCAATATATATGCTGCCACTTGGAAATATTATAAGGAAACATGGAATTAGTTTCCATTGTTATGCTGATGACACTCAAATCTATATTTCATCACGGCCAGATGAAAACGCTAAATTATCCAATTTGACAGAGTGTGTTAAAGATATAAAAGATTGGATGACGTGCAGTTTTCTTTTATTAAATCCAGACAAGACAGAGGTACTAATCATCGGTTCAAAAAACCGCCCACAAAACCTCTCACACTACAAATTTAACATAGTAGGATGTCCTGTTACTTTATCCTCTACAGTAAAAGACCTGGGTGTTATATTATATGCAACCTGTCTTTTGAAAATCATATTTCATATGTTACAAGAACAGCCTTTTTCCACCTTAGAAACATTGCTAAGCTACGTAACATGCTATCAGTTTCTGATGCAGAAAAGTTAGTTCATGCATTCATGACCTCGAGACTAGATTACTGTAATGCTTTATTAGCCTGTTGTCCTGCATCCTTAATAAACAAGCTACAGTTAGTCCAAAATGCCGCCGCTAGAGTTCTTACTAGATCAAGAAAATATGATCATATAACACCAATTTTATCATCACTACATTGGTTACCTATAAAGTTCCGTATTAATTACAAGGTATTGCTACTGACTTATAAAGCCCTAAACGGCTTAGCTCCAGTCTATTTAACGGATCTTCTATTGCCCTATAATCCATCGCGCTCTTTAAGATCACTAAATTTGAGGCTTTTTGTCATACCTAGGATATCCAGATCCACCAAAGGAGGGAGAGCATTTTCACATTTAGCTCCAAAACTCTGGAATAGCCTCCCTGATACTGTTCGTTGCTTAGACTCGCTCTCCCAGTTTAAAACTAGATTAAAGACGCATCTCTTCAGCCAGGCATTCATATAATATTTTTAATCTTACAGTTAAATCCGGTCTTTAGTTCATAAACGCCAGAGGAGAACTGGCCCCTGACTGAGCCTGGGTTCTCCCAAGGTTTTTTTTTTTCTCCATTAGGTCACCTGATGGAGTTTTTTGGTTCCTTGCCACTGTTGCCTTTGGCTTGCTCAATTGGGGATATTTAGAGATATTGAATTTGATTAATCAATCAACAATACTATTGATCAGCATTACCAAACGTGGACGTTTTCCACTAGAAACAAACATTGATGTATTATTTTAATTTAATACTTTGAAGCTGCTTTGATACAATCTGTATTGTGAAAAGCGCTATATAAATAAACTTGACTTGACTTGACTTGACAAATAATTGTCTCGAAACATTAACGTTTTCTGAAGCATTTTAGCTGGACATCCATCTAACATTTTTTAAATTTTACTACTGGTATGAGAATGGTTAGAGAACATAACATTTCATAATGATTGACAAAAAATAATAAAATGAAATGTTCTGTTAAATTTCGCATAACCAATAAATGTTTGTAAAACAATAAAAAAAAGGACATTTTGAACGTTCAGAGGACATTTAAAAATAACATTTTCCTAACTAAATGGTAACGTTAGCAAAACGAATATATATATATATATATATATATATATATATATATATATATATATATATATATATATATATATATATATATATATATTGGTATTGACATCCTACATGTCCATAGAAAACAAATATTGTCTTGGTGCAATGTCATGGTCATTCTGTGCAGGATAGAGGTTTGTTTATGTACGAGGTTGACTGTTGTGATTATTTGTAAGAGAAATGTTAATTCATATTGTCATTTTGAACACTGGGCTGTGGATAGCAACACTCACCATTATAGCCACAAATCAACAATCCTGATAACAGCTGTTGTCTCAGAACTGTCTTTATTACAAAGGGTTCCTCATCTGTGTTTCTACACTGTGCAGGAAAAAGACAAAGTGAGGTAAAGACAGGTGGAACATATTGTCGGCAGTATTTTAAAATTTTCACTGTGGATCAAGACTTTGTTCCTAGCACACCACATTTGTTTCAGTTATAGCTGACTGGAATATGTGGATTTTTGCGGTTTGTTTTATTTGGGTACGCCTCGTTTTTTACTGTCATAGCTGACAGGACAATGTGAATCTGGAGGAGGTGATCTATCATAATGTGGAATAGAGTCGTAAGTGTGTGAGATGGAACTCATATATCACTGCCATGTTTACCTGTAAATAACCTGGTTTGAGGCTTCTCATCATTTTGCCACACGCGCGGACAAAGAGCTACTGTGAGTGTTACTGAATCTGTGAGTGTGAGTGTAAAGCCTTTCACACTGTATCTGTTTCAGGAAACCACACATTCACACAACCTTTATTTGTTTTCAAGCTTGCTTTATATTATGCAGAACTGGTGATGTCTTTCATTCATTTTTATCTACAACAAGTGGGGATTTTTAGTGAAATATCCACTAAATGGCGACATGACCTGTTTATTTGTGAGCGAGTCATTGAATCATTTCTTAACTGGTTTGTTAAAAACGCACTGATCCATTCTGGAACAAAACAAGTGACCTTTTAAAGTAAGTTATGTAATAATTTACTCAACCGACTCAAATCATTCAATCAACAAATTCTTTCTGAAACAATAGGTGTATTTCATTCAAAATCTCTAATCACTCTCATGGTACTTTGATGTCAAGAATGAGATGAGTCTGCGCATGGCCGCTTCAAGTCGAAGGCTTGTTTGAGAAGAGCAAAATCTGCACAGAACCGATCACCACGAAATGCATGCCAGTTCTAAATGTGTCTGAGTGTGGGCTGTATTGCTCTGATGTCATGCTGATGTGTGCCAAAATACTCCTGTGACGGTTCTGCAGTCAGGCACAGTTGCTCTCCTCTGCATGCGCTGATCAAAAGCACGATGGGAAACGACTTGCTGACAACACAGCTTAAAGGTAGGGTTGGCAATTTTCGTAGTGGTTAGCAATAGCAAGCTAGCTTTGAAAATGTGAGATTCCACCCTCCTTCCAGAGCGTCTCCAAAGCCACGCCTCCTCCAAAACACATGAACGCACACAGCAGAGTCTGTAAAGCATCACGAGATGAGAGATGGCGTTAAACTACCTCATGTCTAAAAGCACGTAACATTACATTAACCCTCTAAGGTCGGCAAACGCGCCGGTGCGTTTTGCTGGATTTTCTTCACATTGCAGCACTATAAACTTAAATTAGTCATTTATGGTCATACAGAAAAAAAGAAATATAAAAAAAGAATCTGTGATATTTTTACTTTTGTATGTGTCCACTTACAATCAAATCAAAACATTGTGCTTTTGTAAAATAAAGAAAATAAACAGGGTGTGCGTTCTGCCTCTCCGTCTCGGTGAACTTTTTTTTCTTGAGCACGTCTAAAAACTGAAACAAAACTCAGCGAATACTTGTCACACATTTATGAGCCATATACCTTTATAAACATTTAAGTGTGTACTTTTAAATGATCGGATTCAAACTGAAAACAAATATTCTCTGTTTAAGTAATTTGTATAAAACCAACAAGATGTCGAGCTTCTCAAATGCTTCCTAATTTTTTTTTATTTGAACACGCCCACTCGCGCAAAAGAGATTGACATGCAGATCTCCACATGGAACGCGAACGCACTCATTACCTCAAAAACAAAACACCAAAACACTTCACAAGTCTCTGCTTTTCGTCGAGTTTGAAAGACGCGGCGTGAGCTTACATTGGAATTACCTCAGAAGAAGAAGAACGCAATTTGAAGACAAGAAAGATGTAAGGTAAGACATTCTTACATATTAGTTTGTTATTGTTGCATAAATTTCACATTGCAATTGAACTGTTGCTAGATATATGGTGAATATTATAATATTTAGACCCGTGTTTACTGTTACTGTGTTTGTGGATATCTGCTCAAATGTAGATATGTATATGGTAACCATAATGTTTTATATTTGAGCGCGATCGCGTTTGAATGTATCATATTTTGGATCGCGATCATATTTTGGTGAAAAGCACCAAACGGCTTCATGTTTTTACTATTATCTCATTTCATATCATCATAACGAATGGAAACATTTGAAGTAAAATGATAATCAATATATTTTTCTCTAGCTTAGTTGTTACTGAAATATTTTGGAAGATTTATAGGCTGCTATAGGTTATTGTTATTATTATTTTATGCAACACTGCGCATAGCCTATGCCTACAAGGCACAACAGATCTGGTGTTCATTATATTATATATTGTTGGAAACATGTATGTGTGTGTGTGTGTGTGTGTGTGTGTGTGTGTGTATTCTGTGTTGGGGCAGAGCTGACTGCTACCAACCACGTCCATCGGTGGCGGATAATGGACAACCCTTCAGATATGAAGGTAAGCTACGAAATAAGCTGGGGGCTCCATTTGGTGGTCCCCAGACGAATAAGTAGTCGTGGACCAACAGCGGAGGTCTATCAGGTATGGAGGGACTAGTTGAGTGGCATCACTAGATCCGCTGCAAAAACTCCATTTATGCCAATGATACTCCTCGACATGGCGAGTACAGTCCGCCATCAACTAAGACTGCTGCCTCCACTGCTCTGTGGGTAGTCTTCCGTGAGCATCTCGTCTCCTCAAGACAAGGTCGCGTTGGGGACACGCGATAGGCAGGCTCAACAGACAGAGACCTGGCAGCCCCCTGCAACTCCACCATCCATCTGGTTGTCTAGAGTTCATCTCCTGCCACTGGATATTGGATTTTGGAGTGAAGCTGTGGAGATAGGGTCTGCGCACCCCTCTCTTCACATTAATCCACTCTCTGCGTATGCTATCACTTCACCGTACAAGTCCTTCGGCGACAGGGTAAATGTGACGGAGGCAGGTCTTGGATCGGACTGGCAGCCTCTAGCCTGAGCCCTGCACGGAGGCGGCACAAGCGTGATGGTCGTTGTGTGGATGGGTTGGAACAGCGTCCACCTTCGGCAGCTTCTTGTGTGACTGAGCAGCCCTCTTCAGGGTCCGCACTGCTCACCCCCAGTCGGGGGGAGGGTCTAGAAAAGGTGACCCAAACATTGCCTGTTCCCCACACTCCTGGGCGGCCCACCGCTGTCGTCAAGGCATCCCATTACGCGGTCGAAAATATAAATCGAAACTATTAATTTTGGCTACATGGAACGTACGCACACTTCTTGATGTGCAGATTGGAACTGACCGACCCCGCAGGCGCACTGCCCTGGTTGCGAGCGAGCTTAACAAATACAACATCGACATCGCAGCTTTGAGTGAGACCCGGCTCGCAGGAGAGGACTCGCTAATAGAAGTCGGGCAAGGATACACCTTCTTTTGGAGGGGCCTTCCAGAAGATACCCACCGTCTACATGGAGTAGGTTTTGCCATTAAAAGCAGACTGCTACAGAACATCCCAGAGTCTCCTGTGGGAATCAGTGAGCGGCTGATGACTTGGCGCATTCCCCTTGCGAAGGGTCGCTATGCAACCTTGATAAGCGCTTATGCACCAACTCTGGATGCTGAAGAAAGCATCAAAGACGCCTTTTACGAGTCTCTTGACAGAGCTCTCCTCAAAGTTCCTCACACTGATAAACTTGTGCTTTTGGGAGACTTCAATGCCAGAGTAGGCACCAGCAACATGCTCTGGCCTGGGGTAATCGGGAAACATGGATTAGGCAACATGAACAGGAACGGCCTGCGACTCCTCTCCCTCTGCTCTGAGCACAAACTGGTCATAACCAACACAACTTTCCAAATGAAAAATAAATACAAAGCATCATGGATGCACCCCAGATCAAAACACTGGCACCTACTGGACTACATTATAACCCGGCAACAAGATCTACATGAAATATCCATCACCAGAGCAATGCGTGGGGCAGAGTGCTGGACAGATCATCGGCTGATCAGATCCAAGATACACCTAAAGATCCGACCTCAACATACCAGGCACCAACCCTCAAGACGGCTCAACTCTCGAGCCCTACAATCCCCTGACATCACTGCATCGTACCGTCGCTGCTTGGCTAATAACCTTTCCTCCGCTCTCACTCAACCCCTACACAATACAGCTGAAAGTGCATGGGCTAATCTTAGCTCAGCTATACAACAAGCCGCTTCCGACACAATTGGTTTCACCTCCAAACGTCACCAGGACTGGTTTGACGACAGCTCCCTCGAAATACTCAACCTTGTGGAGGAGAAGCGTAAAGCCCTCTCTGCCTACCTCTCCAATCCACAATCTCCCTCTTTACGCTTACACTGGAGTAATATCCGTGCTGAGGTGCAACGACGGCTTCGCATAATGGAGAATGACTGGTGGCTTAGGAAAGCCCATGAAATCCAAGGTTATGCGGACACCAACAACTCTCAAGCTTTTTACGATGCAATAAAATCACTATATGGACCCCAAAAACGCAGAATCACCCCTATCAGATCCACAGATGGAACAATTCTGCACAAGGACAAACAAGAAATTCTTCAGCGTTGGGCTGAACATTTCAACACCCTTCTTAACCAAAACAATCCGACTGACCCCACTGTCCTGCAGCGCCTTCCAGAGCTCCCACCAGTGCATGAGCTTGATGACCCTCCCAGGTTCTCAGAAGTC
Organism: Scardinius erythrophthalmus; assembly: GCF_964197995.2. Lineage (NCBI taxonomy): Eukaryota > Metazoa > Chordata > Actinopteri > Cypriniformes > Leuciscidae > Scardinius > Scardinius erythrophthalmus. The sequence continues at coordinate 6,748,596 of NC_138238.1, forward strand.
CTGTCAGCAATACGAAGCCTCAAGGACAATAAGTCTGCTGGTCCTGATGGAATATCTGCAGAGGCTCTAAAGAAAGGCGGGTATCTGCTCACCAAAAATCTCCACCAACTTATCCAGATAATATGGGCACAAAAAACTGTTCCACAAGGCTGGAAAGACTCACACATTGTTACCATCCACAAAAAAAGGGTGATAAGTCCATCTGTGGAAACAGTCGTGGCATATCCCTGCTCTCTGTGGCAGGGAAAGTATTAACAAAGGTCATGCTGTTTCGTCTTATCAAGCACATCACAGAGAGAATCCTTCCTGAGTCACAGTGCGGCTTTAGGAAGGACCGGTCCACCTCCGACATGATCTTTGTACTACGCCAATTGCAGGAGAAGGCTAGAGAACAGAACAAAGACCTGTTCATTGCCTTCATCGACCTGGCAAAGGCTTTTGACACCATTGACCGCCAAGTCCTTTGGGTCATTCTGGAGAAGTTTGGGGTGCCACCAAGGTTTCTGGAAATCCTACAACAGTTTCATGAAGGCATGCAGGCTCGTGTGATTGTGGGTACATCGCAATCCCCCTCCTTTCCTGTGCAGGTAGGAGTGAAACAGGGGTGTGTACTGGCTCCAGTGATCTTCAATCTCTTCCTGGCAGCAGTCACCCTCCTCTCCCGCAATTCCCTCAGCCCCGACGATGGTGTTTGCCTACAGTTTCGTCTGGACGGGAACCTCTTTAACCTTCGCCGCCTGCAAGCCATCACCAAGACCACCACCACCACAATTCATGAACTGCAATACGCTGATGACTGTGCCCTCCTAGCCCACAGTCCTACCTCAATGCAACACACACTGGATGTTGTATGCGCAGTCTACCAAGCTTGTGGCCTACAAGTCAACATCAAAAAGACTGAGATCATTGCACAGACCAAGGCCCCCACCCCTACACCTCCTGAATTCTACATCCATGGCACACCAGTAAAGGTTGTTCAGCACTTCTGTTACCTTGGAAGCATCCTAACACCTACCTGCCTCATAGACAACGAGATCCAGGCACGCATAAACCTCGCCTCCTCTGCCTTTGGTAGACTTCGATCTCGAGTCTTTGTTAATAAAGATCTCCGTACCTTCACCAAAGCGGCCGTCTACCAGGCAGTCTGCATTTCCACCCTGCTGTTCAGTGCAGAAGCTTGGACTCCCTACCGCAGGCATATTCGATGTCTCTAGGGCTTCCACATCAGATGCCTCCAGCGCATACTAGGTGTCACATGGAAAGACAAAATCCCCCACGCGGACATCCTACAGCGCACCAACTCCAGCAGCATGGAGGCAACCCTTGCTAGGCGGCAACTGCGATGGGTTGGACACGTTATCCGCATGCCCTCCCATCGCCTACCCCGGCAGGTCCTCTATGGGCAGATATACGCAGCCAACAGGAGACCTGGGGGTCAGAAGCGTCGCTACAAGGACCACCTCAAGTCGACCCTGAAAAGCTGCAGCATCAACCCTGGAGTCCTGGAAGCAACAGCTGCCGACCGCCAGGCTTGGAGCTATGCATGTGGTCTGGGGGCCCAACTGATCGAATCACAGCGCGCCCAACACAGAACTGTGCTACGTCAGCACAGACACCAACGCGTCCAGCCACAACTACACCCATCTTCAGATTCAACACTCACATGCCCCGACTGTGGCCGGACATGTGGCTCCCGGATTGGGCTTTACAGCCACCTTCAATGGCACCGCAGACAGCAGCGGCTGCCTCAACACTCCAACAAAGCATCCTAGAAGTGACGTCATCTTCGAAATCGATGGACTGCATAAGAAAGAAGAAGAAGTGTATTCTGTGAATTTTAAAAAGCAATTTTAACCAGAAAAATCTAAAATGTATTCCCAAAATCGTGCAGGCCTTTCTCTTGATATCAGTATGTTCACTTTTTTTTTCTGGTCTATGTCTTTCTTAGGTGTGAAAAGCTTACATATTAATGAGCTCCCATAAAGCTTTTTCACACAAAACACGTCGTAAAAATTTTAAATCAATATATTGTCTTATCTGAATGAGCAGTCTGGGTGATTTTCACATAGTTTTAGAGCAAATATTCTAGGCTACGTCATACAATTTTCAAAAGTATTGTGAAGAAATAATCAGTATGGGTTTCATGACCTTATTTCAGTGAGAATTTTTTTTTTGTATTTTCACAAACCACGCATAAATGTCATTATCTCAAAACAACAAACTTTTACACACATGCTGCTGATATATTATTGTAGCAGAGTTTGTGCTGAATACAGTGTAATCAGACTTTAGCCATGAAAATGTCACAAGTAACAGAAATAAGCACAAATGTCAGAGCATGTCAGAACACCTCCAGGGCCCAGAAAACAGCTCAGACCCCAGAGGGTTAATAATTAAAATTAACAGAGCACTGACCTGTACTACCTGACTGATTCAGATGATTCATTGATAGTGTTACCATTGAAACGTACAAATTCGAGTCATAAACTGCTCCGATTATAACCTCACTGGATTCAATCCCTTCCAAATTACAATAGTTATGGTGTGAACGCAGCATAAGCTCATTGTTTTGGTTCAGGAGGAACTGTAAAATGTAGCTGCTGTTTCAGTTGCGGTGCTCTGTGACTGATGTCTAACTGGATAGCATGAAACATGTGTGATGTCTACGCAAGCAGGGTATGCGGAGGTATGGAAATACATACATTGAAAGGCAGGAATTTTGTGCTTTATGTCCGATGTTAAGGTGGTATCCTCGTTTGATGGTTTAAGCATATCTTCTGTCAGGAGCTTCAGGCATGTTTGTCTGAAGATACTGTAATGTAGCTTTCTCCAGACAGCAGATCCGTAAACTCAGCCGTGGGTTTCAGTGCTGCATTCACGGACTCGAGGACAGCGATGTCCTGCCAGCTTGGATTTAGATGTTGGTGTCTCCGGTCATCCAAAACTCTTCTGATAGCCGGGGTTTGCTCCAAAACCCTTTCCACCATTTTCTGTTTGGTGCCCCATCTCGTAGCGCAATCCTGAAAAGAGTATTGGCCGTTAAATCATTGAATAGAAATTAGTCAAGGACAACATCTAGCCTACCAAAATAAATTATAGACTAGGCTACATCTTAAATTATTTATTCGTTTCCATATATTTTTTTCTAAACAAAAAATACATTTAATTTACCCCGACTGCAAAATAATGCATATTGATTAGGCTAAATGTGCACAGACAAATAGGCCTATATTGACGTTAAATTGAGCTGAAGTTAGCCTAAATGTTTTTTCTTCAATATATCTTAGCCTACCTTTTGAAATAATTTTCGTTTCAAAATATTTAAATGAAAAATACATTAAACCCAGCAAGCAACAGACAAGTATGCTATTGTAACAGTAGGCCATATTGTTAAATTTTTATAATTTCATTTTTTATTATTTGCCTAATAACATGATCAATAAGTTAGCAAATAGTTTAAATTTTATAACTTACCAGTATGAGGCCATGCTGAGGAATTTGAAGTTCCGCTTGTGCTTTCGCTAGATCTCTTCTCTTCAACCAGCTCTGAGAAAATGTACTGACCAATGTGTGACACAGGCCCATTGCTCGAGCTGTGTGGTCCTTTACGCTTGCCATTGCGTTTGTAACTGCCAAATGTAAATTGTGACCAAAGCAGTTCAGCCACGGCCAGTTCAACTTTTTGACTGCTTGCAAAGATTTTGGACCCGTTGTCTGTAGTGATACAGGCCAGCTTCTTTTCATCCAGGGACCACTCTTCAAATGCGTGCCGGAGAGCATCCAAAATATTGTCGGACGTGTGGTTTTCAGGCATAAACACTGTTTCGAGGCACCGTGATTTCAGAATCCAATCCATGCTGAGATAATGAACCGTTAGACTCATATAAGAAGTTCTGACACTTGACCACATATCGGTTGTGGCAGAAAAGTAATCAACATTCATAAGCTCGCTTTTGATCGATGTCTTTACCCTGCTGTACATTTCGGCACAGCAGTTTCTGAAAAGTAAGTTTTGCCCGGCAACTCGTACTGCTTGTCAAATATTTGAAGCACTGACTTGAATGCAGGTTTCTCCACAGTGTTGAATGGAACCATCTCCTGAACTAGATACTGCGTTACAGCGGCTGTAAGGCATTTATGCCTGTTACTTTCACGGCTGTATTTTACAGATTTCGCGAAGGCTTCAGCTACTCCTAACTGTCGGCCGGAACCGGTCTCAGCTGTTCTTTTTGATGTTGCTCCGCGACCTGATGCTTGAGGGGGCAGCTGCGCTTCAATGGCTGGATGACAGTTAGTGAGATGACACCTCAAATTAGATGTATTGCCGCGTGTCACAGGAACCTTTTTGCCGCAAATTTTGCATATCGGCTCATCTAAATTCGCTGGCTCGCCCTTTTCATTGGGTTGAAAGCTGAAATGTTCCCAAACTGGCGACGTGACATTGGGTTTTGGGACGAGAGCGCCTGCCATCGTTTCAGCAGGTCTATTCAAAACAAACGAAACAGCTACAACGGTTAGCGGGAAAATAACAGTCATAACCATATTGTATCATTAATTTATTTAACATTAAATGCACAGTGACAAATTGTAAAATCCAATCCACCTTTATTTATAAAGCACCTTAAAAACAACACTGTTGACCAAAGTGCTGAACACAGTCAATAAATAAACAATAACATACAACAAAGACACAATAACAATAAAGATAAAACAATAAATAACAATAAAAATAAATGCAACAGTAATACAAAACTGAAAGTCAACAATCAAACTGAGTTAAAAGCCAAAGAAAATAAATGAGTTTTAAGACGGGATTTAAAAACAGGAAGAGACTCAGTCAGTCTGATGTGCAAAGGCAGCTCATTCCAGAGTCTCGGAGCTGCCACGGCAAACGCTCGGTCACCTCTTAATTTTCGTTTGGTCTTGGGGACAACCAGCAGTGCCTGGTCAGCTGACCGGAGCGAACGAAAGGGGGTGTAGGGCACGAGCAGATCAGACAGGTACTGGGGGGCCAGGCCATGTAGACATTTAAAAACAAATAAAAGAATTTTAAAATCAGTGCGAAAGTGCACAGGGAGCCAGTGGAGGGATTGGAGAATGGGTGAGATATGGTCAAATTTTCGAGTTCCAGTTAAAAGACGAGCAGCTGCATTTTGGACTAATTGTAATCGTGCCATAGGTGATTTGCTAAGACCAGTATAAAGTGCATTACAATAATCTAAACGAGTGGTGATAAAAGCATGGATTAAAATTTCAAAATCAGGTCGAGATAAAAGCGGTTTTACTTTGACTAGTTGCCTCAGCTGGAAGAAGCTGGTCTTCACCACTGCACTAATCTGGGCATCCAGTTTTAAACGACCGTCCAACTTGACTCCCAGGTTTGTAACCACAGGGCTAATGTCTCGGGTTAGACAACCCAGATCAACAGGAACCGCAGCAGCTGAGTCACTAGGAGCAAATAACACAATCTCAGTTTTGTTCTCATTTAAATACAAAAAATTCATAGCCATCCATGCTTTCACCTCATTCAGACACTCTAAAAGGGTTTTTGACTGACTTAGCGGCACATATATTTGGCAATCGTCAGCATAAAGATGAAACGAAACATTGTGACTTCTGAGGATTGACCCAAGAGGCAGCAGGTAAATTGAAAAAAGTAGCGGCCCAAGGACAGACCCTTGAGGAACTCCACACGACAGAGAAGCCGAAGAGGACACAGCATCACTGACCTGAACTGAAAAACTTCTGCCTTCCAAATAGGACATAATCCAGGCTAAGGCCCACCCCTTAATGCCCACACAGTTCTCCAGTCGAGACAATAAAATATGGTGGTCAACTGTATCAAACGCAGCCGTAAGGTCTAATAGCAGCAGAGCAACAGTATCACCAGAGTCCGAAGCCAGAAGAATGTCATTGAAAACCCTCAGCAGAGCTGTCTCAGTGCTGTGGGCTGACTTAAACCCAGACTGAAAAATTTCAGTTATACAATTGTCATTCAAAAATGTGCTCAGCTGCAGATAAACAACTTTCTCCATAATTTTGGAAAGCAAAGGGAGCTTAGAAATCGGCCGATAATTAGAGAGCTCAAGACGGTCCAGACCAGGTTTCTTTAACAAGGGTTGAACAACTGCATGCTTAAAACTCATAGGTACGACTCCAGTAATTAAACTGACATTAACAATTTCAAGTATGCAGGGCGCCACTGTAGGAAAAACCTCTTTAAAAAGACGAGGGGTATCACATCATTGGGGGAGCCATTGATCTTCATTTGACCAATAATCTTTTCTAAAAAAGGCAAGCTAACAGGCTCAAACTGGTTCAAAACAGCAGAACAGGTTACAAAAATGCCAGGGTCATACAAAGGTGGACCAATAAGGGCCCTAATGCTCTCCACCTTGTGAATAAAAAAATTAAGAAACTCCTCACACACTTTTGATGGGTTCTCAAAGCACTGAAGTTGTGGGACATTAAAAACAGTTTTGAGAGTATTAAAAAGAACTCGAGGATTGTGACCATGAGAAGAAATAATGTTAGAAACATGCTTGGTCTTTTCAGATTTTACAATTTTCTGATAAGAACACCAACTCTCTCTAAGTATCTGAAATGACACTTGGAGTTTATCCCTCTTCCACTTTCTTTCCGCCCTTCTGCACTCGCGTCTGGCAGCGCGGGTGACATCGTTCAGCCAAGGATCAGATCTCGGTTTGGACAGCCTGGTTTTTACGGGGGCTACCGTATCTAATGCTGCTTGACAAGCAGCATTAAAACCAGCGCACAGATCTTCAACAGTTGTGTTAGGACAGAGAGAGACATAATTTAGATTAAAGACAGAGGAAAACTGAACAGCAGTGGAAGGGTTAACTATCCGACCACGGCGCACAGGAGCGCACGGTTTAACTACGACACAAGAGAGGGAAATTTCAAATACAACAGGCATATGATCAGAGAAAAAAGCATCACAGACTTCAAGATTAGAAACAGTTAAGCCATGAGTTAAAACCAGGTCAAGAGTGTGCCCACGTTCCTGCGTGGGGCCAGATACACACTGTACAAGATTAAAACACTCAATGACATTTAAAAAAGCGCTTGCCATTGGCTTTTCAGGACAGCACACATGAATGTTAAAGTCCCCTACAATAAGGAGGCAGTCATACATTGGCACAAACTCAGCCAAAAAATTAGAAAAGTCAGTGATGAAATCCTTGTTGTATTTGGGTGGCCTATATACGAGTGCGCACAGCACTGGAGATGCACCGCTCAGTTCAAACAAATTCACCTCAAAGGTGGCAAAGGATACAGCGAGTGCGAGCTGTTTACACTTAAAATTTGTTTTATAGACTGTTGCCAGTCCTCCTCCACGACCTGACGTCCTCGGGGAGTTAAAGTACAAACAGTCAGACGGTAAAAGTTCACAAAAAGCACTCGACTCACCCACCGGAATCCACGTTTCCGTTACGCAGAGAAAATCCAGATCACGCGACTCAAAGAAGTCCTTCAAGATGAAAGTTTTGTTTGCTAGCGATCTAGCATTCACCAGGGCAAACCTAACTGGATCCGGGGCTTTTGCAGCCAGTGTAGTCCGAGCAAGCGGCCGGAGATTCTGCTGATTCACCCCGCGCCAGCGGAGGTGAGGAGCCTGAACACGGCAAGCAGGGAGCCCCACGTCCAAGCCAGCCACTGGAACCAAACAGGGGTCGATCGGGTCCGCAGAACGCCACGGCGCGAGGCGATGAAATTCTGGACGGATTCCAGGCAAAGTCATAGTAGAAGACGCCAGCCTGGTCCTCAATTTCACCAGCCAACCACCGCGTTTCCCCCGGCGTCTCCGGCGCGCTCTGCGCAAAAGTGGAGCTGACACACGGCGAAGGTGAGCTGGTATTCCCGTAAGAAACGGAGGACAGAAAGTTTTTTGGCCATCATGCTCAAATGGCACCACGTTTTTAATCAAGGGTCGAAGGTCTAGGAGTATTTGGCGGTCATAGACCAGTAGAGAGTTGACATTTGCAATAATAATTGACAAAAATAACGAAAATACAAACAAAGTGCGCAGAGACAGACGGCAAGCCATAGACACCGGCGCCATCTTTCAAAAACAAGAAGGCCACAGCCTCATGAAAAAAACAACAACAAAAAAAAAAAAAACTGAACACTGCGGTTGCCGCGGTTTCTGCGGTTGCTATCCTTCCTCTGCGGTTTGCTTGTCAATTTCATTCAAACGTATTACAATATTGCGGTTATCGCGACAGCCCTATCGCTACATTTTGCAAAGAATCATACATTTCTCTAAAAAAAAATGCAACATTTCTTCAAATGAATCGCGACATTTATTCAAATTCATCACTACATTCCCAGCAAACACAGAACGTTGGCACAACGTAGCCAACCTTTTAACAACGTTTTAACAACATGGCCAAAAGGTTGCTATAACTACGTCGTGTGGGAAGGTTGTTACAGCGTTGTCACAATGTTGACATTAAACCATCGTTCAGGGCCATTGCTTAAGGTTGTGCCTAGGGTGTCTGGACAACCACTGGACTACATAATGTACTCGTCACTGCCCTGAAGCGCGAAAATCAGCCTTTTAAATTCCAACCACCTGTTGCTGCTGGGCTCATTGTGTTCTCATTCATCATCGAGCAAGGATACGTGAGTATTGCGTTTAGCCTAACAGTTACCTCAGCTATCAAACACAACCTACAACTTTAATTTCTAATGTGATTAATGTAGCATCGCTCGCACTGTTTAGTTTTTCGTTTGATTTTTCATTTTTTTTCGCTATTTAGTCTCATTCGTTTCTTTGCTCCACTGGATTTGTGGATGTTTCCCCGGTGACACCTGCTTTCGGCTACTGTCCGCCATACAGACCCGGATTTGTTCATTAAATGTTCTGATCTGCCTTTGCTTTTTTATACTTTTATTTATACTGATTAGAAATAGATTTTATTTATTATACTTAAAATAAATTTGTATATTCGTTTATTTATTTCTTTTTTTCCCACAAATGTATGTATGTATGACTTTTGGAAGTGCAATTTGATTACATGCAGTTTTAATAAAGTTGAATTAACGAAACCTTCTGTCATTTTTACTCTTCAAAGTGTAGGCTACACTTGCAGGTGTTGATAGCCCCATTAAATAATAATATAGATAAACAAACGATAAAAAGTATATAATTATCTAACAAAATACACCATATAAAAATATTGTCAGAACGTCGTCTCTCAGTTGCTGAATGTCGCGCAACAACGTTGCTACAGCCCTGTCGCGTCTTACAATTCTACGTTGTTACAATGATGCGAGCACGTAAACAGCGACGTTGCCATAGAAGAAATGCAACGTGCCACAGACGTTGCCACAACGTAAATGTGTTTGCTGGGTTCCTTCAAATGAATCACTACATTTCCAAACGAATCGCTACATTTCTCAAAAAGAATCGCTACATTCCTTCAAGCAAAATGCTATATCTTAAAAAGAATTGCTACATTTCTCGAAAAGAATCGCTACGTTTCTTCAAAAGAATTGCTCATTTTTTTCTGTTATTTCAATGTAACAAAAGTACAATTACACTAAGAAATGTAACATTACACTGTTAATATATATAATTACACTGTAACAAATGTTATCATACTGTAACAAACAAAAAATGTAGTTACACTGTAACAAATGAATAATAACACTGTAATAAATGTATAACTACACTGTAAAAAAATATAATTACACTGCAATAAATATATAATTACAAAGTAATAAATGTATAACACTGTAAATATATATAATTACACTGTAACAAATGTAAAATTACACAATAATAAATGTATAATTACACTTTAAAGGGGTGGTTCGGGATTTTTGACATCGGACCTCATTTTTAAGTCAGCCTGGTTGTTATTCATCAGTGGAGACATTTTTTTTTTTTAAATTATCCAGTCCTTATATTTGGATAGTTAGCCGATGCTAGGCTAGCGCGAGTCAAGGGTAGATGTTAGCCAGCCATTAAAAACCGTTTTACCCACTCCACAGTGCACCAAACGCAAATCAATTATAACACTAGACTATCGATGCAAATGTCCGTTGAGAGAATAATGTTAGAAATCAAACTTACCTTTCATCACATTGCATTAGTTATAATTTGTTTCCTGTAATCATAAACCTTTGTCTACAGCAGCAGCGGAGTGATATTGATTACCTAGGCAACCGAGTGAGCCGGTACACACATGTACTGCACTCACTGTAGTGCGCTTCTTTTCTGTGTTTACTTTTTGCCGCATTACTAACTGGAGCAAAGTAAAATTCCGCAGCTGCTGAGAAACTAGTTCCTTTGGGATCATTGAGATGAAAGGTAAGTTTGATTTCTAACATTATTCTCTCAACGTACATTTGCATCGATAGTCTAGTGTTATAATTGATTTGCGTTTGGTGCACTGTGGAGTGGGTAAAACGTTTTTTAATGGCTGGCTAACATCTACCCTTGACTCGCGCTAGCCTAGCATCGGCTAACTATCCAAATATAAGGACTGGATAATTTTTTTTAAAAAATGTCCACACTGATGAATAACAACCAGGCTGACTTAAAATGAGGTCCGATGTCAAAAATCCCGAACCACCCCTTTAATGAATTTTTAACTACACTAATACTTTTAAATATGATACTAAACCGCCAATAGTTGGCGCCAAGTGAATGAGTGAGTCTTTCATTCAAACGATTTGTTCAAAAGGCTGAATCATTCAGTAACAAAACACCACGCTGAGTGTTGCTTTCCATTGGAACAAAAATCTAAAATGTAAGTAAACTAATATTAACTTGTTTATTGAACTACAAAATCAAATAACATTTGCAATCATGATAATAAAACAGCTCCCTTGGTTGTGTTATGTTACTTAACTATAAGCCTATCATATGGCCTTGTTACCAGAAATTCACTATCCATTATAATTTGCTGTTTACATTAAAAGTAAATAAAATCAAAATCATTCTTGCGTATCGATGCTTAGGCTAGTGTAACCCGTCTTGTCTGTCTGCGTTGTGTTCTGGGTTGTTCTCAAATAGACACAGAGGCACGGGCTGTCTCAATGCAGTTTATTATCTGCGGTCATAAACAAAATGACAATGAGTGTTACGTGACATCAGATTGGCATCCCAGTCAAATCCAGCATTGCTCTCTGACTGTATTCACATTAATCACATTTAACCTCTTTTCATAAAGAAAAAACTACATACATTTGTAATCAAAACAAATACAAAGAAAAATATCACAGATATTCCCAATGGAAAAACACATTGTAAATTCCCCTTAATCATTCATTAATTCCATTAGATAAACTACACATATATTCATTCATTTCAAACAAATATGCACAAACACACAAAAAAAACATACCTGCGGTCATAAACAAAATGACAATGAGTGTTACGTGACATCAGATTGGCATCTAAAAAAGATAGCATCACGTCAATACAATGTTAATGGCCTGCCGAACAGCTAGCTCACCACGTGCTGCAACAGCTACTGAACTGCATTTAACATATAAAAGACACAATATCGCGGCTCGTAGTTCATTAAGACTACTGCAAGATTCACTCATCATCATAGACACTCCTACACAGTGATAAGTCAACATATAAGTGATAATAACAACTTATATCCGTTTTATTATCGGAGAGACCTGACGTGAACTTACCCCAGTCAAATCCAGCATTGCTCTGACTGAGGTCAGCCTTGCGCGGCGCAAGTCCCCGATCTGATGACGTCACACGCACGCACTGCACTAAACCGACGCGCAGGCAGAATGAACACAAAACGAAACTCCCAGTAATACAAAAAGAAATATTTTTGGTGGAATTCATAAGTATACAAATAAACCTGCTACACTAGTCTTTTTTGTCACTACAGTTTAAAGCTACTTGTCCGGTCAGGCAAGTAAAAATCCACTTTTCCCGCAAAAGCTGTCGAGCCCTGTACTGTACAAAAGAATCAGATATGTTAATTCCTTACCATAGTCAACAACAAATCTATTTTCATTGACTCTGTCAACCACTATTAGTCTGCTGTGACAGAGCGTATCAACAACAGTCCAACCAGCCTCAGGAAAATGACATGGCTTTATGATGACATGTGTCTCATGGAAATTGTCATGTTGGACATTTTGGCAGTAGCTTGTCCAGAATGTTCTCTTCAGGGTATAAGAAAATAATGATTGATAATTCATATCAACACATCTACTGCATCAGCAAGCATGTCTATCACTTTGGGAAGAAACTGTAGCCTTGAGTAGTCAAACTTTTGATTGCAGTTCTTAGTCCCGTAAACCATGTTGAGTTTCTTTATTTAAACATACCTGCCATATGAAAACTTACAATCATTAGCTTCCAATTTGCACATCAATGAGGAGAAAATGAAGAGAATGCAGAAGTAATGAGATCTAATTGGATGGGTTCCAGTCATCTACTCAGCTTCAATTAGCTACCAATTTACTTCAATTTTGACCAGAGTGTAGATTATTTGTCATTACGGTGCATAATGTTAGATTTGATGCTTTTCCAAATGGCCCCTAAACCCAGTATGAGTGTTATTTCATTTGAAGGATGGAGAACAGCGACAGTTAACCCTATCTGTTGGACAAATTCTTGCTTTTCAAGCATGCTGGATTTATATAGATTGTTTTAAGGCACTTGTAATTTGCCAGAAAACCTGTTTAGGTCCTTGCTTCATTTACTGGCATTTCATAATAAATTATCTTCAGCATTTTAATTTCTTCACGTTAGAGATGCACAATTCTGGATATTGAATGAACTAATTGAGAATCACAATACTTTGATTTAGATAGAGATGATATTGTTGAGGATCCAAATGCAGTTTATTGAAGGAAATCGTAATCAGAATCCAGGCAAAGGTCATACACAGGCAGGCAATGCAAACAAACAGACAAATCCAGAGGGTGAGGCAGGAACGGGAAAACCAGGACATGGGCAGAGATCAAGAACCAGGAACAATGACAGCAGGAAACACTCAGAAATGCAGTGGAATAACATACAAGAATTCACAGGGAATGATGAGGTGAACCAGGCTTATATGGGGTGAACTAAACAATATAATGAGACACAGGTGAATGTGATAATCAGAGATGATGAGTCTGGGCAGTGAATTATGGGAAATGTAGTTGTGAGTAAATAATAATAGTCTGATGTAGAGTGCCCTCAGGTGGCTTTTAAGGGCACTCCAGCTGATGACCATGACAGATATATTCTTTAAACAATAGAGGGGAGAACGATTGTTGCTGTGACTGAATAGTATTCTAAATTATTATTTTTTTCTACAACAGCTACATCTCCTTTGTTTTGTTGTTAAAGTAGTGCATATTTACATATGTGAACCTGGACCACAAAACCTGGACCTGGTCACATTGGTCAATTTTTTTTAAAGCCAAAATTATATTTAGCGCCCCATACGTTGACAGCACGGTTCATGTTATATGGTTAACTAGACAGTTAACTCGCTCTGACAATTCTGGAATTTTGGTCAAATAAAGGCTATTTCCGCTGTGTATAATGCATAAAATGTTTTTCATATATGTGACCCTGGATCAAAAAAACAGTCACATGTTGCACGGGTATATTTGTGGCAATAGCCAAAAATACATTGTATGGTTCAAAATTATCGATTTTGCTTTTATGACAAAAATCATTAGGATATTAAGTAAAGGTCATGTTCCATGAAGATATTTTGTAAATTTCCTACCACAAATATATAAAACATTTATTTTTATGAGTGACTGCAGCACAATCATGAACATAAATGGACAACTTTAAAGGTGATTTTCTCAAAGTTTAGATTTTAGATTCCAGATTTTCAAATAGTTGTATCTCAGTCAAATATTGTCCTATCCTAACAAATGGAAAGCTTATTCTTAATACAATTTTCCCAATAAATAGGCAGGAATAAACCCAATGTCCTCCATGTATCCTGTTCTTTCTGACAGCAAAACTCTTGAATGCAACAAGCTTGTAATCATGACTTCAGAAGTGGGAAGTAGGAAATTTCCGATAGCACCTGAAGGCAGCATTAATAATACTAGGATAAAGGATTTTTCTCAGGCATATTACTTAGTTCCGTGACTGGGCAGTCTAGGGTAACCAGCAGACTCAACACGATGGCCCCCGCATTTGTAAACTTGTTCCGTCACTTCATTCTTACAAACAACACATCTTTAGATTGCTTACATACTTCAAAAAAAATAAATAAAAAATCCCATACTCACAGATGCAGAGAAAGAGAGCGAGGGAAAGAAATGACAAGAGATTAAGCCTCAAGACAAAATGGCATCATCTGAAATGAGCTGAAACAGCACCATTAGTGTTCATAGTGAGAACCGGAAAGGATTGCTGAAGATTATGCTACCAGATACTGAAAACTGTGTGCTTGCTGACATAATGGGAACTAGTCAGGATTTTTTACAGCTCTACATGGACATGATCATGTTTAGTGTGAGTATTCATGGCCTCTGACAGCTAGTGAAGTCCCATCAGTATTCCAGTCGAGCATGATGGGAAGGTCATTACTGAATGCAGATAAATGTTACAAGAGATAAAGCACTGACCTCAGATCAGATTTGGAGAATGAAGAAAGGTCAAATTTACATTTTAGTCTCTCTTTCTCTTCTTTCTCTCTCTCGCTTTCACTATCCTCTAAAATGGGATGCAATCAGAGGATTGCATTGGAAAATAATTGACACTTATGGCAAGGTTATGACTGATGGATGTATGTTTACTGTATCCTTTGATTTGAGTAAAAGCCAGAGATCATGCCTAGACACATCACAAATACACCCATTTCCCATATGGCAGTTTTATAAGGGAAATGTTTTCATGGTGACTTTTATCCTGCAACACCAACCAATACATTGCCCTCATGACATTCTCACCTCGATTTTCAGAGGATTCCATCAAAGCTTCTGGGAATCTATGTATTTTATAACATTTTTGAATGATGTAAAATAGGAAACTGGTGTCAACTGCAGTATGTGTTAGGATTAACAGTATTAACAGAGTTTCTGCACTTATAATAAAAAGTAATTACTTAAGGCGAGACACTACAGGTGAATAGGGTAACATTTTAAAATAATAGATATCACCATGACACTTCCTCAGTTGATTACTTACACAAGTATATATAAAAAATGTACAAGTTTTAGAAATGTGTATGTTTAATTATACAAATTAGGCATTATCTCATTAAATATGCATGATTTTGCATATATTTTCGGTAGATAGATCTGAACATATGATAAAGCCAGGTGCAAAATTCTTTTTTCATTTTGTTTACACACAAGATGAAAAAAATAAAATAAAATAAATAAATAAAAAAGAACTCAGAGGGATTTCAGGATATATGCTTTCATTACCTAGAAAATCAAAATATACTGCCCATAGCCTTAAAAAATCGATTTTAGCCATATTTTTTTGATTAAAATGTCACATAAATCAGGCCAGGAATGATTTATTAACAAATCCCTCTGAAAATATCTTCAGAATACTGCTAAGTGTATAACTGGAAAGCAGGGGCGATTCTAGGATTTTCATTTTAGGGGGGCTCAGCCCCCAATGAGGGTATGATAAAAAAAAAAAAAAAGTTAGTTTATGGTCTAATGCGCATTATTAACTAGTTTCATTCATTCATCCAGTAACATGCATATGGCAGGGTTTTATAATCACTGAGGTACCAAATGCGAGGTGTTTAGGGGGGTTCGGGGGCATGCTCCCCCGAGAAAATTTTGATTTCTCTGATCTACATATGTGCATTTTAAGATGTTTTGAAGGCCCAAAAAATTGGATAACAACAGCTTTAAAACCATGTGCGGGCAGCTGTTTATTTTCCACACTTCATCAGCATCACACTCTTTTTCTCTTTGTTTTTATCTTGCTCTGTCTTTCCCCTCCTAAAGCTGAGCTTTGACTTAGGCTTTTCATTTTTGTCTGTCAGTGAAGAAAGAAAACATAGGGTCAACTGATAGGTTGATTTATGGATCATTTTCTCAGACAAAGCAACCAGGAAAGCTAGGTAACTAAGTTTATTAAATTCATTCACAATATGTACACATTCATTATTGATCTAGGCCTAATACATGGCCGTCGACAGGGCTTTATAATCAAAGAGGTCATAAATTTGAGGTTGTTATGGGGTTAAACATTTGTATTTCTCTGATATGTGCATTTCAAGACGTTTGAAGGCCAAAAAAGGATAAGAAATAGATTGAAAACCTGCTCTCTCCTCATCTCCATCACTGTCTTTTTCTCTCAGTCTCCTGATCTTGCCCTGTCTCTTCCCCTCCTAAAGCTGAACTTTTTTTAATTTACTGAAGGCTACAAATTGTATTATATTAATTCTCAACATGTACACATGCATTAGTAATCTTGTGCCTATGAAAACGGCTTTGTTAAGGTTTCTTGTCCCCTCACAATGACATAATTACACGTTATATAGGCCTATTTTCAGCTCAAAATGGCGAAATTAGACAAGTTTATTAGTTTTCTAATTATTTTTGTCATTCGTTTAACATTTATGACCTAAAAAACTGTCAAATATAAAATGTTTAGTTTAGCTACTTACACATTCTTAACTCGCACTTGACCGTAAACTGAAGCGTCAGTCGTGCTGCTAAAATTCCATGTAAAATTCGCGCTCAGCAGCTTCTGTGAACATAAAGCCCGCCTACTTTTAATTGATTGGTCATCTCAAATATTCTGACTTTGACGAGAAGTGAAAGACCAATGAGGCTCAGATGAACAAACACACACACGCGGGCCTCTGTTTCTGACCTGCGCTCTGCTTGGCGCTGCTGCGGACTGAAGATGAAGAACATTATTTAACCTTGTCAAAGACAAAAATATATATTTTTTAGAATAACAACATTTCTTACTCCAAGTTTTAGGGGTGCTGAGCTCCTTTTTAGGGGTGCTGAAGCACCCCTAAAAAGGGGCTAGCCTCGCCCGTGCTGGAAAGTCTGGTGTACATAGGTGCTACATAGGCTGAGATGTTTATACTGGAGAACGACAAAAAAAAAACTCATTTTGAGAAAACGGCAGTTAAAGATTTAAATAGCTCTAAATGAGAAATCGTCGTTAGCTTTAAATCCCCCTTTGGACATTCACGATTGGTTACTGATAGAAAGGAAATGCCCATATTTGGGTTACATAGCGTTGTGCAGGAGACCTTTACAGCGACACCGGTCATGACAAACTTCAGTAAACAGACGGAGGCTCACGGAGCTCGGCATGTGGCGTTGGAATACTAACTTCCTGGTAAATTCGGGAGAAACTTACTGCCGCAAGTAAACAAAATGTAATAAAATAAACATCTTCATGTATATTTTCAACGTTTTCTTTAAAGCAGCTTGAAAGAACACATATTAAAAGAGTAAACTAGCCCAAAATCTCAAAACTGATCACTGCATGAAAAATCTATGTTTTTGCCTGCCGTGTCTCGCCTTAATTCAAAATTACCATTATAGCACCATAAATGTAGGCCATGACTGGCGTGCCATATTCAAAGTCTTTTGAAGATGTATTGTGTGAGGATTACAAATATTTAAGTAAAATGTATGTATTTTATGAATTTTTACTGCAGATGTTTACAAATCATTTTAGGTTCATATAATATTGAGTTTATGGAATTGATTTATTGTATTTAATCAGTGACATTCATTAAACATGTCCAGTGCCATGATATTTATTTAACACATTAAAGTAATTTGATATTATACGCATGGCCGTAGCCAGCTATGAGGTCACCGAGGTCCGGACCTCGGTCATTTTTTTATATTCAAAAATAAAATTTCAAGCTCTCTGAATGATTAATTAGCCGTTTAAACCGCGTCATATGTGTGTTTGCAATTTATGTCGCTGCGAGAAGGTAGATCAGTGAACGGGGCTTGAGAGCGTGTTGTGAGCATAGACTGTAAAAAATGCGGCAGAGCGCTTTATGTCACTTTATTATAATTTATAAATAAAGCGCAAAAGAAACTACAAGCATGATGCAACAGCATCGTAGTTGATGTCAATTTGAAAGTCATGAAATGACCAAAAAGTGCCAATAAACTTTTTTTTCTTTTACATTTCCGATAATGGCGCGTATAATTTGCACTAAGTGCCTGTCTTTTTAGCAAAAAAGGCATCCACAACTAAATAGCTACAGTTGCACGGGTCGTTGGGCGTGCGTGAGGTGCTTGAAACTAAGTAGCTTTTGACGCGTTCGACTCGAGTTCGAATCCGCCTTTTGCCGAACTCGCTCTTCTCCCTCTTCTCCCTTTTCCCAATACACATGAGATGTAAAATGTATAGCCTAACATAAGGGTCTCTAGCGTTATATTTTGCCAACGAACTAATATCGAAACCGTGATATGGTTTTGTGCTTTATAAAACAGCACAAGACTTTAAGTATCCTATATAGGCATTATGTTTGTGCTGCGTGATTTAAAGAAAAGTGCGCACTTTGCTCACGCGATCAAAGGGTTTATTTCTTGCAAGTGAAGACATTAGGACAAAAGTATTGTAATTTTCCTATAGTGTAATGTAAAATATACTTTTGAAATATTCATTTTCATTTATTAGGCTATATGGATTTTATGTCATAGGAATAATTATAGAAATCATTATTATATTATTATACTAATTGTTTGGCATACTAAAACACCAGTTATAATGTAATGTAGACTGAAACTCTATATCATAACTAAAAAATATGTTTGAGCCCCCTTTAATGTCCAGGTACAAGTCAATGTTTTTTATTTGTGCACAGTTCATGGGTTGAAGCCCGTTGAAGCTCTTAATTTTGAGCTCTCAAAGAGCACCAGATTGATGCATTTAACCTTAAAATGTACAAAATTTTCTTGCGGGGGAGCATGCCCCCGAACCCCCCTAGAGGGACAGAGGTTTACCCAACATAGTTTTACAAAATCCTATATGGGAAAGATCTATCATTTATGAACTTTACTCCAGCATAGTACAACAAAGTTCCTTTTTAGTCAGTAAACTAAAACTCTTAATGCAAAATTAAAATGTCCTTGGACAAACTATACATTTGGCCTGCCTAAGGGGGGGCCTACAAGACATTGATTGTGCCCAGGGGCCTCTGAATTCTTAATCCGGCCCTGCACCTCACCTCGGACCTCACTAATTTTCAAACCCTGGTTACGGCCTTGATTATACGAGTTTCATTCTGTACTATGTGATTTCTGGTGACATTCGACTGGTTTTGACATTTTTCATTACTTTATCCAAACCTAAATTGGTCATCATTTAATCATTACTAAATCATTTAATTTCCATTTTGATTACTGTGGATCAGTAGCCTGGGAAAACCCAGACAACTTCCGGCCAATTTAGATTTGCTCTACAAGTAGTCTGGCAAAGAGCTCATTCAAGCCCATTTCTAATCCGTCGAAATCGCGGCACCAATCGGAAACGTTGAGGCGGGCTTTACATAATGACGATCGCTCTGATTGGTTTTAGGTCTATCCAATTGTGCCCAGAGGCATTTGAGCGATGTCCTTTGGTGAAGCGCATCAACTTTTAAATGCATTATTATATTCAAATTGCAAACACATGAGGACAGTCTCCATGAAAGACCAACTGGCAGATAAACGTGCTACTACATTTCTGTCTGAAACGGTAGGAAATGAAATTAGATTTAATAGAGGATTTTAACTGTGACAAGATGATTGACAGGGCAGTTTACGTGACAGGATGCAGGCGACAGATCCATCCGATAAAGATGACGAAGTAGTATGTCCCAAAGCTTGCCTACTTTTTTGCTACACATTCAAAAGTAAATACCTTGTCTTCACAAAAAGAGTAACTTACATACTTTTATGGCGTAGTGTAACTTAGGACGCAGCATATGGCTTTACATGATGACGATCGCTCTGAATGGTTTTAGGTTTATCCAATTGCGCCCAAAGGCATTTGAGCGACGTCCGTTGGTGACGCCCCTTTGGAAATGAGTTATTAATGCAGCTTTGCCAGAGCATAATCAGTTACTACTGAGAATGGTCTGGTTTTAACCAGGCTACTGGATCAGCTGTTGCTAAAAAAAAATAATGAATAAAAATATCTATCTATAGTCAAGTCTGTCATGTAGGCTACATAAAATTATAATGAGAACATTATAATTGTGTGCTTAGTACATATTTTTTAATGGTGAGACTTGTTTTTGTAATCAGGCTCTCAAAAATTATATAAAAATTTGGATTAAGATTTTATCGCCCAATATATTGGTTATCTTCTTTCAAATATAAAGAATTATTGATATAGTGGCCAGGTTTAGGGAGGACACGAAATATAGCGCACAACAGTCCACATTTTTAAGCAGCATTGGTTCCGGATGTATTTTTTCCATTAATTTTTCCCATATGGATTTTTAAAAAAGTCTTTGTTAAAGGCACAATATGTAACTTTTTTGCTTTATAAATAGAAAAAAATTACTATATCTATGTTATATATTTTTTTTAGTTGTGTTTTTAGTAGACAACTGTGTAGTTCGTAATGTCTATTTGCACGCTGTTGTTGATTTGTTCAAACATTATGGACCATGGCAAGCAGACTTTGGATAAAAAAGGAGAACTAAAACGAGAATCAATATCAGCGCGGTGAGACCAAGTGAAACAGCGCTGCGTTACCTTACAAGTTTAATTTGTCTAATAAACTAACCTGTGAGTTGTAATCCTGCTTTGCGTGTAGTTCGGTAGAATGAAATGTCCATATTCCTTTATATCCGTGGGACTCGCGTCGCGTGTGGAGCTGATAGCTGTCTCTTAGCAATCCCGAACTGCTTTATATCACAGTCATGATAAAAACATCGATGTATTCACTCATCCATAAACATTATTAGATCGGTCGGCTTGACGTTGACGACAAGATCCATAATTCTTCCATACTGTACGTTATAAGCGTTATAAGCCATGAACTAGCCCAGTGGTTCTCAATTCCAGTCCTCGGGACCCGCTGCTCTTCACATTTTGCATGTCTCCCTTATTTAACACGCCTGAGCCAGATCATCAGCTCATTAGGAGAGACTCCATGAACTGAACTGAGTGTGTCAGATAAGAGAAACATACAAAATGTGCAGAGCATGGGGTCCCGAGGACTGGAATTGAGAACCACTGAACTAGCCAACCAGGCACGAGGTGAATCATAAGATCACAACCTTTACACAAGTATTTTAAAATCAGACAAAAATACAAATGTTCCAGTGTGTGTGTATATACAGTATATAACACACATTCCTCTGTTAAACAATTATTTAAAAAAATAGTTGAAATGATGCGTGCTGATGGCAGAAGCAACTCTTGATTAGCAACTTCGTTGTTCACAGTTAAGTGTGAAACGGGTTTATAAGTAATCATTAAAAAATCTTTTTCTCTATGGAGAAACTTGAGTTTTTACCTGTGGAACCTGACTGTTGCACTATATTGCAATAGACTACTTTTGTGGTGTATTTGTCAATTTTGGAACTTTAACTGCATTGAAGACTTTATCTGCATTCTTGAAATAAATTATACACTTTTTTTTTTTAGAACCTTTTACAGTAAATATTGTTTCAAAGCAGCTTTACAGAAAAATGCAGGTTTTACTGATACAATGTCTTAACTAATTGGACATCATAACTCTTTCATTATGGGCGGATTTCTGGTGTCATATTCAACTCACTTGAAGGATACCCAAACTTAAATTTGTAAAAACTAATGGAAATGCTGTCATAATTGAATCATTACTTAATCATTTAATTTCTATTTCGTTTACCAGGGGAAAATTGTGGATTAAAAATGACAAACACTCCATCACATGAATAATAATATCTATATAATAGTGTATTGTAACTAAGATTATTGTATTTTTTTCTCTCTTTTTTTTTTTTTTTTTTCCTGTGTATTATATTTTTATATTGTTGAGAAGTGGTTTAGGGAGCACTTGTAATATAGTGCATAGTTATGGACCACTTTTTTTGTGGTGCATTTTTGAATATTCTTAAAAAACAACAACACAAAAGACAGAATCATGCAGATTTTGAGCAACATGACTGTGAATAAATGATGAAATAATTTCTTCTGAACCAGCACTAGAGCAACATTTAAATACGGTGGTGGTTCAGGAGAAAAATCACTAAAGTTATGTTTCTTTATGAGATTGCATTGCCCTCTCTTTCTCTCACATCCTTAGTTAAACGCACAGTAGTGAGGTATGTGGAGTCTTTGATTAGAAAATGCTTCATTTCCAGACTAAGGGTTTTTCCTCCTTTATTATTGCCTTTAACCTTCACTGGGACTAGATTATTTCCCTTGTTGCTGCTTATGATGAAAATACTACTTGGCAATCTGTGTAGGACTGATGGAAAAGAAAGGGGGTATAGGGAAGCTGTAAGTGAATGTTGACATCCAATCCGCATGTCCACATTTGTGGATGTAGAGTTCCTGTATGTACAGGAAGGAAGAGGATTAGGTTATCTCGTTTTCCCATTGTGACCCACAATGTCATGACTGAACATATGAGATGTTGATCATCAAGCTGATTGATCCTTGACATAAATGCTATAGGATATCCAAGATAACAGCATCAGTTGCAATCAATGCAAAAAAAAAAAAAAAAAAAAAAAAGGAATTATTAATTTTCATTCCTTATCTGATGTACTTGAAACCACAGAGGTGAGTGAATTCCCAACAGGGCCTGACATCATAACTACAATAAAGCATGGAAGTGCGGGATTTCGAGTCCTCCCTTCTCACAGAAACACTGGATGAGCACCTAAATAAAAGATGCACTGAAAACAATTAGCAGGTTTGTGTTCTGAGGTGGATCGCTTATCATGTATTGATATCTGTGGTCTGCTAAAAGGGAAAGACCACAGTGGAGGTAATTCAGTCAACTCCAGTTGTGTCGAAAGGTAAAAAGAGTGTATTTAGAAGTCTAAGCTTGTGTTGTTGGTAGTTTGGTCTTAAATTGAGCTGTTATCAGTCAGCACAGTTGGAATTTTTTTTTTTTTTTAAGATTGAAAGTTAGGATTGGAATGATTTTCATGATGTTTGGCTCCATAAACAGGTCTCAAACATCTGCATTCTTCCATGTTATGTTGTCTTTGCTGCCATATCATTCCAATCGATGCTAGTGTATTCTGATTCACATATGCATGGGTTTTAAGATATATATACTGTATATATATATATATATATATATATATATATATATATATATATATATATATATATATATATATATATATATATATATATATATATATATTATAAACCATTCAAGACTTTATGATTTTATGATTTTAAATACTAATCATCTTATTGTATCAAACAGAATCTATGAACTCGTTCACTGAAATGAAAAGGACATCCCGAAATTATTTGTGGACAATTTCGGAGATTGTGTTTTATCATTGATTCGGTTTTATCAACTGAATGGTTGTGTGCACAACACTCATAAACAATATAGTTACTGAAAAACAACACTATTTTGAACACTGAGCTGAGCTACTGTCATGCTATTTAAAATTGGATCTCATTATTTCTTAGCGGGGATAAATTTGGCACCATATGGATTACAGTGGTTCATTTCGAAAATCCGAACTAATTAATCACTTAATTAACATTTTTCATAATGTTGGACAGACTGGATCATGTGAATGAAAATTACCCACAAGTTGTTATTAAACCAAACTGAGCACAAAAACAGATGTGTGATATAATATTCCATTTATTTATTTATTTTTCAAGGTGGATAGTCAGCATAACATATCCCTTTCTCATCTGCAACAGCCCTATTCAATCTGTAAACATCATAAAGTCAGGGTAGCAGCCCATGCTTGTATAGTAAAAAAACATCCGAGTTCACTCACAGCACCTTTTAAATCAACACCTAGACTAATGATGTGTGTTTCTAAACACTGTCTGTGAACTGTGCTTCTCCATATGAATACAGCTATGAAATGCTAATTTGCTCTTTAAATGCAATAAAATTCTTATTGTTGGTGTTCCTACTTCCTCCGTCACCTCCAAAAGCTTGCTTTTGGTTTGGTTTACATCAAATGATTTCCAAAGTTAAGCATGTTTCCTATATCTTCACTTTAAACAAATATCCAAAGTCCTGTTAGAAGGTAATAACTTCCTAGGCACAATGAAGGCCAAATATTGAGAGCAGAATATGAATGGATAAATTACCTGCAGTTATAACTTCACAACTGTGCAATATTTCTCGAACAGACAAAGTGATAATTTTACTTCCAGACTGCTGCAGTGTTTTATAATGTAGGCACCCATTCTTTCACGGCCCATTGTAAAAGCTGGTATCTACTGCAGAGCTACAAAAAATAAGGCAATAATACATTTAGGGCTTCATGTTGAATAATAGAGAAAATGAATTCACTAAATTCAATAATCACATTAAAACATGCATTTCCTGGACCATTGAAAAGCTTTCCAAATTAAGGCTATTATGACTATTTCAAAGTTATTATGTGAATGACATTTTGATTTACTTTGTATCAACCACCTGAGTTTTGGAACTCTAAAATTACATTTTGAGGGATAGTGGAAGAACAATGTTCCCAAAAGTCATTGTCGTCATTATCATCAACATATTGTTGTTGGTGCTTATTATACATTGTATAAATGTATACACCTGATAAACCTTTTCATATCAACACACACATTTTGAAATCATATATTTTTTTTAATATTTTAAATATTTTTTAGGGTTTTTCTAATGGAAACATAAGCTATGTTTCCATCCACATGGTTTTATCTGAATTAAGTGATATCCAATGTAAAATGCCTTATGGAAACAGTAAAATTCGATTGAATTTCATGAATATCGACTCAAATGAAATACGTTCGGTCTCATCGGATTTTTTCTTGACCGATATACGGCTTATGCGATAAACGCTGAAGGAAACGTTATTTGTATAAATCCATTTTGTCTAGCAAAACTTTATTCGCAAATGTTTGCTTGAATGTTGTGTGATTCAGTGCGAAAATTTATGGAAACACCTTAAAATGTCTCAAATCAATGCGATATACCAATCTGATCGCAAAACAGCATGTGACGTCATTACACACAGGTTTTATTGGCTTTAAAGCCGTTGGATGGAAACACACTTTCACCAGCTTTATTCACATGAGTTTTTTTTACCGAACTTCAGATAATTCGATTAACAATCGGAAATGGATGGATGGAAACTTAGCTATAGATTTAATTCTGCATTGATCTGCTTTAGTTTGAGTAGCTTTATAAAGGATAGTTCACCTACACATTTTAATTATATCATTAACTATCCCTTTAAGTACTTGGGAACGAAATATATTATATAATTTGGCATACAGTACATTTCATTTAAATTTATTTTATGCAAAATTTTTGTGTTTTTTCCTTGGGATCAAACCCATAATATTGGTGTTGCCAGGCTTTTCTAGTTGAACTATAAGATATATAAGTATAACTATGCTCCCTTATTCTTTGCATTCTTCATGAAAATAATTGACTCTTCTTATATTCCTATTGTTTTGTTTTCCCTTCATAGTTAACAATCACATATCCATTATCTTATAATGGGTATTTTAGTCTAATGTTGACTGGTAGTCTAATGTTGTCCTCTAAACTAATAAGTAATTTTCTTCAAAAGAGTAATGGGCTACGGTTGTTTATTTCAGTAGGTAATTTGACTTTATACAACAGGGCAATTCAGAGATATGATCTGCATCCAACAATTTGAAGCACATGTACCATTTCTGATCAATTTGTGCATTTTTTTAAAATCATACTTAAAAAGATACACCTGTAGAGTTTTGCATATTGTAGAATCAATGGACCTTAGATTTGTTGCAGAGGCACTTAACATGCAAGGACAGAGTATTTGCTTTGCCTATTATTTTTGACTTTATCTGAAATGAGTAGTTGTAGGACATCCTTATTAACCAGTCCTGCACTGGTTTTGGCAGACATCCACGACTGACTTTGGCAGGGTGCCTCGCTTGGAAGAATTATTAATCATAATTAACTTAACGGTAAGGTGTACAGGTCTTTCAGTGCTCTAATGATAATTAAATGAGATGGAGGTCTGTGAGAGAATATACGTTAGTAATGAGGTGGCCTTTCCTGAACGACAATGTTAGTGTATCATTAGTACAGTTCTCCATGTGTACCATAATTTCCATATTTTGTAGTGTTTTTGGTTTAACTATCAAATGATGGCAAACATTGCAAGCATTTTATGCCACTTTATAAAAACTGTAAAAAAAAAAAAAGAAAGAAAAGAAATCAAACATAAATAACTGCATATTAATATTGATTATATTAGCATTGTAATTTCCATCACTTTTTAGTGAGCATGTTTTGTGTGGAGCCATAAGCAGGCAGATATTACCTCAGAGAAAGAGGGACCTGCAAATCAAAAAATATCAGGTTTATAACCTGCGCTCCACACGCACACGCACACCCACACACTCACACCCATGAAGTATGACACTGTTGCTATGGGACATGAACTGCCCACTCGGGGACTAAACCAGCCATATCGAGTTCTAGAGGTCCTTGTTAGCATAGACTGAAAGCATACCATAATATCATATTCCACAAAAGAGTCAAGACCCACACATTAGATTCTATTACACTAGCGACTGAGCGAGGCCTATGGTTGTGTATCGCTTGCGTCGCTACATTACTTCAGAACAATAAGAAATCTATTTTACCAGACCGCAAAGAACTGTCCCTGCAGCTATTGCAATAGGATAGTGTTATGGATCAGTTCAGTGTGTTGTCTAATGTCATAAAATGCATGTAGTGTGTTGGCATGATTTGAGAACATCAAGCTGGACAATATACACACCATTAAAAAGTTTGGCATCAGCAAGATTTATGCATTGAATTGATCAAAAGTGACGGTAAACAATTTTACTTTCTTACAAACAAATTAATTTAATTTCAAATAAATGCTTTTCTTTTGAATGTTCTTGTAAGGCAGTTTGTTGTGGGAAGAAAAGGGGGGGGGGGGACTATTAAAAATAGGCCAAAAAAAATAGGCATATTAAAAAAAAATTACAATAGGCCTATTTGTGGAAAAAATATGTAATATTTGAGTTACATAAGAGCTTTTTTATTTGTTTTCTTCCTAATTGTCCTTCAAATAGTGGTCAAGAACCCCCCCCCCCCCCCCAACACAAAAATGGTTTGGCCACTGATCAAAATTTGATGTTGTCATTTGATTTGAGGTAGGCCTACGCTAAGTACGCTCAAAATGTCCGGTCATCACAAGTCCAGTGCTCAGAAAAGGAAAGAAAAGAGAAGAAGAGAAGAAGAAGACAGAGGCCTTAGAGATTTTCTAAACAAATATTTTAAAAAAGGTGGTGACGGTGAAGCTGGAACTAGTAAAGTCAACGTAGAGCAAGGTAAGAAACAGCCAACATTTACGAGCCTTTGTCATTGGTTTTCCTGCATTGATTTTTTTTTTTGGCGGCCGCCAAAGCAATTTTTTTTGTCCCGCCAAAGCCTTATTTAATCGGTGAGTGATGTAGAATAGAATGACTGCACTAGCAGAGAGAGGGCCCCGAAAGCGTGCGCGCACTCTCACGTCTTCAAACAACACGTCGAGCACTGGCTTGCTCTCTCCCTCGCGCATATTAATCAAAATCAATTGACACGATAGTAAAAGCTCGGAAGACCGCAGTTTCACGTGGAGCATTTGGATATTTTTCTCTCCTTTAGGCTATTACCGCGGGGTGTGAATTGTGCTAAAAAAAAACGTTGCCTTATATCTTCTCTAAAAAGCGTTCCGCCCATTCAGCTGACATAAACCACAATTTCAGAACACTAAAAAAACTATCCAGTGATGAAATGTTTTCTGTGTTGACACAAATCTTGTGCGATGTCCTAAACTGCCGAGATAATCACACAATGCGTGCTGTAGGCTATAGCCTACGTCCACTAATGACACGTCCGATATGCAAACGAATGACTCCTTTGAACCATTCATTCATCTCGTGGCAGATGAATTGACAAAGAGCCTTTAGAGGTCAATATACAATTTATACCACTAGCCACTAGCCTAATCCATAGCAATACATTTTTCAATCAGGTTTGACAATATGTCTATTTTGTCATGATTTTCAGGTCAGAAAAATAAAAAGCTTTCACATGCAGTTAAATTCAACAAAGTCTATAATAGGATGTTCAAAGCAGGTTCCATTATGACAACATGCCACACTGCTGGATAAAATGAGCTTGATGTGATCCTTGGCTGTCAAACTTTCAGTTGTTTAAAAAAAAGTGAGTTTCTCAGCTGGTAATGTGGCTTTTGAGGCAATCACATCTGTGTCTTCAGAGCGGTGCTCAATCAAGGTTGCTGAACGACATCCCAGATAGCTCAGCGAATAGTCCTCCATTATTGTGCAAGTAATGGCTTCATGCGTAGCATCTAAATGTTAACCCAATTTCTCTCTGAAAATAGAAACACACACACAACATAAAATGCACCAACATAGAAAAGAAAGACGAAATAGTAAATATCAGTATCTCAATGTCCTTTGGGTGCAGTTCTATAGTTGTATGTGTCTAATGCCAAGTTCACACTACAGGATTTTAAGCCTGATTTAAGCCGGATTTGCAAGTCAATAAGCTCGTTGACGAGTCGGGCTGTGATAGCGGGCAAATCAGCGGGTGATCAGTGCTCGCCAATCTTTATTTACATTTAATCATTTAGCAGACGCATTTATTCGAAGCAACTTACACATTAATAGAGCAATATAAGCAATTAAACTAACAATAGGACAACAATATACAGGTGCTGTGACCCTTCCCAGTTTAGTCTAACGCAGTAAACGTAATTTTTTTTTTTTTTTTTTTTTTTTATATGTGAACTACTCAACAACAGAACAAAGAGGCTCGCTGACGCCTCACCGACGCCTTACTGACGGCAGACAAATGTCTAGCATTTTAAATATCTGGAGCTATGGGCCAACTTGACTCGGTGTCAAGTGTCGTGACAAGCCAATGAGAGAGCAAGGCATGGGTTGAGGTCACCGGAAAAAAAACAGCAGCAGCAACATGCCAAACCACAACACGAGCAGGCAGCTACTTTTTCATTACAAACATGTTTTACAAACCTCAAACTCTCTCTGTAGCACAGACAATCTCACTCGGGGTGTGCTGATCCAATCTTTCACCCATATTCATAGTTTTTTATGGGTTTTTCAAAACAGATCATCGTGCAAATTCTCCACATCCATTTTCAAATAAACAACTCCTGTTTCATGCGTTGTTTCGCGTCATTTCCCGTTCCACTTCTCATATGTGTTTTTGTGCCAAAAAGTGGTTTGGGGTCTGGATACAGTCGTTAGGTCGTGTAGTGTGTGACCCCCTGTTGCAATTCATTTATGCAGTGTCACGTAGTGTGTACGTCTTGGTTACGTATATAACCCTCGTTCCCTGAAGGAGGGAACGGAGACATAGTCGACGTGTCGACTGATTAGGATCACGCTTAGGGAGCCTGTCATCTTCGAGTATTGATAAAACGAGCCAATGCACACATTGGCGTGCAAGCTTTGCATCCACGCTCCACCCCACAGCGAGGGTATAAATACGGAAGTGGATGCACGCTCCACTTGTTTTTGCTGAAGAGCCGAGTGGAGCTCGGAGTCAGCGGTGGTCCAGCAATAGTGGCGACTGGACTACATGTCTGTTCCCTTCTTCAGGGAACGAGGGTTACATTCGTAACTAAGACGTTCCCTTTCAGTCGCTCACGTTCGATGCAGTCGACGTGTCGACTGATTGGGATCCCTATTAAAACGGCACTAGTGCTGCCACCTTGCAGTGCCTAGACAAAAGCCTCCTGATCCCTTATTATTCGCATTATTGAGGTGGAGATAGGACAAGGCTTAGGCCAGGGAAGTCACTGCTATTCCGCTAGACCCACTCAGTCAGACTTGTTAACACTAGGAAAGCGTGTCCTTTCGTTTGAAAGGAATACGCTGTGGTAGCCACATCCTACCCTTAGGGAGGTATACATGTGGAGGATACACATATGGACTGGGTGTTACCGGACAGTACAACATATGGGATGTCACTGAGATGGCTCCAGCTTAAGACAGGGGGGAGACACACCGGTCAGTGACGGCAGACTCTGCCAAGGGAAAGACACTGGCACGCCGCAGGGAGCCGTACCGTGGAAGAATACACATATGGGATCGCCGTAGGGATCACAACACAGCCTAGCACAGGTTCCACCAATGCTTACGAGTACTAGGCTTGGCATCGGGCGCTCCGCCACGTCTGTGGCCGAAGGGTGTGGAAGAATTTGGCAGGGTTCGGTTAAGAGGAACTCTCCTGGAGCAAGTTTTGAACGACACTTTGACGTCCACGTTAACCGCAGGAGCGGACGGGACAGAGAAAAGCCAGGGCTGGGTCTGCCTATTCCGGGGCAGCACTTGCAGGTTCACCACCTGGTCCTTTTTAAGGGGAAAGGTAGGAACCTTGGACACATATCCAGGTGGGGGTATCAGGATAAAGTGAGAGTTAGTCGGACCGAATTCC
Source organism: Scardinius erythrophthalmus (assembly GCF_964197995.2). Lineage (NCBI taxonomy): Eukaryota > Metazoa > Chordata > Actinopteri > Cypriniformes > Leuciscidae > Scardinius > Scardinius erythrophthalmus. The sequence continues at coordinate 6,779,170 of NC_138238.1, forward strand.
AGGCACGATTCGTCGACCGAAAAAGCGTGCAAAGCCAAGCAAGCATGAGAACTGTTTTTAAAGACAGGACTTTTAACTCAGCTGCCTGCAGGGCTCACAGGGAGATCTCAGTAGCACCAGAGATAAGTCCCAAGAGGGTATAGAGGGGGTGCAAGGCGGATTCGGTCTCCTTGCTCCCATCAGGAACCTGACGATCAAGTCATGCTTTCCCATGGATTTCCATCCACTGCATTGTGATGTGCGCAAATAGAGCAACATACACTTTGAGGGTGGAGAGAGACAGCCCTCGCTCCAACCCATCTTGCAGGAAAGAAAGCATGGAGTGATCGAACACCTTCAGAGGGTCTTCTCGGAAGAGAAGAACACCATTCAATGAATAGGTTCCACTTCAGGGCGTAAGCAAGCCTCTTAGAGGGTTTTCTCGCAGAAGTGATGGTATCCATGACATGTTTGTGGTAGATCACCTAGAACCTCCACGTCCCGTCCTTTCGGGACCAGACATGGAGTTTCCAGAGGTCTGGATGCGGTTGACAACGATGCCCCGTCCCTGAGAATGTCTCAGAGAATTGGGTCAGGGAGGGCTGTCAAGAGGAGCATAAGTTCGAGGGAACTAGGTCCGGTTGGGCTAATAAGGGGCAACCAGCAAGACCTGCTCCTTCTCCTCCCTGACTTAGCACAGTGCTGTGCAAGAAGGCTCACTGGGGAAACGCATCTTTGCGGCGGCCCTGGGGCCAACTGTGTGCCTGTGTCTCCATGCTGAGGGTTCTCTGCTCGGTCAGGGAGTAAACAACTGGCAATGGGACGAGTCTGGATTGGCAAACAGTTGTAACTGTGCAGCCCCGAAGTAGTCCCAGAACAGCTGGACCGCCTGGGGATGGAGTCTCCGCTCTCCCTGGGCTACAGGCTGTCGTGAGGCCTCATCGGCGGCACGATTGAGCAGGCCGGAAAATTAAGTGGAATGAAGCAACCTCAGAAGCTTCTGTCTCCATAGGAGGAGGTGGCGGGCGAGTTGTGACATGCGAGGGAAGTGTAGCACAACGGTTGCAATGTTGTCTGTACAGACCAATACATGCTTGCTGAGCAGCGGCATTTTGCAGCGTCTTAAAGCAAGGTGTACTGCTAGCAACTCGTTGCAGTTAATGCCAATGCAGTCGGAGGCCTTGCATGCCTGTTGTACGTGGCCCCTCAGCCGGTGTTGGTGGACACTTGTTCTAGGGGCAGAGAAACAAAAGGTCTGA